>NW_015971593.1:32673-371693 GCF_000835475.1 Cladophialophora bantiana CBS 173.52
CACCCCAAGCTGCGGCTTGGAGTGCATTACCATACTCTCCTCCTTGAGTGTAAGGGTCCGCATCTCGCTCAAGGAGCATCTGCACTACCTTCTCACGACCACCCCAAGCTGCGGCTTGGAGTGCATTACCGTAGTATCCTCCTTGAGTGTAAGGTGCCGCATCTCGATCAAGGAGCATCTGCACTACCTTCTCATGACCACCCAAAGATGCGGCTTGGAGTGCATTACTATACTCTCCTCCTTGAGCGTTAGGGTCCGCATCCCGCTTAAGGAGTATCTGTACTACCTTGTCGTGACCATACTCACTTGCCCAGATTAACGCTGTCCGGCCGTCCCTGTCTGATTCGTCGATATCATAGTCTTTTTTCTGCTGTAATATCAATTCCAATATGTTTTCATGGCCCAACAGTCCACCAAGTCGTATCGGACTCATTTCTGGAAGGTCTTCATATGGGTTCGTCTTCTGCCAAAATATTGGGAACCAGGTGTTGTACAAACTGCTGTTAACCTGATAAAACCTTAGAATTCGAGATATTACCGAATTATCATGAGGTAGGTATGCGTCCCGTAGATGAGATGGCCAGTGTTTTGCTGAATAGACTAAAAGACTTTGAACATAATTATTTTCCTCCAGAAAGTCGTCAGGCACCTTACACCTTTGGAATTGGGGGATGAGGGACTGTGCTGTTACTGCAACATCGCTGAAGGACAGAAACTCTAAACATATTCGAGTCATCTCTCTCTCAATCTCTTGCGGATCAAGGCAATTCTTCCACCTAGATGGAATAGTCGTGTAGCCACCCTTACCAACTAGAAACTCCTTAGCCGTCTGGTGGATAAGGTATATTCGATCATGATTGATGAAGACGAATAGACCGCACCACTGACAAATATTATTCAACAGCCTGCGAGGGTCGAGCTTAGCATTATATACGGACTTGGGGTGTGCCGACGTGGCTATTCCGAGAGCGATGGCCATCTCTTCGACGTGGAGTGAACGCCGTGCCCCAACTATAATTAGGAGGATCTTCTTCACATGACTGCTCTGGTGTCCACTGATACGATTCAAAATCTTCTCGTATGCGTCTTCCACGCTCGAGGGAAGTAACGTGATCGATGCTTCCTCGGGTCGCAAACTGTTCCGGTAAGTCTGATAGATACTCTCAATCGCGAGATAAAGCCACAGATACGTGCGATGCCCCATCTCGAGGAGTCGAGTTTCCAGTTGGTCCTTGGTGTCGTTATCCAATTTTAAGTCTGTCGCGAGTTTTCCCACTCGCATTCGGATGACCAAGTCGATTTCTTGGTGAATTTGGTCGTTCTCCTCTTCACCCCGTAGACGGATCGTAGGGAGATCGTGCAGCATCTTCTGGAACTCCGCCTGTATATCATCATAGGGCCGGCTGGTTACGAGAAATTTCAGTCGGCCTCGCCGCGTTGACGACGGGAAGGCTGATACCTGGGTGTAAAACCAGGAAAGCATCTCAATCAGCCACCGTCGATCAGAGAGTCGACATTCGTCCAGCGCATCCAGAACGCACGTCACGTCGTGAGCCTGGTCATCTCTTGCGGCGGCGACCAACATGCGCCATAGCTCTGACACCTCCCTCACGAGTTTGTCGCCAGTCTCCTCCCATGCCGGAATTGCATATTGAATTAGCTGGGGCTGATGGGAGAACAGTTGATGGAGGAGGGCGCACAGAGCAGTAGCTACGTTGTCCTGCTCTTCGTTGTCCTTGAAAAAGAAGTAGCACACAGTATGCCGATCCATATGTCGAAATTCATTGTTAATGAGCGATTTAGCGAGGACCGACTTGCCGCACCCCGGATCGGCCGAGATCCAGAGCAGGTCATCATGAGCCTTTTTGAGCCATTGAAGATATTGAGGGTGGGACAGCACCCACTGACATGTTCCTTCCACTCGATCGGGATTGACATCTTTGAATTGTTCGTATGTGCTCGTTTTGAATGCTCGAAGACATTGGCGCTGCTGATGATTCTGATACCGCTGGTCTTTTTTCTCGTTTTCTCGTTTGACCTCGACAAGGTGCTCTTTCATCAAGCTGGATTGCTCCTTCAGAGAATCTATAGATTAGTTCGAATATCAGTAATGCCTTAGAGAAAGCTTGATTAATATTGACTACCTGATAGTTCCTACTTACCAACGATGTCTTGGATGGGCTTTTCCAGCCTCGTCTGCTCCGGTGATATATACTCGAGAAATTCTTTGGCGTAGGCTGCCGCCGTGAGAGCGGCATACTTCTGCCACCTATCATTCTTGTGAGAATCTGTATAGTCACAGATACCGCGAATGACAATGCACGGGAAATCATTCATCAGCCCAGCTGCTTCCATCTCCACGCACAGTGCTCCAAATTCCCGGCCTATTCTGTCTCTTTCCGCCGCATTTTTCATCAATTCATTTCCTGATGCAATAACCCCGTACCAAAATGCAGGGTGCTGATCGTCGCGAGCCGGTCTCTCGATCTTCCCGTCTGTACATGAGTGGCATAACCCCGAAGAGTTAGAGCCACCACATTGGGGGCAATATAAACTGTCATTCTCCCGCCCCGGGAACCCATACCCATTCTTCACCAAATTAGGATATTTCTTGACCATATCGGCCAGTATGCCTGGCACCTTGCTGTCCTCGAGATCGTGTTCCGCCTGCAGAGTAGAGAGCGCAGCTAGTAGTAGGGTCGGTGGTGGTTTCAAAACCCCTTTACGTTCGAATGGCTCCTCGCCGAGGTTCTTTCTCAAATCGTACTGGACTACTCCCCCGAACGTTAAGTCAGGCTGGCTGATCACCACGTCCCCGAGACGGATGTCCAAATTCTTAGGTAGGTTGGGGATCCCGCCTCCAATTCCCACCATCAGTCCAAACCGCAGGCCAATGAATGTCCTCAGCATGTCGTTGGCCACTCTCGCCGCCGCATTCGTGCCGTAGACGCCAGCTGGCAAGCAGGCAATCGCCACGTTGTGTTCGTGAACTCGGCCCAGCACATAGTTATTGGGATCGAGTTTGTCTTGACCCGTGATCGGCTGATGCCGCTCATCTAGAATGGCGATTGCGGCCGTCATCTCATGACGAAGAGCACAGATGACGCCTACTTGGTATTGCTCGATGGGCAGAGAACGTTTGGTGGTCATTGTGCCGGGTCCGACTGAGAAGTATGTACGAGAGGAGAAAGAGGGCCGTGTGAGGGGACGAAGCGAGGCAATGTGGCGGTAGAGAGATACGGAGGTTCAAGATGTGACCATCAGACTGATATCAGGCTGAGAGGGAGAGTCGGGGGGGCAGCCGTGATGAGATATAATCCCCACGGTGGGCAACTCTGAAAGAAATGTCAGTAAGACTCAGATCGCGACAGGAAGGGAATCTTTCGGGTAGCAGAGGGAAGAAAGAACTTCGGGAGGGGGAGGGGGGGCGACATGGTCTTCACGTCGGAAATGCGTCGTCTACGCCCCAGTTAAAGGATACGCAGGTCGGAGCAACAGCGACATCTTGCTTCTGCGGGCTGAGCACTTGATGGGCGCAGGAAGCACACGTGGCGTCTGAGATATCACGTGTAGGCAGCGGGAACGTGAGCCACGCTGTTGTGGCTGGTGGGTGAGTGCGTGGCTGTCATATTAATTACGAGGTACTTGTCATTTACGTGCCACCGTATTCGGTTCGGTCCTCGGTTGTTGGGAATCTGTGAGGAAGTACCCAACAGGGGTGGCACGTCGCTCCAGATGGATGCACAGATCGCGGACAGCTATAGCTACAGTATTAATATGATAATGAGTTACGATGGATATGCATTAGCATTCCATTTGTAAGTCTATTTCGAACCACAAGGCAATCAATTGCATACATACCGAATTGATTCAGAACGAGAGGATTTCATGCGCCCTTCCATCCTTCCTATCGAGAGCCGCACCCTTTTCGTAACCGACACCCGAACGATTGACCCTGCTTCTGAGCGGTTTCTTGCTATTCACGCCGCCATTGTGCATATACTCTATTTGGGTGCGGCTGGTAGTCGCATTGACAAAATCCTTTATGACCTTGACTAAGGGGACTTTATGGTAGACGGATCTACACAGTTGGGATATCTCACCACGCTTAGAGTTGGGGGTTGGTGGGATGGGCGGATTGGCGCGTATTGATCGCTTATCGTTGCTCTTGATGGTGGCTCATAATGGACGAGCAGGGGAACGGCACGGAAAGGTCATCGCCAATAAAGCGATGGCGAGTCAGACTTCGACAGAACGGCTTCGTGAACGGCGAGTTTGTGAACGGCTTCTCCAGCGCGCATCGTGGCGCAACTACTTCGCAACAATCTTAAGCACGAGTAAGCGCTCGATTAGAACTCGTTCTTCGAAAGGAGGCAATACTGTGTGAAGTTTGCCAGAACTTCCATTGGTTCAATCTGAAGCCATTCCCATCAGCCCACAAATACCCTCCAGAACTCATGATCGGAAATTTTGCCGAGAGCCGTTGACCTGCGGGTTGGGACGTCAATCAGTGGCACCAGTCGTTCTCAATCATTTTGATTCCATCATCCGCCGCGTTAGCCGCTTCGACCTCGTCATCGGTGTCATCCCACCCATTTTCATCTTCGAAACAACAATTAATATCGTCACTAGAGTCCGTCTCATTATCTGCGCGAAAATACCTCCTCGATCTTAATTGGTCCCTATCATTGACTTCGAGGGGTTAGCCACAAAACAGGTTGATGCTATGAATACGTACTGAGGAGCAGGCCAAGGTCGCGCACAACATCGTCGAATGTCGAAGCGTCCTCCTCACGACGTCTTGCCGCTTTCTGGGATGGAAACGGCTGTGTCTTTCCTCCAATGTATCCATGGCCGATAGACGAGCCAGGAAGGTATTCGTCATTGTCTGCCAGGAAGCCAAATAACTTGGTCATGGCCATGCGAGCGCAGTCCTTCAAATCCTCAAGCCATGAAGCTTCGTGTGTGCCACCAAAGCCTTTCAGACGGTCTTCAACTGCCTTTTTGAAAGTATCTGTGTCAGCATTCGGCACTATTACCGTCAATCCTATCTCGGAAACCTCGTTCTCGTGGTAGAGATGTAGACCAAGACTAGGGGCCTCAGTGACAGCTTGAAAGATATCATACATCGCTTCTCCTTGCTCGACGAAGGGAACCATAGACTTAGCTTCTCCTCGGAGGAAGTCCCGAAACTGCTTCGCATCCATCTGGGGAAGGTACACGGCCGTCATCGGTAGAGATTCGATTTGCGTTCGACAGATGCAACAAAAAATTCGTGATCCATCCAGTAATTGTTTGTCGCAATAGTAGTTCTTGCAACGCGGATAGTCAAGGCGACCTTGAAACGTGAAATTGACCTTCACATCATGCTTTTCGTAAATTTTTCTGGCGATTTCGCGGCAAGACCGGCAGGGTTCCTTGGACACATCGATGTCGAGTGTTCCAGGGTTCCAACGTGATATGGACGCTAGATACTGGAGAGCCTCGGCGTGGTTACTGCGATAGTCGAGATAAAGCGCCATCAATTTTGCCTCGGCATGGGAAGCATAGAACATTCCTTTCGATTTGCCCGTAGATGCCGGATCCAAACTATGCTTTGGGAGCGGTATCCCCATCTCGGCGGCGATGTTACAAACCTTTGCAGTCCAGATACTATTTTGGATGTTGGGCAAGTGCGGGTGGTCGTCCTTCCAACCACTCATGGACAAGGAATTTTGAAGGATAGGAGACGTGATGATGGCCAGTACTTTGGTCCTTCCTCTAACGCAATACTGCAGGGGCTGGAAAGTCCGCGTGATCGTGAGTTTTTCCCTCTCATCCACCCACAATGGCGGTCGATCTGGGCTAACCCATCCTTCTTGAGACGAGAAATCTCCTTGCAGAGCCGTTCGAGCCGCCAATTCTTGACTCTCTTTACTTAGAGCTTTATCGGCTTCATCCATGCCGTTCCCGAAAGGTTGTGTGATTCAAAGGTGGAGAGGACCGTAAATGTAGACACCCTACAGATGTCAGAGCGACACCAGAGGAGACATGAGTTGAACGTTGGGTAGCTTCGCGGGGTGCGAGGGCTGGCGAAAGTTTCTGCCCCATTCGGGCAAGCGCATCTGGACGAGTGGCGTTGAGGCGCTTCAGTGTGGCTTGACAGTGGAACTTTCGGGAAATGGCGCCTTCCATGCACGTTTGGGAAATGTGTCCTTGCCCACCCCGATATGGGAATTGCAGAGTATCAAAGGCTATGATAGAGTAGCCTCCTCATATGGCGCCCAATCTATCAGCATCACAGCATGCACAGATCCAGCACATGATTGAAAATGGAGCGTTCACATATTCTGAAATTGGGAAGGCCACTAATTGCAGCGTTGACGCAGTTAAAGCCATCAGTCGAAACCTTCGTGATTTCGGCAGTACCAGAGCACCTCAAACCCGGGGTGGGCGTCCCCTATCCATCACCCCCACCATGCGAGACGCGCTATTGGAACATCTCCTTCGAAAGCCCGATCTATACCTTGAAGAGATGGTCGTATATCTGTGGGACGAATTCGAGGCTCGCGTCACGAAGTCCTCTGTCAGCAGGACCTTACGTTCTGCGAACTGGTCGAAGAAAAAAGCTCGCCGAATAGCTAAAGGGCGGAATGCGGATCTACGAGATTTCTATCTACACAGCATTTCCCCTCTTCGCTCCTACCAACTCGTATACGTCGACGAATCTGGCTGCGACAAGCGGATTGGATTCAGGCGAACTGGGTGGACCCCCATGGGTGTCACACCTGCCCAGATTACCCAGTTTCACAGGGGCCAGCGATATCAGATCTTGCCTGCCTACTCACAAAATGGGATCCTACTCTCGCGTGTATTCCAGGGCACCACCGACAGCGCCATGTTTGAGGACTTTGTTGAGCAGCTCCTACATCACTGTGGAAAATTCCCAGAGCCCAATTCGGTGCTGGTCATCGACAATGCGTCTTTCCATCGTAGCGACCAGATCGAGGAGATGTGTTCTGCCGCCGGCGTCAAGCTACTGTACCTACCCCCATACTCTCCGGATCTAAATCCAATTGAGGAGTTTTTTGCCGAATTGAAAGCTTTCATCAAAAAGCATTGGAAAGTCTACCAGGAGAACCCGGGACAAGGTTTTAGGATATTTTTAGAATGGTGTGTAGATATGGTGGGAGGGAAGGAGAAGAATGCCAAAGGTCATTTTCGAAATGCGGGATGGAACATTGAAGAGCCAGACAAGGACATATAAATACTCCGTAGTTTGTACATACCTCAACGCCATCTATCCAAATTCCACACATCTTTACTAGTGGGACCTGCCTGCAGCTCCCTGAGAGCTTGAACGTACAGTGCACATGATATGATCAGACCAACCAAGCCAGCGGACAGACATAGCAAGCAACTTGACAGAATGCAATCAATCCACATGAACACGATCCCCGCGTCTCACATTATGCCATTCTACCATGTTCTGCAAGATCCGTCGACATGTATTCTGTGAAACGGAGGCGGTGGCTGACGTGTTCACGTGATGGCATCAGAACAGGAACATCACTGAGCGAATGCCTGCTTGAAACCCATTAAATGCCTCAACGGTTGAGAGGCTGGTCATCGTTGTTGCCTGTGCGGCGGCCATCACGGTAACCACCCTTTTGAAAAGTCGGTACTGTATGTAGCTTGGTACTACAGTAGGAGAAGTTGACGTGACTGAGCTCTGATTGATTGATTGATTGATTGATTACGTCATAGTCTGTCCCAGCCACCATACAGTAAGTAGCTATGCAGCGTACGACTATAAGTACAGGTGCTCCCCCCGTCGAGTTTCCGTACGATAAGCTGTTCCTGGTCCGAACTGCTTCATACCTTCCGCTCGGCGTGAGGACTCTCACCTGTACTTACAGCCTTAATGACTGTCCTGCGTCCGTGATCCTGTCCGGCCTTTCCTGGCCTTCCTCGACTTCTATCTGATAATAAACACTCGTCTACGCTTAAGTGTGTGCGAAAACCGTGGATGGCACTGCCCGGAATTGCTCTAGCAGTCCCGTCCTGATCATCATCTTGGCTGCACGTACGGCGATTGACGAGCTGCAGAGAACCTGCTTGATGTCCCCGCATGGAGTTTGGCCTGCCCACATTCTTTGTCGTTCTTCGCACCATTTCCGGCATTCCAGGAGGATGTGTCGTACGGTTTGACGACCGTAGCCGCAGTCGCATTGGTCGGTATCGGCTTTGTTGATGTCGTGCAAATAGCCGCGCAGGCTGATCTTGCCGGTGCGCATCTGTGTCATGACCGAGCTGATCGCACGGTGTGTGCCTGTATGTGGGGTTAGGAGGCCCTTTCCTGGTCGGACCCCGAGCCTGTAGAGGTCGCGGCCGTGTTTGGCAGTTTCCCAGGATCGTTCCCATTCGGCTTTCATGTTCTGACGAATGATTGATTTTGTGGTTGCTGTCAGCACCCGGCATGAATCCGGCTCCGGGGGAGGTTCCGAGCCGACCACTACGATGGGAGGTGTGGCAGCTTCCTTTGCAGCTCGGTCGGCTGCTTCGTTGCCCGGAACACCAACATGCGCAGGTATCCAGGAGAATTGCACCTCCCATCCTTGATCTCGGAGTTGATCCAGCGCGCGTATTGCGCGTACGAGGATATATTGTCCAGAGGGGCACTTAGGGTTGGCCATCGCTTGGATGGCGGCCTGATTGTCGGTGAATATGATGCATTTGTTGGTTGTGTTCGTTTTCGCTTGGGCATCGAGTGCCATCTGGACTGCCAGCTCGATTCCTCGTAACTCGGCTGCGTAAACAGTGGAGGTGCTCGTTCTTCCCATGTACTTCGTTCTCTTTGTGAGGATGTCTGCAACTGGCATGCTGAGTGCCACTGCTGCCGCAGCGACATGACCATCGATGCCGCTACCATCCGTGTATATGCGCAGTGCCTGCGAATCCATGGCGTCGTGTCGCTTGATGGCCTCCTCGGCAGATTTATCAATATATGTGATTGGTGGTGTCCACCACGGTGGGACCACGTGTTGTTGACGTTTCTCCAGCTCATTGAGCCGGACGTGATATTTGCTTTCGAGGAGACTAGACAATCGATCTAGGGAGCTCTTTCTGCCCTCGTCTCCGTCAAGGGTCATCTCTGCGTGGAGGGGTGTGGTTCGAATGCGCATGGTCGCCTCCAGGGCTGTTTGTTCAAGCTGTTGTGGTGCTGGCAGTAAATTGGCTTCCACGTCGACTGCCGCGCCTGCCGTGGTACGGAAGGCTCCAGTGATGATCTGCGCGGCTCTCCGTTGTATTCGAGTAATTGTGTTGAGCATTGCACTGCTTCCTCTTCCGCCTCGCTGACCCGGACTGTGCCAGGCCGAGCAGCCGTACAGCATTTGAGGAACGATCATCGCTCTATACACTTGTCGCAGATTAATGAGGCCGGTGCCCCATGTGGATGATGCCAGAGACGCCAACGCGGACAAACTCTTCGTGGCTTTAGTCTCGATTTTCTCACGGTGGTGGTCCCAGCGGAGTTGTGAGTCCATCTCGACACCGAGATATCGGCACGACGGTGAGGCCTCAATGGTGGCATGCGGCAGGTGGAGAGGGTGTGTAGTGTTTATCCGTGGGTCTCTACTGAAATGCACCAGTTCGTATTTCGCTGGTGCGAACTGTGACCCGTGGCGCAGAGCCCACTTCTCTGCGTCTCGATGACGCATTTTCAGCGCTTTGCA
Source organism: Cladophialophora bantiana CBS 173.52 (assembly GCF_000835475.1). Lineage (NCBI taxonomy): Eukaryota > Fungi > Ascomycota > Eurotiomycetes > Chaetothyriales > Herpotrichiellaceae > Cladophialophora > Cladophialophora bantiana. The sequence goes on from NW_015971593.1 coordinate 42,390, forward strand.
ATTGTTCTGTGGCGTTGCTCCGGTGGCGAGAATTGCGATGTCGTCGATGTATCCCACCGCCTCGGTGTTGTCCGTTTTGCACGCGTCAATGAGACCCGGATTATAGAAAAGGTATAGGATGGGAGAGAGCGGGGAACCTTGAGGTATTCCGGTCTCGATGCGTGTCGACGGCGCCGTGTACTCCTGTAGCTTTAGTGTCGAGGATCGGTCACAAAGGAAGGAGTCGATCCACCGAACCAGCGTGTTGTCAATCCGTCGTTTCCGGAGGTTGTGAAGCAGTCTCGGTCGAGAGACGTTGTCAAAGGCACCGGATACGTCGAGCAACAGGAGGGAGGCCATCTTCCCTTCCGCCCACGCATGGTGTATGCGTTGAAGCAGGAGGTGGAGAGCGTGGTCCGTCGAGATCAGTTTTCGGCCCCCGGTGTGCTGCTTGGGGAGGAGATGATAGGTGTCCGCCAGGTATGCCAGGCGATTAGCGACAATAGCTTCCAATATTTTACCGAGTGTGTTGAGGAGAGCGATCGGTCGGTATGATTTAGGCTGAGTGTAGTCGTCCTTGCCTGGTTTGCGGAGAACCACTGTGATGCTTTGTCTGAAGTGTGCAGGGCAGTATCCTTGTTGAAGACAGGCATTGAAGAGTCCAACGAGATTCGGAAGTATGAGATCAAGTGTCTGGTGGAGAATGCCATTGGGAATGTCGTCGGTGCCGGGTGCCTTGTTCGGCGCGGCTTTGCGGATCGCTCTCTCAATCTCGGAGAGGGTGATCTCGGGGCATTCAATCGGTCGAGGGTACTCGAATCCTTCGATGTCGGACAGGTCGGCTCGTAGTGGTGGTGGAAAGAATGATTGACGTAAGATTTCCGCCTTTTCTTGAGCCTGACGGGCGAAATTACCATCTGGTTTCAGCAGCGTGGGCGTACATGTAGGCGGCACAACGTGCCTGTTTTTAGCCCACTTGACCAGTTGCCATAAGCCAGATTTCGATCTTGATGCATTCTCGACTCGCTGTCTGTGGGTACCGCACAGGGTCTTTTTGATGCGTCGGCCCTTTCGGTTCCGGGCTTGTCGGTAATTCTCGTAATCGTCGTCAAGGCCTGTTCGTTGCCATCGTCGCCGTAGCTGTTGGACTTCGCGGCAGATTTCCTTGCATTCCGGGCCAAATCCTGGTATTGACCGCGGTGACGGGTTAGACCACGGGGTCGAGGCATCGATTCCGGCTTGAAGGGCACTGATGATCGCATCCACATGTTCATCGATCCGTTCTCTGCTGTTGAAATCTGGGGCCACCATCTTTGGGGGAAGTTTCTCTTCGACTATCTGTCGGAGTCGCGATGAGTTAGTTTTGGTCCAAAGTCTCTTCTTCCGAGGAACAGTTGGTTGCCAGTCCCAGGTGATGGCGGTGGCGATGGGGAGATGGTCAGAGTCGCAGTCTCGGCTGGTGTCGACCCGGCAGTAGATTGTGCGAGACGCCACACCCTCGGTGCCGAGTGTTAGATCGATCATTGTTTCCCTGTCCTTCCACCTGTGAGTTGTGGTGCCCGGAACCGTCAGCAGCTGGAGCTCGAAGTCTTCGATGATGGTGAGTAGGGGTTGTGCGGCCGCAACCTGTTGACTGGTGTGGCGACGGACTGTCGACCAGAAGGGGTGATGCAGGTTGAAGTCTCCTAGGACGATGATTTCGTGGTCGGTGGCCACTGTAGCCATCGTCCGTCTTAGGTCGAGGAGAGTACTTGTGCCCAGTTCATTGTAGACGTTGATGATAGCGAGCTTATGGTGCAGGACGGGGTGGATGATTTTCAGAAGGATGACGTCCTTGGTGATGAACGTCACGTTCCAGGTGCTGGCATCGATGCGTTTGTTGATGTAGAAGCATACTCTTGTCTCCCTGTCCTTAAAGTATGTTAAGTGGAAATGCGTCTTTAAGGGGTGATAAGAGGTTGCGATGAACGGATTGCGCCAGGGCTCTTGGATGGCGAGAACGTGGTATTTAGAAATCCACCGGTCCTAGAAAAGACTGGCTAGGACGACATCTCTGGACTTTTGGACGTTGTACTGCAAGATGTTAAGTGACTGGTGACTCGTCATTAATGGGCGTTCCCATTAGTACTGTTTGTGCTGGGTCGTCCCCGAGTTCTTCGAGGCGTCGTGGCGGGCTCCACTCTAGGTATCAGTTTCCAAGATGGAGTGATCGAGCTGCCTCTTCCCATCGTTTCTCGCACGACTTTGATATTGTTTTGTGCGTGCCTCGCGGACCTTAAGTGCATGCGTAGTGACGGTGGTCTGTTGTGGTCGACACCGCAGTACATGCATACAGTCATGCATTTGGCGATGGTAAGTTCAGCGTCATGCGTCGGCCAGTCGTCGTAGATACGTTTATGTGCAGCACATTTGCAACTCCGGAAGATTTTGCCTCCAGCTGTATCTGACTCGCTAGCGACTGAGGTAGGTGACGAGGCTTCTGCGTCTGCCATTTCTGGCATCCACTCGCTATCTTCGTCGTCGAACACGTTGTTCAGCCAGATATCTGCATCTTGCGTCCCCAATTCTCCTCCGATTGTCTCTAGTGGGTATAGAGATGGTTCGTGCTGGTTGTCTCCTATGTCCTGCGTTGGGGGAAGAGTTTCGTGCATCGCTCTAAGTTGTGGGTCGATGAGCGAGTTAATGTCCTCGGGTTTATGTTGTTGTTGTGTCTCTGGCGTGGCAAAATCCTCCTCGGTGGGTAGAGCGGGCAGCCCTTCTGTTGCGATCCCTTCCATGGATGTCTGTATCGGTGCCTGGTCGTCTCCCTCCATTGTATGAAACGCGAGATCTTCCAACGCTGGTGCTTGCTCCTCGAGCTGGGCTGTTGCTGTGATGGGTTCCGGGGGAGTGCGCGTTATTGTCTGTGTCGTAGTAGCGGGCTCCGTTATAGCCTCTCTTAGTAAGGTCGTCTCGTGGATGTTGTGTGTGTGATTAATGCTGTATGCTCTTGTATGTGTGGTGTGTTCCTTAACGGGGACGTGCCAGTAAATACTCCGGTTCTGCTTCGCTAGTGCCACCCTCTCCAGTTCCTTCTTCCTTGCCGGGTAGGCGTTACTCCACGCCGTGTGGGCACCTTTGCACACTGGGCAGCGAGGGGTGAACCCTTCCACTCCCTTGTGTCGACAGTGTTTGGTCTCGTGTAGCTCCGCGCAATAGCCACATATTTAGGATGCGTTGCATTGAGTGCCGATGTGCTCGTAGTGGTTGCAACGGAAGCACTGTTTCACTCTGTAGGCGCGGTCATAGAGTTGACATTGGTGGATATGGCCCTCCCATGCCATCCCAGTATAGATGATAGCGTTGGCCATTTCTGGGGCGGTAAATTCGACGACGATAGAGGATGCACGCTTGAGAGGGCTCTCTCTAGTCAGCCACCCTACGTAGGATATTTTGGCCTCGGCGATCACGGTATAATTGTCGGCCAGGATCTGCTGGATAGTCGCTTTCTGGTCTTTGATATTGATAGATTTGGTAGAGATGCCGTGGACAATGACTCCATAGGTCGGTACCATAAGTTCTGCTTGACCTCCCAGTCCTTTCAACCATCCTGTGTTCTGTTTGAGTTGTTGGATCTCGGCGTTTGTGCTCGTGAATATCTGCAGGTCGCCGCTCTTGAGTTGATGCGCCGCGACGACTTTGACCGCTTTAGTCGGGATATTGTCGCGAATGGAGTTCTGTATGTGTTGTCTGGTCCAGGCAACTGGGTGGTTGCGGTATCGTTGAACGATGCCATGGTCCTTGAGCTTGACTGTCACCAGACGATCTCTGTATGCGGTCACTGTAGTTGGTGCCTTCGTGGCGTGCGATCCGTGCTGAACTGATGCGGGTGGCGGCGGTGGAAACGTAGAGCCCTGCGATTTTGCCGCGACTTGTGCCCATGATGTCTGTGCGGTCCTGACACCGCTGAAATTCGCCGCGTGGAGTGGTGTTGTACCTAGACCGATGGAGCCTCTGACAGCTGTGATGTCTCTCTGAATGGTCTGAATGTCCTTCGCCGCGTCTCGGATGTGGTGGAGCACCTCCCCAACGGACGGCTGCTGCAGCACCTTACCAATGAGCGCGAGGGTGGATTCGAGGTATGGCTGTACTATATTCTATGGTATCTGATTGTTTCTGCCTTTATCCGCTACCTGCAGTTGTTTATATGCTTCTCTCAGGTATGTGGCATGCTCGTTGATGTGTTCGGGGCCATTGTTTACCTGCGGCCATCTCGGCGCCATTACCACGAAATTACGCGTCCTAAACGCGTCAATCGTGATAATGGCCTAAGATAACGTAGGTTCACTTAGAGAATTATAAAATTTTACGCGTTTTAAAAATTCGGTTTGAGCTGTGGGTGGTGTTTTTCACTGAGCTCTAATTGATTGATTAATTGATTGATTGATTACGTCATCGTCTGTCCCAGCCATCTCTATAGTAGCTATGCAGCGTACGACTATAAGTATAAGCGTTTCCCACATTTTGCTTCTGGAAGACTAAGCTGTCCTGGTACGACCGCTTCCTCCTTCGACTCTCCGTAGTTAGCTCTCGTACTTCTAGCTCTAATAACTATTCCGTATCTGTGACTTATTAAGCCTTTCCTAGCCTTCCTTAGCTTCTATGTAACAATATTCACTCGTCTACGCTAAGTGTATGCGAGTACTATGGACGGCACTACCTAGAATTGCTCTAGTAGTCCCGTCCTCAACATTATTTTTGAGTTGAATCCTAGGTCACGTGATGCTCGCTGTAGGTAGCATCACAGCTAGTGATAACTGCCTACTAGGTAGTTATTACACTAGCCAGTGCCCTCGGGCACTAGCTATAGCTATAAGTAACTTCCGTACTCTCATAGGTAGTTCCTAATATCATCACACTTATCTCCTAGCTCTAAGCTTTAAGTTAAAAATAATGTTGAGGACGGGACTGCTGGAGCAATTTTAGGTAGTGCCGTCCACAGTACTTACATACACTTAGCGTAGACGAGTGAATATTGTTACACAGAAGCTAAGGAAGGCCAGGAAAGGCTTAATAAGTCACAGATACGGAACAGTTATCAGAGCTAGAAGTACGAGAGCCAACTACGGAGAGTCGAAGGAGGAAGCGGTCGTACCAGGACAGCTTAGTCTTCCAGAAGCAAAATGTGGGAAACGCTTGTACTTATAGTCGTACGCTGCATAGCTACTGTAGAGGTGGCTGGGACAGACGATGACGTAATCAATCAATCAATCAATCAATCAATCAAGATGAGGTTGATTCAACATGCCTTGGGATTACGGCAAAGCGTGTAACTAAAGTAGCAATTTGCGCCAGCAGGCTCGTCGACCGTATTTTTGAATGCAGACCGCCCATGCAACCGGAATTCCGCCAAGAAATAGGCGAGATTTCCCAAGTGTGCACTTGGGAAATCCCCTCGGGCATACGCGCAGCATTGATGGGGTCGACCAGCGACGGATGAATCACAATCGAACGCGTAGTCAACCCTTAGCATGGTTTTTTGGCAAGTCTACCAAGCGTGTGTGACCGCAAAACTCGACTACGCATCCACCGTGTGGCACAATCCTCTCAAAGATAAAGGGCATCTTAAGCTCTTGGCACGGCGCAGAGGACCGCCCTACGGATCCCCTTGGCATTTCGGACAGTAGCCACACAGACACTGGTATTATGTGAACCCACACGACTCCGACTTCAACAACGCGCTCAGAACGTCATTGCAAGTCTCAGCACCCCGCCGCACGATCATCCGCTGCTCGGGGTGCTCGAGAGGACGAAAAGAAGGGTCATGCGAACCTCTTGCCTAGGCGATGAGAACGACGGACATCGATCAACTAGGGGACTTAGAAATCATTGACCCACGACCACTGGAACCGTGGGGACGACCCGTCTTTTATAAGATCGACATAGAGACGGACAGAGAAGTAGCGATCCGGAAAGCTACTGAGCTCCAGAAGACGTCGGAACCAGTTATTTACACCGACGCATCAGCTAAGGACTCGAATCTAGGCGCGGCAGCGGTGATACTGGGCCCGAACAACAATATAAGATGAGCTGGCAAGGTGGCATTGGCTCGGTGAAGTATTGGAACCTCCACGCGTTCCGTTAGTCGTAATCTATCAGGCCGTGAAGATGGTACAGAGCGAGGCCGACGAGGAATTGACTCAAGATGCACCCCCAACACGGAAATTCACCATTATCAGCGGCACCCAGTCAGCGCTGCAAGCGCTCGTAAGGCCGTCAAACAAGCCTGGACAGGCAATATTCACCACATACTCGATCAAGCGAAGAAACTCCAAGAACATCGAGTCCAACTAAGTTTACAATAGATCCCTGGCCACTTGACAACCTACGGAACGACACCGCCGACAAGCTGGCGAAGGAGGCGGTCAGTACATGAGGAAGACCACGGATTCCGACACCTGGCGTCCGCGCTTAAGCGAACCCACCGGGATAAAATGCTCGAAGAATGGCGAAAAGAGTGGTGTTCGGCGGACAAAGGCAAGCATTTACGGAAAATTGATAGCGGACTCCCATCCAAGCGAGCTCAACGACTATATGGCCCACTACCCAGAGGGCGAGCATACATCCTCACACAGCTTCGAACCGACCACTCCTAGCTGGCAACATTCGCAAAGCTCCATCGGTTTGTCGAGGAGGACCGATGTGAATGTGGAGCAATCGAGACGGTGGTGCATGTACTGGTGAACTGCCCCAATTCGAGGACGCTCAGACAGCGGCTACAGAAGAAGGTAGGTGACGCAATGGACAGCATCGCACTTATGCTCGGGGGTTGCGGCAAGCATCCTACCAGTTAAACCGGCAAGTAAACAGCCAGACGAGCTTCCACACATGCATCCCCTGCAGAGATGAGGCGGGGGGATCGTTTTCTCCCAGCCACAGAGTCGTATACGAACACGGCAAGATGACGCCTTTTTATCTTGGGACAACACGGATCCCTATGCGGATGATGGGTATTGTCCTCTCTAGGGCCCTCCTAATCAAGTTCTAGCTATAGGGGGCTAGGCTTAGAGCCCTACACACGTAATTCAACTATATCAACCGTATTCGCCTCAGCTTTATCCTTTATGCATTTTGCGTACAAGCACACCAGAACAGTTCTCAACTTCCCACTACCTGTCAAATGTCCACCGAGCAATCCAGAGGCGATATGCCTGCGGAAGAGACCTTCGAGTGCAAATTTTGCGGCAATGATATCCATCCAAATTGGCAGTGCCCTACAAGCGCGGACCAGTTTCGACCTTGCTGCGGAGCCTACAAAAAGAGACCCCATATGACGACAAATAGTACTGCAAAGGATTGCAAGCGGGAGGACGAGAAAAGTTCCCAAAATCGACCTGAATGGACTGAAGGTCGTCAAAGAACCACTGAAGGTTGCTAGCTCGGTGCTACTCAAGGTGGGTAAAAGGAGATCCTATCTCGTGCGTGTACGTGAACGGTGCATACTGATGCATTCTTCTAGACAACCAGATTGTGCTGGGCGATGACTAACCGGTTGATACCCACGACGACGTCGTCTTTAACAAGGAAAAGCGATCTAACAAAGACAACTCGTCGAAAGGATATTCTCAGGCTAAGGATCGCATGTCTGGGCCAAAGATGGCCGTCCCTTGTACTGCCGCCTCGTATAGAAAGGAAGCAGAAGGCGGCGAGGTCACAACCAGCTTAATCCTTTGCCCCCACCATCACGTAAGCCCCTACACTGATGGCCTTCGAGTGACTTTGGCCACCTATGGGTTACGCTTATACTTCCAAAGGAAGAATAAACAATGGGAAAATGCAACCCCTGTTATTGGGGACAGGACCTCTACCTCAACAAGACACAAGTTCCACGAAACTGCGGGCGTGTTGCGGGAGAGCCCGAATAGTAAGGGCTTTTCGACGCTGCAGCCACGTCAACTTCTCCTCCGCCCTACTACCAAGGCTACCAACCGACTTTCAAAGGGTGGTCGCCATGATGGTCGCCGCATAGGCAACAACGATGACCAGCCTCTCAACCGGTGAGGCATTTAATGGTTTAAAGCACAGTGAGGTCCAGGCTTAGTACAGGTTTTCGCTCAGTGGTGTGTTAAGACCAGTCGACCATTTGCCTTTGACACTTCCTGCCTCCCTGTCGGTATTGCATCGAGGGAAATGGTTGGCTCTCGATGATCGATAACAACCACCCTTCAGTTTCATCATCTACTCTCTCGACGAGTTGCCTTAGTCACACCCTGGACTCCACAACTTGATGGCTTAGTGGTGTCCGCTCCTCGCCTCCCATCCACATATGAGCGGCAATTGGGCGTCAAGCTCTAGCCTCTGAAATTCCCGATCATCCCGTCAAAGATGTTGTCGTATTCGAACCCTTGTCGGCAGAAAGGTTTATTGAACGTTTTCCGGAGCTAGTCCGGCTGATCCTCATCACGTAAATGGTGTACATAATTCGGTTAGTAGGCCTCCGCAAAGTCCGCTCGCATTGTTGGCCTTCTTCTCCAAAACTAGATATTTAGTATCCCGCTTCGCCTTAAGGTCTTGCCAAGGGAATCTTTCGAGCATGAAACACACCAGCATACTGGGTGATCGCCCCCTAACAATTATATTCCTCTCCTTTACACCGTGGAAACACCAGTGAGGCTGAGGTTAGCCTCGTAACAATCAATAAATAAACTGCAAGAGGGAACGGGGTTAATATAAGATAGCTGCCTATTTTTATAGTCTTTATTTTGCCTCGGGCTGCGAGTCCGCAGGGCATTGATTTTGTGGTCAGTGAATTAACGGTAGCGATTCTAAGAAGATGAGTGGGACTTCGTCTCAAAAGAGCGCATCCCTATTGTAGATTCGGGAAGGCTTCTTTAAATCCCACTTAAAGTCAACGTACTCCCCTTACCAAAGCGAAAACCTAATTCGAACTCCCAAGCAGCCTTCACCAAAAAGTAGATAATAACCACTAATCTTCTCGTCGACGATCGCTTTAGCCGAATAGCACGCACTTTCCTCTCTACTTACAGATTGTACTCTAAGAATCTTACTAAAGAAGGCCTACGATATACCTACCCTAAATTCGAGCGCAGAGAAAGAGGTGAAGAATACTAAATATATTTCGTATTCACCGTAATGTATCGAGTGCCGGGAAAGCTTTTCGAATTCAACGAAGAATAAGAACTCTATGTTAAATCTTAAAGAGAGGTTAAATGGCCTCTAACCTAACAATTAAACGAATATTCTATTATAGCTTATGGACTTCGCGAAAATAAAACTTCAATTATTGAAGGATAGTCTCGCGTGAACGAGAAGAAAAGGTACACTAACGGCCAGTAGATTACATCGTTATCTAGTATATACGACAGTTCGAATAGTCGAAGTTACATCGGCTTAACTCTTTATCATCCAATTCGTTTTAGACCTCTATAGTCTCTCCATGGCTTCGCACGTAGATGCGATATCCTCCTTAATAGATTATGCAGTGATCGTCCAGTTCTACTCTAAAATCTTTAATGTCATTAAAAACGTTGTTCCTAAGGATAAGCTAGCTAGTTCTCATTTTTAAGTGGTGCTTTATCGAGGTTTTGGGGGAATATCTCTTACAAAATTGTTGGTTTTTCCTTTCTATTCACTAGAGTATACTAACTAAATGATAGCTGCTAAGCCTACACTCGATGCCGTAAAATAAAATTTAGATAATCGAGAAATTCTAGAGGCCCATAATGACGATGGCGGACACAACATGGGAAAATAATAAAGAAGAGGCATTTACACCCAAAAGGACTATCTGGACAAGGCTATCTTAGGCACTGGTGCGCTTACTCTCATGCCTTCGAATAGTAATGCTATCTCTAGCCTCCTCTATTTACTCCGAAAGGCCTATCCTGCTGCCCTGGTTCTATTATATCATATCGCTGGAGAATGCGAGCTTCCACAACTTGTATGTTCACGAAGACGTAGCCGAGAGTGGCGAAGGCTTCATAAATGAATAACTTTTTTATGCTCCTTGGAACTAGCAATAGTCGAATCCGGCAGATTTAAGTGTGCTACGCTGAAGAACCGAAAATATATCTATAGTCTGCCAGAATTGCAGTGTCTATAGCCAGTCACTAATACAACTTCACCATATATAATTAGATTATGCACTCCTTGAGTTGACTGTAAAGTTGGAGGGAGCCAAAAGTGCGCCCAGGCTAACTAGGTCGATATTCTTGCACCCCAAAATTCCACCATCCCTCCCCGTGTGCGAACCCTATACGAGGTATCAGGCAGCCTCTACTTAGCCAGTTTATGTATACGATAAGAGGAGAGAGCTAACTGTCTTCAGAGGTAGTCCTAAAGCCTATTGCCATGTTGGGTGGGGCCTATACCTAGGTATAAGAGTCACTCCTCTGCCCTCCTTTATCGTTTCCGGACCTTCTTCCCTTTACCTCTCTCATATATCTGCTCCATTGCAATGGCGCGCACGAAGCAAAAGGTAACATTCTCTTTCTTCTTCTTCGTTTTCAACCATCTGATAAACGCAGCAAGGTCGTTCTGTCGTTAAATTATTCGGCAAACAGCCGCGTATATCGCTGCATGCGAAGGCAGCTCGCAAGACGCTGAAGACGGCACCCCGAACTGGAGGCGGTGAGTAAAGGATCTCATCCTTACTGCCCCTATTACCGTATGCTGACCGCGACATAGTGAAAAAGCCTTTTCGATATAAACTAGGTACTGTGGCTCTTCGAGAGATACGGCGATATCAGGTATGTTTCGTTCTTCTGCTTCTTTCACATATAAAGTTAACGTCGAAAAGAGATCCACCGAAATGCTCATCCGAAAACTGCCATTCCAACGCCTTGTTCGAGAAATTGCCCATGATATCACACCGGCCCTCCGATTTCAGTCATCTGCCATTGGAGCCCTCCAAGAAGCTACCGAAGCATACCTCGTGTCAATCTTTGAAGACACTAATCTGTGTGCAATTCACGCCAAACGTGTCACGATTCAGTCTAAGGATATGCAATTGGCACGACGCCTACGTGGTGAAAACATCGACTACAGTCGATAAATGAATGGGGCGGCTGAGAGCTTCTAGGAGGAGTAGGAACCCGTGCATGAGTTACTAAGCCTGCATTTGGTGTACGGTTACATCGTGCTATCCCTTCGAAGAAATGTATCTGCAGCCTAGTCATGTTTCAACTCAGCAGCCGTATTTTTCTTGGGCGTTAGTTAGTGAAGCCGGGGACAGACTATGTGATAAGTACGTTAACTTCGGGTTATGTGGCAACGATTTGTAGGAACACCTTCGGATGTAGTTAGGTGTGAGATTTGTCGACCCTATGACCTCCACTAGCGACTGAAGATGACTATAATGAGAACCTTTACGATGGAGAAGATAAATGGCAGGGCCAGGAATATATATAGCACCATCTCGCGTAGTTCCTGCCCCATTCGTTGTCACATGCCCACAGATCACTAGAATACAATGCGTAGTGCTCAGGCTGGGAAGCACACTCGGATCGGAGTAACCACTCGCGGTAGCTATGGAAGTCCATCTGCATGGAAGCGCATTTGTTAATTATCCCTTCAAATACGATTCTCTGATTTTAAGAGACGAGAATCGGTGTCAGTAAAGGCATTCGAAAGAGATTCGTCAATTCGTCATTGCAACACTCTTTGTAACACCAATATACACAAGACTCTGCTTGCATCCTACGCCTCAAGAAGTCCGTCCACGATCCATCCATTCATGACACCAACAGCCGACTCCAATTCTTTTATCCAGGTTGATGAGTATAGAATAGCAAGAGGCTCCCATGTCCAGAAAACCGATTGGCACCATGGACAACCAAATCCTAGGCGATCTCCGCTCAAAGCAGCCTCGTCGATGCCTGGGACGTTCCGTCTAAAACAGTCAGAACACACCATTGTGCCGCAATCCGTTCTATAGTGATATTCACCATAGGCTAGATCACAGAAATCATCTGGCTCTCTTACCAGATATCTGAGGTGGCGGTAGATGGATCGCATCACCTCGATCGCTCCACCGTTAGCGGAAAATAAGGCAATCGACGCTCGAATCGTGGCTAGATTCTATCGTACGAGGTCTCGCTCATAACTCATAATCTTAAGATATTGCTTAGCCACTTCTACCTTATCTTAGGCTACCGTAAGCTAATGAAGAGTTTCTTAATACACCATTACGTAGTCCCTTTTTAAGGTCTCGGCTATATAAATAAGTTTAGAGATTTTATAGTCTTTATCCGTCAATAACTTCGACTATCTCTAGAGGGTCGACCGGGCTTTCTAGAGCTCTTTACGCTATTTCTCGGAGAATTCTACTAACTCGTAAAAATCGGCCTTTAATAGATCGAGGTTCCGTCGTTCTTTAGATATCTTCGACTCTAATTATTTTCTAACTTAAGTAAGAGTCCGCTCGACGTACTATCTCCCGCGTCTCTCCTTATTAACCTCGCTCTATAGAGAGTAGCGTTTAATGTCGAAGCGACTTTAGAGTTCCTTTAGATTCTATTGTACTCGGGTTTCATCCTCCTAACTACGCTTCTTAATACGTTTCGATTCTTCTCTTAGTGTAGTAATCTCCGTGGCTTTCCGTATACTTAGTATCTTCTCTACCCGAAGTTCCTCGGTGAGCTAGCTCATCTCATTTCGCATCTAGTCTAGCTAATCCTTCTACTCTCTTAGAAGACGAGCTTTATACTATTCTTAAGGAATGGTTACGGCGTTGTTCCGCTTAAGTTTCTCGAACTTTTTTTTAAGTCGTTTCATACCTCGACGCGCTTAGAGGACTTTTTAGTTGTTCTCTTATCAGTTCGCTCGTTCCTTAGTAAGTAAACGTTCTAGTTCTCCAACTCGCTCTTCTTAGGTCGTTAGTTCGCTAATTAAATTATCCTCCCGCTTCTTAGCTTATGACTATTCCGCAACGAGCTCGTCTCGTTCTCGTCTTAGCTAGTTAGATTAATTACGCTCTTTCTCTAATCGTTCGACTATGCCAGCGAACGTAGTTTCGAGAAGATAACGAGCATTCTCCATAAGAGAGAAGAATTAATTCGCCATTTCCGGTAGATGCTGATAAGGTAGTAGGTTTCGTATAATTGTGCGGCGTTTAAGTAAAGACAATAAGTCTCGAAGATATAGAGAGAGAGAAGGGATAGAGGAGAGAATGGAAGGAGCAGTAGTACTTTTATATCTTGCGCTCGTAAAGCCCCCTTGTTCATATCAATGTCGCTACCTAGAATCTTATTATATAGGATACGTCAGCGGATATATAAGGTAGACCATCTAAGTTTCTGCCCTTGTGGTTGCCAATGAGCTTCCCATTCGTTTCCCTCTAGTAGGGGGTGCTCCTCTAGTAGGGGGTGCTGGATAAATTACCTCCTTCTAGGCTAAATAGATTCGAAGGGCGGTCGTGGCAGCTTCGGCCGTGAGGAGACAACGTATGCTGCTGCACAAAGCGCACAGGCACGGGTCTATCATCTCCCAACCCTTGAAGCTACCATCCGGTGGGTGAACCAGCGGCCAGTACGGCGACAGCATTGGCCTATGCCGTGTTCTTCAATGAGTAGCCCTTCTCGACGTTTATAAACGCCGACATTCATCAGCTATATTTCACGAAGCTTCCAATGAACGCCTTTGGAATCGCCGTCGATGCAATATGGTCTTCTGCCTCAGACGATATTATAAGTCGAGTTAAAAGGAATAAGAATATCGGTAAACGGAGGTGACGCATTGGGGAATCATCAGCCTTTTCGCAGAAACTTGAAACTCCGAATTATACCCTTGTTCATAGTCACTTCGCCAACTCTGGTGGCAGACCTTTAGCAAGCGCCAGCCGAAGCGCTGGGAGCACCGGTAGGAGTTATTTTGAGGATTCTGTATGAGTTGAACGAAAGTGAAGGCTTTGATATGGGAAATTTAACCAGGTTGACGGAATTTCTTGGAACCATATATAATAGCATGAGGAATGACGGAGGAATGTGATCTGTGGGAGTCGAAATAACTACCGTTTTTGGCGTGCAGCCCGTCGATAACATCGGGCAGGTGATTGGCCAAATCCGCCACAGGTGGGAAGAGGCTGAGCCGGTCGGTGTTTCCGGGCCATTCAGGCAATGGCCCACTCTGAACACCCGAACTTCCTAGCAGAAAACGAATCGATAGGATTACATAAGCATTGGGGAGTGATTGGTGCAGACAACCAAAACTGGTCACCTCGTTTGACACTGCACATTTGCCAGCAGGACCTTGTCGTCGATCTCTATACAAATCAGCATTTTACAGCCTCATTGTCTGTTTCAGTCTCTTGTCTATCCGATGATCCTTGTTGATCCCCCTGATACAATATTGATGCAAATAGTGTCTTCGATCTGTTCACTCGGTTTTGGCCCTTCCAGACAACTATATATGCCCAGACACATACTGTATCTGCGGGTTCTGCAGACCGGCAGAGCCTTCAATATAATCGATTTGACAACAGGGTCGCTCAGAGATACAGGCCCAGATTCGCTGGCCTCCCCCTCCCGCTCTGTGTTGAAGCACGTTGCTTCCTTTTACTTACCCGTACTATTTCACTGGCACAACTTCGGGGCTTGACCGTCTCATCTCCAACGGCTGCGAATAAGGACCTCCACTGATGAAGATGTTTCATAGCAAATATCGTTACCGTAGAATCTCCTTCGTCTAGCCATATGGTTGATTTTTCATTTCTCTAATTCCAGTTATAGCCTGGTACAGGAGATTAGGAATAGAAGAGGCTGTCGAGAGAAGAGGTTGTCGGCTGTTTCCCATTGAACCTCCATTTTCGACCTATGTACTATGTGCGATAACCACCATTTCTTGTAGGTTTTCTAAACGTTGCTGCCTAGAGTCTTAGCATTTACAGGGTCAAACGCATGCCCCAAGGATTTTGAATTCTCTCCCTCTTCCCACCTCTTCATTCTTAACCGCAAAGGATGCGGGTGCCTCTGATCACGTGTTCACATGCCTGTAGACACACCAATGAGTTTAGGCTTAAATAGACCCGCTGAAAGGCTGGGTAGTCTGTCCTAAAGAATTGATGGCGTCTGGACAAAAGCATGATTCCGCACTGGTACCAGGCACAACCAGATGATTCCCAGGCGCTCAAAAATATTGATCAATCAAGAATTTGGTGCCCCACAAGCGTATTCATAGTTGACCAGTGTGTTCTAAAAGTTGACCAGTGTATTTGCATAGTTGACCAGTGTGTTCTAAAAGTTGACCAGTGTATTTGCATAGTTTGACCAGTGTATTTGCATAGTTGACCAGTGTATTTGCATAGTTGACCAGTGTGTACTAAAATCTCGACCAGTGTGTTCTAAAACTTGACCAGTGTGGTAGGCCATGCGTTACAGTGGCTTGATCAAGGCGAGAGGCCCTCCCACGCAACGTACGGGAAAATTAATTGGCCTAGCCTAATATTTTGAAATGCTCTAGGCCAATTAACTGGCTTAGACCACTCTTGGTTAAATGGTTTAGCCCCGGTGTTAAAAAGTGGTCTAGACCACTTTATTGGCCTAGGCCACTGTGCCTATGCCCAATGCGTTTTTAGCGGATTGAGGTGACTCTTCCCACTCATCTTGGTGGGACTTTCTTGCTTGATCATTTGCGAACCACCAATTCAGAAGCTGACTTCATCAAATATTAGCTGACCGTAGCATCTCGTGTCCCAGTGTTACTTATTGCTCTTCGCAGCCCACTGCTTTAGACAGGTACTGTACGAGAACGGGACCACCAGGTGTCGGCAAATCAGCAGGATCAAGCCTTTGATCAGTTTCGCGTTGATGTCTAAACCCCCAGGCGAGATTAAGCTATCCATTCTATGCCGCTTTCTACTGTACTATCCCTTGCGAGCAGGCGGAGTAATGTACAGTATTGTACATCCGATTCCACCTCCTTACACACAGGCAGTTGAAACAGCGCAAAGGCATAATTGTGCTATATAGCAATCTCCATCCAGCACAAAAAGCTGGAAATGGCAAGAGTTGACACTTGATGCTGTACAGTACTGTACAAGAAGTACTGTATTGAACTAACTCGACCCCAGCGATTGACAGAAGCAAAGGACGACTCTCTCCCAATCTCCAAGCATGCCTTATCTGTGGATGTGATAGGTCTGAAGCCGTAGTCTCAGGGAGGAGCTCCCGACTGTGTAGCAGTTTGTCGTTTAAATAACTCAGAATAATCTTCGCCTCAGACCCTGTGCCCGCGCCGTTCTTTGGGACTGGTGGATCTGAAAATGTAGTTGTTTGGCAGGTACTGTAGATAGATGCGCATCTTAGCTGATCAATCTCTACAGGCAATACTGCTACGAGAAAAGCTTTCGACAATATCCGAGGCGTCTTTGGGCGAATTTCCAAATGCCTCAAGAGCCTTCCAATCCAAGAAACGTATCTCCCAAGCACCTGGTCGTGAGAGAAGACGTTCATTGCCTTCTAGAATTGAGAGCCAACATTTAATGCCATCCAAGACATCGTTGGCGGACGGCCAGTAGACCGGAACGATGGAAGGCATAGAACGGTGGCCCACTACGGCAGCATTGTCCGTGATACGGCGAGCTGCTTGATCTAGGAATGCATCTCTCTTCGAGGTAATCTCCAAGGGAGAATACCAGCATGTTCTTGCTAAATCTGCACAGGGATCGCTACATAAGTCCCATAGTGATTTGTCGCAGAGTAATGGTGACGGAATGTTAGCTATTACTGGCTTTACTAGATCATCACGAGGAAAAGAATTGCGCTGGCCGGAGGAAGTCACCCGATTCGGCGTAGGGATTTGGGGCGTGATGGATGTTCCACAATCTCGTTTATGTTGGATCTTGGCAGGGTGCAGAGTCACACGAGCCGTGGATGGAGACCGGGTCGTATTGTAGTTCTTCCTTCGTTAGCCTCCTCGCCAACCGTTGGCTTTGTCATCTTGTGGAGCATAGGGAATGTAGGGCCCGACTCCACCGATCGTTTCCGCTTCTTGGTCAGTGCGCAAAGTGTATTGCCCTTCGGGATGAGGTGATCTTGTGAAACCGATTCTGTGATTGTCTCTGAATCGACGCCGTGGAGACCTCCACTGGAAATGTTAGGGAATGCGAGACTGCCTGTTGGTCGAGTAGCTTCAGGAACAGCCAACTCTTTAGGGAGTTTATCTTTGCGGCGTGGATGGTTGCTCTCTTTCAGATAGACAGTGCTTTACTTGGCTAGGCGTTGATACTCATCGAAGTCCAAGGAGTCGATGTAGGTGCGATCGCGATGGACTTTCTGGATCCGCGGGAACCGTAAGGTGAAAAATCGTACGTTGGGCGGGCGGTCGAATCCAGCTCCCACAACTTCAACAACCGCCGGTTTAGTGAACAATTCTGTCGGCGGGTGGAAAGACTCCAAACTGATCTCAACGTTGATACCCGGGGTAGACTGCCCGAAAGGCACTTAGCATTGTTTGCCGTACTCATTGAGATATCGCAAGTTAGACATTCCAAGATAAGGCCGGCCAACTGTACCTACCACCCGGAATCTTGGCTTAGTCTTAGACGAGAGGCCGACGTCTTTATTGGTTGGGCATGCCAGATAGAAAGTCGTCCAAGATAGATCACTGTCCCCCATCATTAACGCTTGCGTGGCATCGCGCCGGCCTCCCACAATAACCAAGTCGGCCGAGTCGCCCCATCCAGGAATGTAGTCCTTCTTCAACTTGATCTGGTGGACGTCACCGTGCAACGACATATACGGAGCATTTCAATCCTTTATAACCAGCCCTTCCTAGCCTTTAGCAATTGCCAACATCATTTTATTATGAAGACGACTTATACCGTTTAAGTGTCTCAAATCGATCTTCGTTCCTTCCCCGATCTCGGCTTAGCCAGTTTCGCGGGAGATTAGGGTCTCTAAGCGGCGTCTCCGTAGATGAAGAGGCTCATGAAGACACTAAATATTATCCAGAAGCAGTACATTATAGAACATAATCATGAGATACTCGTCCTCGTAGAGAGGAGAATCGCGGGCACATCCCAGCTGACGCCCTTCCCGAGAAATATACCGGCGAATCTTATAGAATGGCATGATTTAAGCCATTTAATTATTCCACATCAATAATTTACCGACCAAGACGCACTGGTTCGTAAATCTATAGGAGAAAGTACCGAAGCCTAAGTATCTCTTAATAGCGTCGTACACTTCGACACGATCTATGGTCGAATCTCGACCACTCTTAAAGAAGATTATGATGTGGTGCTGAGAATTTGTACGACGGACGTGGATCTAACAGTATTCGCCGTTATACTTCCTCTCGACGCTAATCTCTTTAGGGCCGGCCAACTAATAATAGTGTTGGATGCTACGCGCCTTGCCAAAATCTTAGAGTCCGATCATCGTCCCGAGACGCGGCTCAATCTCAGCGCGTGCCAATTCTTTCAGCGATCTCTCCAGGTTAGGAGGCGGAGATACGGGGAGCTGGCTAATCGTGTCGCCCTCTAGGAGTTAGACTGCACCTAATAATAATGTACGTACTTAAAGGAGAGTAGGCATAAGAAAGTGGAATGCCCGTAAGGCCGTGATGACCGGGATCTTCGCCGAACATAAGTTTTTTAGGAGTAGACGAATTATTCATTTCACTCCTACGCTGGGCAATCGTCGAAGAATACGCACTACTTCGTCGAAGGCCTCCGTGTAGCCCATGGTGATGAATCCCCGGAGCTTCGGCGACGAGAATACGTAAGTAGATGCTAATCGGTCTAGAGTATGGTCCATCTCTTTCATAGTGAGTGATCGGGGTGGATTTAAAAAATCGTCCGTCGCCGAAAGAACCTATTGGACCGCAGAAGTAAAATTCATCTCATCACGGCCTTATAGGCGCCGCAACTCGGAGATACGAGTGTGACCTAAGTAAGTCGCTTTAGTGACCATGCGTTCGAGCTATTGTGTCCGCAACACGTATACTCGATCAGCCCGTTTCTTAGGAAATAAGTAAGACAAAAGGGCTAGAGCAGGGGCTCCTCGACGTCGTATATTACTTTAATGCCGCTCAAATCATTCTTAAAGGCTTAACTCGCGGCTTTCGGGTCTTTTTAAGGACGATAGTTGCTCGAAAAGCTAATAGATGTCGAGAAATTATAGTGACATAGTGGCTAACGAAGAACTATAGGAGCGATGTGTCGATTAAGCGGTATAGGGTCCTTCACTTTATATAAGTAGGTATTGAATCTGCTCTAGAGAGTGATATGCTTGGTTATTGAATCGGTCTACCTGGCACCCTGTACTCCTAGACTCGTCATGGCCAGCCCACTTATACGACTCCTAAGTTACCCGATAAAGCGCTAAAGAAATCCCTCTGCTCGGCAGATAGCTGAGCTATGTTCGACTAGTGTGAAAAAGGATTAGGATCGCCTCGTCTAGGACCGGTTACAGGGTAGACTAGGAATACACCAACTACATTACGTAATCTGAGTCCTTCCGTAGCTTCGTGCCCCCATCATAAGGCTCCCAGCTACTCCTTACTTTTTCTGATTCCCGTCGTTCACTAATGAACCGGTTTACTTCACTTACTTAATGAAAGTCATCGACTCGGTTAGGGGTCTTCGAGGGAATAAGTAGGGTAATATAATTAGAAGGCCTAATTCTAACGAAGGATGGCGCCAGTATATTGCTGAAACTACGTTTAGATATTTCTATTATGGCTGTGAGAGCTATTCGAAAGCTCTCATAGACGAAGAAGTAGTAAAGATATAATGCTAACTACGGCCAGAACCGATGTAGCAAGGGCGTTGAACTCTCACCGCATCCTCCGTAGTTTCTCTAGATGAGAATTAGGTGTCCACGTACTTCGAGGATGGCCTTAGCATCTATCCGGGACATTGAAGAGGGTATATAGGCCCTAGCCGCCGTCGTAGACTTAGTTCCTATTGTGGAGGTCATATAGTGCCCCCCTCGACGCGCAACTCTCGCGATGATAGGTATCGCGGTTCTACCTTTCTACATCCTTATCGCACTCCACGTATAGAGGCGGCAGGCAAGGGGGTCTAAGGAGAAACATACCGACGCTGCTGCGCCCAGCTAATTGTTGCCTTCATCCCGGCCCCGTCTCACTCGTCAACCGATACGAAGATATCTAACTAATCTTGTCTGGTGTGGAACATTAATAGCGATGAAGGAGTCCGAACATCATCGATGGGAGCGGCACAACGGCACTAACTAATTCTAGACGTTTAGTCTCTGCTGGTTTCGTTCTGAGTATCAACCCTGCCCTAACTGAGATTCATTTGTACCCCGAAGATAAGAAGAGGGCTTCTTCCTAGCCCCATCAGGACTTTGTCGGAAACAGCGATTATTTCGCTCCCGTGGACTGGCGTTAGGTGGTTCGAAGTGGTGATATTCGGTGGTAGCTGCATACAACCCTCCATAATTTAATGTCAAGAATCCCTCTCAGCAACAGGCAGCCATCATCACGCAATTCTCCTCGTTCTTATTATCAGTTTCCTAATAACTCAAGTCCACATGGAGAGCTAGAAGTCACCGATCGCATCCTGTACCACAGACCTTCGCAGTGGCCTCAATTACATGGCTGTAAATAGACTTATTCGGCAGCGTTCGGTGAGACATGTTATGTGTACATTTGACGAATCTTAATAGCTTTACGGTTAGTTTTCTCTTCCATCAATAGAGTGAAATATATTAGCTACCATTATCGTAGACCACTAAATGCAAAGCTTCTTTCACCTAGCCTTCAATATCTCGCATAAAAGCTATTTAAATAGAGCACAAATGGCCAACCCTAACTCTCCAGCACACCTCCGTAGGCTTAGATACCACAATCCTAGTCGTTTTATAGTGTCTATCGGTTCGGTTGCGCGTAGCTTTACGCAGCTGTCTTTAAGACATTCGGCTTCGGAAGCCGGTGAATAATAGTAAAGAGAACTAGTATTGTAAGGTAGATTTTCGACCTTAACATCTAGGTGCTAGTAGCGTCCCTTATGAACGCGAGATAGAATAGAATTTCATAAAGTAATATAGTGGCGGTTAAGAGAAGAATTCGGAGGATGGAGTTCGCTAAACCTAGTATCGTCATCGAATCATCTCTTATAGATGTTAACTTTAAGTAAGGACTAAAGCGCACGATGGTGTTCCGGAAAGCGTAGAGTGCGGGAAATGAGTGGGAGAAGAGTGTAGACTAATCCTCTAAGGTAGGTTTCTAGATTACCCTTTCTCGATAAACCCAATCCTAGGTAGACTAATTTTAAAGTAAGCCTAGACAGATATAGAAGCGTTAATGAGAAATGTCTAATGATCTTCTATACACCCTTAAGGTCTATTCGTCGTAGGCCACCGGTGCGAGTGGATATAAAGCGTAGTTTAGTTTTATTTATCCCTACGAAGACGAACTCTCCCTAGTCGTATACGCGAATTCCCATAGAGAATGAAGAATGTGTCCTTCTCATAAGTAGGTGGCAATAACCCGGGAAGCCGTCGTTCTAATAGTACCCACTCTATAAGAGGCTTACGCAGTGAAAGAGGAGGGACTATTAGAGGTCCCGGGCAACCGGATGATAGCCGTGAGGATTGTATTCGCTCTGCATGACCCTGGTTCTCACTGACTAGCCTTACTATAGCTCTCGCTTATACTTAGACCGGTTTCATGAAGTCCTCGTAGCCTAGTAGGGAGAAGAGGCTTGGTCAGGCGTCGTTATCGTCGTCAATGTTGCCCTCGTATTAGACGTGTCTTTTAATCTGGAGGTGACGAAAGATTCCGCGAAGATTCACCACATTCCCATTGAGGTACATCGCCTGAGATATGCCTCGTGATGTATTAGAGAGATGTAGAGCCATTTCACCTAAGGGTGATTACTAGGATCGTATGCGCGTAGACGTGGCCGGATTCCACGCTTAACCCGACGCCCTTCTCGCTCAATTCAATCTCTACGAGCCAGCGTAAGCGAATGATCTCGAATGTAGTAAATAATTTCGAATGTCTCCCTCATCAATCCTCGAGGAGACAGAGGAATAGGTCCCATTCGTCCGTCTGATAGCCGTTCAAATATTCTCCCGAATTTGACCGCCCAGACGGGGACTCAATCCCGATATATATGCTCGCATCGATCTTGTTGATGTCTCAGTGTAGACATTATTGTGCATCGAGTAGCCAGACCTTGTCGGCAGAGTGAGTCGATGAATGAATGGACGCAGTGCAAGGCGTAGGAGGCGTAGTTGTGCCTGATGGAAGGTGATGTCAAAAGGGTTTGGCCAGGAGTAAAGACACGTTGTTGGGCGTTGGCCCCCACGTTACACTGGCCAGTCAGATGCTGTAACTAACTCATCCCCAAGCGCCCTACATTTAGGGTGAGTCAAGGGTGGGTAGAGGTGAGTTGGGCGGATTAGGGTGAGCTAGAGTGGGTGAGCCCGGTGAGCCGGGGGGAGCCAGGGGTGAGCTAGGGCGGCGACGCTCACCCGCTAGATTGGGATAGGAAATCCCGAGTCTAAGAATCTGGGACGTAGTTAAGAAGTAATATACTATATGAACTTATAGCCCTACGCTCAGAGCCTCCACCCGAATCGAGTGAAGACGGTGAAGTATCGATATCGATTAGCGCTGTTCGAATTACGATATTAACGAGAGCGCAGTCATTACGAAAACCGCATCCAAGGGACAGTGAATAGAACACTATTTTTAGCCTAATACCTTCTACTAACGAAGTAGAGCTAGAGTAGAAGAGCGATGAATTAAATGAACTCATCGAGAACGGTCGCCTAGTAAATATAAGCTAGGCGACCCCTAAAAGAGAAAGAGCGCCGACTTTCTTACCCGAATTAGATAGGAGAGTAAATCTAGAAGCTTAGATTCGGGAGGCGTAGAGTCTTAATCGATTCGTGGACGTATGAATATAAATAATCTCCGTAGATAGAGAGCATTAAACACTAGATTAAGCGGGAATAGTCCGACGAAATGAACTCGTTTATATTCCTAATGATTCAACGATTAAGGCTAAGATCCTAAAGGTTAATCATAATAATCCTTAGGATAGGGGTTACTTTAGACGAGCTAGAACGCTCGAAGTTATTTAGCGTTATTACTAGTGGCCCAGGGTAAAGAGGGACGTTTACGAGTATATAGATACTTATAATGTATACTAAAGAATGAAGATTCTAAGATATAAGCCTTATGGAGAGCTAGTTCCTCTAGCTCCGTCGATGAAGCCCTAATAAGGTATTACTATAGACTTCATCGTAGAGCTACCACCGTCTAAGCATCGGAATAGCGTCTACGACGCGGTACTAGTGGTAGTAGATAGGCACTTAAAAATGGTGCGTCTTATTCTATGTAAGCAAGATATAACGACCTAGAAATTAGGGACGATCTTAATTAATAAAGTCTTCTCGAGATATAAAATGCCTAAAATAATTATAAGTAATAGAGACTCCCTATTTACGTCGAAGTATTAGGAGACGATATACTATTATCTTACGATTAAGAGAAAGCTATTAATCGCTTTTCATTCATAGATAGACGGATAAATAGAGCGGCTAAATTAAGTGCTTAAATACTACTTAAGATACTATCTAAATAACGAATAAAGTAACTGAGCTAAACTACTTAGCAGTGTAGAATGGGCTATCAACAATAGCCGGAATAGTACGATTAATGCTGTATCGTTCTAGATAGTGTATAACTATAAACTTAGTATAAAAAGAAATCTTAAAGATTCTTATTCATCTAAATTAGGTAAAAAGGAACCGCTCTTAATTTATAAGAGAGTAAGATAAAATACTAAGGAGATTTTAGCTATACGAGCTTACTTATAAAAATCCTAGTAAAGGACGTAAGAAAAGGTTAAGAGCTACTATGATTAGTACCGTAAGAATATAGAATTTATAGCGGACGATCTAGTTATACTTTCAACGAAAAATATTAAGTTACGTAAAGCTAATAAGAAACTCTCTAATAAGTATATAGAGTCTTTCTACGTTAAACAACGAATAGATAAAAATATCTATTAACTTACTCTATCTAAGCGTTATAAACGAATTCATTTAATATTTTACGTTTCACTTCTTTAGACTTATTATTAACGTTAAGAAACTTTTCCTTCTCCACCTATCAATATAGATAAAGAGGAAGAGTTTAATATAAAATAGATTCTAGACGCTTAAGGAAAGGAAGTAAGACAACGTTAGTTAGTTAAATAGCTAGGGTAGGGCCATAAATATAATACATAGGAACCTAGGAAATACTTCACCGATGCCCTTATACGAAAAATAATTAGAGAGTTTAACGAAAAGCACGGCGTGCGTACTTAATAAGAAATATCTCTTATCTAAATCGAGTAGGAATATACTTAGTTTCACTATAAAGGGCTACTTATAACCTACGCTACGTGAAGGCGATACCCTTATAGGTCGTTTTGAGGGTCCCGACCTATCTCTAAGAATAAGTATTACTCTACTATCCATATATATTCTATATTTTAGAGAGGTCTCGACTTACCTTCTAAGAATAATATTACTCTACTATTTATTTATATTCTATATAACTCTAATATTAGTACCATAAACGAGAAGAACGACGTCGTTTAGAGACATCGTTATCCTAGCGACCATAGGCTTAGAGACGTTCTTAATTTATATATTCGACCTATATTTTAGAGCCGCGAAGAGTAGCTAACCATACGTCCGGCACTCTCTAGCGAGCGCGGACGGCGGTAGCGAAAGAGAAGAAAGAGGTAATAGCCTTCTTTAAGATCGGCGAAGCCGGAGAAGAGAAGAGAGAAGAGGAGAAGTCACTAAAATAACCAGCACTTTAGTCTATTTCACTGTTAGTGATTTCTTACTCGAATCGGGTGGGAAGAATAAGTATATCGAAACCCGAGCTAAAATCCTTCTCATCGTCATTAACGGAGGTAGAAGGGGCCGGGAGAGAGGGAGTCACTATTCTAATTAGTATTATTCCTCCACCTCTTAATATCACTAATAAAAAATGAAAACGTTCATTAGGACGTCTAGTAAATGCTAAACCTCCCTAAGATCGAAGAGATCGGTATCGCCGCTAACCTTATAAGCACGGTTAGCTTTTCGAAATATAGACTTAAGTCTCTATACTTAGAACTTAAGCCATTCCCTAAAATAGATGTTAGTGATTTATCACCCGAATCGGGTGAGAAATATCTATATCTAATCGGCTAAAATAGCCGAACCACTACTAGCAACGAAAATTACTCTCTTAATGAGAGCTTAGAGAGCACGATAACCTATCTATAGTGAACTGGGGCGAGGCTACTAGCCATGGGCATCAACTCGTACGGCGGTGGGTATGGTCTCTTCTCAACGCGCACACTCAACTAGAGGAAGTCCTCTCTGTTGGTAACTTGGTTGCTTGTGTTGTCTATGAAAGATAGTCCCCCAGAACTATATAAGAAGAACCATAGTCTAGGGTCGGCGCCCCAGCCAATCATAACTCTGTCCACCACTTCCAACTTCTCCCATTACAATAGGTTAACGGGGACCTAATCTATTTAGTATACTATTAACCTTAGTTAAATTCTTACTCACGATAACGCAGTCAGCGCTAGGCCGGGAACGAGAGTAAAACTCACACGACTTAGACTAAGTCTAGTCGTAGGGCAAGGCAGAAAAAACTAGCTCCGAGCTAGGAGTAGACGGAGGATCCGTAAAACCGCGAAAAGCGCTTCTTTCGTCAGTACGCTATCATTGTTCTAATATTATAGAACTCACAATTCTTACTAATAAGGCTGGCACCATAGCCTAACTAGAACTAAGTATTTAGCCGGACTTCCTCGTACGTAAGAGACTATATATATATTAGTAGCGTCTCTTACCCGAGTGAGGTGGATAATACTTACATATCTTATAGTTAATCTAAACGAGGAAGAAAGAGACGAAGAAGGCTATAGTAAAGGGCTTAAGAACTAAAGTAAAGGCTAAAGTGAATTAAATCTCATTCGCATTACTACAATAATATAAAACGGCTGTCTTACCTAAATCGAGTAGAAATTTAATTACTTACTATTATTAGTAAATGACTATTTAACTACTATATCATTGTCTTCGTCATTAACAATTAAGACGGCCTATCTATACGATGGATCAAGGCTATCTTTATACTCGTAGCGACTCGAGGGCGAGCCGCTTTTTAGAGGGGGGGCAACTATCACGAACCCACCGTTGTCCCCAAGTACTCTACGCCCTCCATCCGAATCGGGTGGACGATATAGAAAGAAAAGAAAAGGATAAGGCAAAGAACGGTTGAGGCACAAGGCTATCGGTTAACGCTGCCTTACCCTTTTCACGTAACAGAAAGAGGGGAAGCTATAAGAGTCTCCTCTCACCTAAATCGGCTGAGAGAGAACTCTTCCTTTTTCTCAAGCGTTAAGTCGTTGTTAATAGGGCTACGTGAATAGAATAAGGCATTTAGCTACTCCAATTCCTTTGTATCTACTGCGTTGCGTAGGTCCCTAATAATTAAGGTTAAGCCCCTTTTAAATTTAATAACAGAATATAATATCATTACGTAATAATTAATATTTAAAAGTACTTCGTACGTATATAGATAGTACTTAGTAGTTATTTTTATGAATTCATCGCGTCGTCTCCACCCATCATAGGAACTCGTAATAATTATAACCGTTTTAATGAGTTAGTTAGCTTCACTACTAGTCGCATCACGAGACTCACGGTTAAAAGGACCTTGATCGTAATTCTTCCTAGGTTTATATTTATCATAAGAGAATAAGTAGATTTTAAGACTAAGTAGATTAAAGCGATATCGAAATCATTAAATTAACTAATAGAGAGAAAGACTTTAACACCGAAATCGAATAGCGATTATTAACGAGAGGTAGGGACGTTTTAGCGTTGACCACTTAGTAGAAGAATTAAGAGTATAGAGGAATACTACTTAGAGCTATAAGACTTATTTAACTATTAAGAGTATAAATAGTTCATATCTCACAGCACCTAGTTAGGGCGTTAAGCTACGACGGTAATTCTATATCGAATTTCCATAGCTTAGCCTCGAACTTCCCCGGTGTCTCTCTTACCTTTCACGTCTCCTTCGTTACGCGGCGAGACCGTTTACGAATAGTATTATATCGTTAGAGAATAGTGAGTATAGTATATACTCCCTAGATGTTAGCGCCAGAATTAGATTAAGTAATAAAAGGATCGAAAGTTACTAGACAGTAGACTTAGCTGAAAGAATGAGATGTTACTACGGAGCAACTATAGCCGAGGCCTAAAGAGGACCCCTAAGCCTAAACTAGCTTCTACGAATGGGCATCAGGCAGCGCTCCTTGTGGCTCGCCTAGTGCTCGGGCGCGCTCCCCCGTACTCTACCGTGGCTCCCACGACGCTCTCCCGTGCTCGGTCGGGCCTCCTCCATACTCCGTCACGTACCCGATTAAAGCGGCCTCGCTCTCTTTCCTAAACGAAAATAGTAAGGGACGAAGTACGGTTCGGGGTATATATAATGTATATATATATATAGTAATGTTATACCTTAGTCGAGATTATATTTAGTAGTCTCCTTAAATCTAGAAGACCTATACTAGATCTAGCGCTAAGTAATGATACCTTAGATTTAGTATTATAGTAAGACTTTCACTTACTATCGTTATACTTATTATAAGATACGACTTCCTTAACTATAATCGAATATAGTAAGATTAACGTTCTTAATTAACTAAAATCTTAATTAATAATATACTTTTTCACTTCGCTTCTCTCTTATATATATATTCTTATACTCTCTTAGAGTAGATTATAGTATCGATAGTATACTTATCTCTAAACGATCTCTATTTTTAGATAACTATATAATAACTAAGCTTTTTCTTAGTGTATTAGTATACGATAACTTTATAAATAGTACGCTATAGAAAAATATTAAACTATTCTTAATTTATTTAGGAGAATTTTTCTTAAAATAAAACTTAAAAAAAAGAGATATTAGTAAAGCGATTACTAAGTAATTAAATATTTAGTCTTATCTAGAAGTATATAATTATAAGCCCGGACGTATTTCTTAATATATATAACTACGGTTATCTATAGTAATATTTAGAAGTATAATTAGTATAATTAAGGAATAGTCTATATTACTCATTAGAATAAACACTAAAAGCTAACTAATTATATATCTTAACTGGGGCTATACGACGAGAATCGCATCTATAAGTACTAGCTAACTCGACGACTCAGACCCGGCAGTTCGCTTTAGGCTTAGAGCCCCAAGGTGACGAATCATGCGACTCATCAAACCATCGCCCACGCCACCGAAGAGTGCTCATTCATGGCAATCTTCACTCTCGGTCTCCCAGATGTTCCGCCGCTGATGCTCCAGCTCCATCTTTAGCTCCGCCTCCACGTTGCTCCATCCATACTTGACTTCTTTAGTCGATCGTCTCCTTTGTGCACACCAAAATTCGGCCCAAAAGCCGAATGAAAAGCCGAATTCCCCCAGCACAAAGAGGAAAGCAACGTTTCTCCTTCAGCTCTCGTCTCCCTCATTCTCGTCCTTTACACAATCATTCTGCCTATTGAACGAACAAGGCTCGAGCTCCTCTTCGTGTGCCTCAGCGTCAGCCAATCAGCACCTTCGTCCGGCTAAATTCGAACAATGTCTCCCGCCTGGTCATCTCCCATAGGGCGATAGTGCTTCCTCTTTTCTCTCTCCGTTCTCTAATTGTTCAGCCAGCAAGACTAGGAACTAAAAAAAAGAGGACCGTAGCCAAGAAAAAGGGGCCCCGGAGAGAGACCGTATTTGTCACAATCTCTATCGATCGTAGCTAGACCCTTCACCACCACCACCATCGCATCACTTCGTCAACTCGTAGGTAGAAGAGTGATGGAGGCACTGTTACCGATTCCCGCCTGCGTACCGCATGCGAATGTTGCAACGACCAACTACGATCTGAGGTGGCTGGGTCTTGGTTCCCATGTGGCAAAGATGGATGGTGGATGCTGTGGGCACGGGACGGACCTTTGGCTCCTGACACTCACGTCGCTTTCCATGCGTTCTGCCGATCGTGTTGGTACTTTTGCATTATTCATCCATATGCTTCTCCCGATCGCATTGCCGGTTTGCACAGTCCGTCCCTTTTCCGATCGCGCCGGCTACTCCCGCAAAGAAGTGCATCGCGAAGCAGATCGACTCATCCGCAGGCGAAGCGTGTTACGGAGAAAGAGCCGCGGCCCGGGTGGACATACGTGCATACATGCAAGCATGCACATTTCACATCTCATGTCTCTATCTTGTCCTATCTATATCTGCCCTACCCATTCCATGTGATAGAACATGGTATATCTGTATCACCCCAGTGCAAAAAACCACACCCGACCCCCCTGTATCCCATACCTCATGCCCCATCCTCATGACCCTATTCAGCCTGATATCTGATATGCCCCAGGTGACCTCCTGCCCACGCGAGCGCGGGTGTCTGTGCGTGTCCATGTGCGTGCGTGCGTGTAAGTGTGGATGTGTGTTTATTCACTCGCCGGTAACGGCAACGTCGAATAGAACGGCATGGATTGTGAGATTGAGACCCGAAATACAGAGGCACTCGTGTCCTGTTGATTTTTTGAAACGGAGAAAGACGAGGGTAGGACGGATTCGAGAACGCAGAATATTTGAAAATGAGAAATAGTTTTTTCTTCTTTTGGGGGGGAAATCTATATTCATTATTTTCGACACGCACACTCACTCGTTCACTTGACTTGACTCGACTTATCCTGACTAAACCGCCTGTCCCGCTTCATGTACAGCTCGAATTCCAGTTCTCGGAGACCGTCTACACTAGATTGACATATCCCGGGTGGCACGCGGCCATGACATGAGATTACGCCCCTCACTTACATAGCGCAGCATAGACACGAGCGCGCATGAGGGGAGGCTAGACAACGCTACGATGCTCGACCACCGCAGCGTCAATCTTCTCCGTGCCCGAGGCCAGGACGGCCTTGGGCTCGATGTGGATGTCGACGATGCCGACCTCTGCGTCCTCGCCGTCGAAGATCTTGGCGATCTCCTCGAGCGTGGGGCCCTTGGTCTCGACGTACAGGAAATAGACGAAGACGAGTTCGAGCGCGATCCAGCACTGTAGAAGTGGGCGAGTTAGTCGACGGGACAGGACATGACGTGACGTGACTGTGTGCGTATATATTTGTGTGCCAAACCAAACACAAAGAGAGAGAGGGAGCGAGGGAGAGAGAAATACACAAGACGACTTGGATGGGGACGGAGTGGAATGCACTCACAGTGTAGATAGTGTACAGCTTCCAGTTCGGCTTCAGGTGGTCAAAGCCCAACGGATTGACGTATTGGTTAATGACGAGAGCGACCTGGACCCAGAAGTTCATGACCATGAGGCCCTTTGCACGGATCTTGAACGGCAGGATCTCGACCGTGTACGCGACCAGCAAACCCGACCAGGCGAGAGCGTACGAGAAGTTGAAGATCCAGATGAAGGCCACGACGGCCTGGCCGGCGCCCTTATTGTGGTGGTCCTGGTAGATGCTCGAGCAGATGGTCCAGACGGTGAAGCAGACGAGCATGCCCGCCGTCGCGGCCAGGAAGAGCGGTCTTCTCCCCACCTTGTCGCAGAGCATGGCGCACGTGCACGACACGATCAGCGCCATGATGGCCAGCCCGCCGTTCAGCCCGAGCTGCGTGTCCGAGTTGGTGATGCCGATCGAGTTGTAGATGTCGGTCGCGTAGTACGATACTAGGCCGTTGCCGGACCACTGCGAAAAGAGCCCCAAGGAGGCGATCAGCAGCAGCCGATACCGGTTCCCGCGCGACTTGAGGAAGTCGAGGTAGCTGGATGATTTCTTGGCGATGAATTCCAGGCGCAGCGTCTCTTTGATCTCGGCGTACTCGAACTGCACCGTCGGGTGGAGGTCGTTGCCGTTGGCGTGGTATTTGGCGAGGATCGCGAGGGCCTCGTCGGCGCGGTCCCGCGAGATCAGCCACCGCGGCGACTCGGGGATCCACCAGATGAAGATGATTTGGATAATGGACGGGGCGCCCTGCACGATGGTGGGAATTCTCCACGACCACTCGCTGGGGATATGCTTGGTGCCGAACGACAGCCAGGTGTTGATGATGGAGCCCAAGTTCCACAGGCAGTTATAGATGGCCGTGATACGACCTCTGTGTTGAGGATGGCAGAGCTCGGTCAGCAACAAAGGCGAAGACAGTTGGGCCATGCTGTTTCCGAAACCCATGAGGAACCGACCACCCTTGAACATGGCCAGATTCTGAGAGGCGCCCTGAATAGCCGCTGCAATGATCATGAGAACGCAACCGGCGACGATGGCTGCTTTGCGACCAAAGTGATCGGCCACGAAAGGTCTGCATCCTTGTCAGCGGAATAGATCTCCCAAGCATTTCCCCCGCACTCATTGATTCTGACTTACACAACCGGCAAGCTAGCGATAGAACCAATACTATACAGTGCGGTTAACAGACCCAGATTTGACCCTTGAGGGTCGTCGAAGTAAGTCTTCCATTGATCCAGAATACGGATGTTGTTTAACATAGATCTATAAGAACGTCAGCCGCCGTGCGTCCACAACGGTAAATGTCAACCGTTCCATCAACTTCGCGGCACCTACCCATCGTAGCCGGTCGTCGCGGATGCAACGCAGATGATGGCGGCATAGAAATATAGCTTTCTCAGGCCAGGATCTTGTAGCCAACTGACTCTTTCAAGTTCTGGTGCTTCGGCCTGGGCAATCTGGACCTCGTCGGCGTGCGACACGCTCTTTTTGATTTTAGGAACCATGACGACGGGTAGCTAGAATGAGTGATGAGGCAGGGGAGGTGTTGCGCTCGGGGTTGAGAGAGTGACACTCCAACCCAGCGGACACGACTATATATGTACTCCTTACTGGGTCGAGCAAGTCGATCTCCGGAAGCCTCCCAAGAGAGTCATGGAGCCATCTGCCGACTTGGCCAGGGTTCCGGCTGAATTGCGAAAAGTGATATGTCAATTTTGAGCCCAAGGGGCAACAGCCTGGTCGGTTATTATGACACGCCAGGGTGGATCGATACGAGGTGCCACTGACCAAAGTCGGTGCTGAATCACAGTGTGCGCCCCCGAAGCTCCTTTGGACCGCTTGGAAAATGTAACCAAAAGTCTGCTCGTGTCCAGTTGTAATCATGAAGATGCTGGGTGGCGGGCTGGCGCATGTTCGATTCGTTCGCTTGAGGTTTAGCGCTCCTTCTCGAAGCTAGAATGCCTCTCCGTGGTATAGCTTGCAGAGCTTGACTCCTTCAACATGACAAACACCTTCCACACCCTGGTGAGCCAGACAGGGGTCGCGGCGCGGGTGGCTTCGCTGTACTTTCTTGGCTACCAAGTTAATTTGATTTGTTTTGTCCGATGTTGATAATCCGGAGCCTTGTGGCGAGTGTGGGTACCGAGAGCAGTCCGCGGCTTGCACATTAAAGGCAAATGCTTCAGCCTTGGCCCTCCACGTGAGACTTGCAATACGGAGGATGAGTAGAGCGTGGTGGCGTTCATGACGTTCTGGAGGGTAGAAGTGCGTGCCTTTCACGAGGCCATGCATGCTGAGACCAATCGAGGGACTGGGCTTGCATTGAAGGCGGATCCTTTGGGAGGCCGACTGCTCACGAGTGTCAAGTGCCACCGCCATACTCCTCTCTTTACCCCAGATTTGCGTGGCAATTCCCACAATGGGGAGAGATGCCTTTGGTGGCTAAACGGGCCTGATCCATCAATCAGAGCCGGGGGCTGTTCTGTGCCCGGGGGCAGAGTACTAGCTTCTGGGCAATCCGGCTAAATTCCATCAGGCTAATCGTCGGGCAGCCCCCATGGGGTATTTTCGAAATCCCCCGTCTGTCTCCATGGCGGACAGACAGCTCGACTAGCTCCGCCTCCGGCCCATCCCGCGCCCTCTTCCCTTGATTTGAGACTGCAGAAAGACTCTCGCAGGAGCCGTGGCATGTGGTTGATGCCTGAGCTTGGGCAGGATGCATGTCGGACTGGGAAGCACGGGGCTAAATTCCTTGGGATGTATGTTGGTGACTCTGCTGGTGTTCGTCATCTATAGGGGACCATCCAGCTCTGAATGAGGAGGTACAAAGCAACGATTTGGTGCCAATCGATGGTGGTCATACTAGTGGTATGTAGTTCGAGATCTTAGCCACGCTTCCAGGGTCCAGCATCGTACAGGATTAGATTCTGACACAAAGCGACGAAAGCTCTTCCAGAATTGAACCGAAAATGTGCCACAGCAGAGGCAAAGCCCAATGGCAATCTTGATGAGTGATAGACCTCTAAGGTTGCGACAAGATTAGCCAGCCGAGACAAGGCGAGTGGGAGAAGGGTTGTAGTCTGACACCGCAAAACACAAAACACGAACCACGCTGCAGCTGATAACCAGGCCAAACATAAACGGTTAGAAGGAAGTGCAGTTGCAAGCTCTTGTAGCTCCTTGACTCCTTCGATGTGTACAAATAGTAGCCCGGCCACAAAACCGAGCATGTGCTATCAAATGCTTGGAGACGAACGAGGCATGTACATTTCTCACACAAACGTGAACTATTTAACTCACTTTTATATTTTGGCAAAAGATTAGGTATTACACAACCTCCTTGGTGGGCACATCCATCTGGATCTTCTTGAGGGCGCCCTCATCCGCTGAGCTTGCGGCCTCGGATCGCCCTTCCTCGTCCATATCCCTCGGCCCCTCCTCAGCCGGGATATCTTCGATTTCCTCGGGCAACGTCAAGTTGAGGATCATAGAAACCATGGCGGTGATGGCAAAGCCCGTCTCGCAGATCAGGACAATGGCATCGAAGAAACCCCGGAGCGCATGATTGTCTCCGTTATAGGTAAACACATAGCTGAACCACGTGGGGACCAAGGTGGCTCCGTATCCGAGTGCCAGCGATGCAGTGAGGATGAACCGCGTGCGGCGGTTGAAAGGGACCCGGTTCACAATTGCCATCCCAGATACGGCTCTATCATTCCAGTGTCAGCATAGATCAACGTTTCCCATGAAAGGGGCCTGCTTACACTGCGCAGAAGAGGAAGGTCGTCATGCCTCCAAGAACTGGCGATGGAATGGCCACAAGTGCGGCGGAGAATTTGGCGAACACACCCGCCACAATAAGGAAGACTGCACACAACGTTAGATACTTATCGCGATTCTACTAGGGAGGTTCACCCACAGCAGCAGAAGTAACCCGCCTTGCGGTTTGCGCAGCGGGTCAAGGCAATAACACCGTTGTTCTGGGCGAAGGTCGACATGGGGGTGATGGTCATCAAGGCCGCCAGGCATCCATTGAGACCATCGGCCAAAACTCCTCCCTGGATGCGAGACTCGAATTCTCGGCCTTCGACTTCGAGTCGAGAGACGTCGCAAGTAGCGGTAATATCGCCAATAGCTTCGCAAGCGCAGATAATGAAGACAACCATGATTGGCAAGACAATGGGTCCATAGAGCGAGAGCTTGAATGTCTTGACCCAGATGAAGGAGCCGACAGGAGCGGCGTTGATTCCTGAATCATCAAAGTATCCAGCGGCTGCGGCCACAATGCAACCAGTCAACAGGCCGATGATAACGCTGGTGGATTTCATGATGGGAGAGCCGAAGCGTTCACAGATCAAGATGGTCACAAATACCAGGAAGCCCAGTCCGATGAATTCGGCGCTTCCCCAGGGGAGAGCATGTGGAGCACCTACTTGAGGACAGACGGTGAAGGGCCCGCTGTCTGGACGTGCGGAGCAAGAGCCGGCTCCGCCAGCCCAATTTTGAAAGCCCGACTCGATCAGAGAGACGCCGATGAGAATAACAGTTGGACCCGTGACAATGGGTGGGAAGATCCTCCGCAGGGCCTTCGGTGGCAAGAAAGAAACCGCGATTTCCACCAAAGCACAGAGCGCACATGTTCCGATGAGAGCACCATAGGCGTCGGGGCAGGGCAAACGATTTCCATCTGCGTCCAATTGACACTTGCCGTTCGCATACATCTGCGCGAAAGCGCCGGTGGCGACGGGGATAATCGCGAAGGATGTTCCCACGACCGAAATCAAGCCAGTGCCAACATAATACGGCGTCCTCCAGATATGGAACCGCGTAATCTGAATCGAGGACAGTATGCCGCACACGATCAAAGAGGTGCTGACAAGATATTGCTGATAGTCGGCGGGCAAATTGACACCTCCTTGACCGGCGAGGATAATGGGCGGCGTCATGATACCGGCCAACATGGCCAGAGCATGCTGAAAGCCCAGCAAGAGCGCCAGAACAATGGGCATGGGGTCATGGAGGCCGAAGAAAGGGGATGCGCGACGAGGCTTCTTGAGAAAGGGGAGGTTGGGCCGAAAAAGGAATGCATAGTCATAGTCGCCAACCAGACCATGTTTGGTGAAGAAGGTCTTGCGGATACTGTTCACACGATCGGCGAGGGTTTTCTTGGGGCTCATGTCTGGCCCAATGCGGTCTGCTTCGCCCATTGCGAACAATGATATTGGTGGTGTTCTCGACGGAGGTGTGATTAGGTGCCGAGGATGGGGTGAGTGCTGTGCTGGCTGGGGGAGGAGATGTGGTCGCGTGCTCAGTCAAGTTGAGGTCCGTCGTGGGTGCACAGTCCCCAGCCTTCGAATGGTCGCCAGCTCTCTTTATACTGATGTTGTCGAGCTGGAGCGCAGATTCTGACTCGTCGGGCCATGGCCAGCTCCGACGAAGACCTGGAACTCAATTTCTTTGTTGATATGGCGTCGGGCCAGATGTCCGTCTGTAGAGCCAAGAGCCATATCACCAGGCCAAAAAGTCTGCAATGCGGGTCCCAGATTTGACGGGCAGCGGCGACGAGCAATCACAGCCGACGAGGGCTGGAGCGCCTAGGAGGTATCGGCAGGCATTAGCGAAGAGATGCCTAACTTGTGAATAGCCCTGGGGGCACCATGAAGACTCCTCCGAACACCGGGCAAACCGGGTCGCTGCACTGTCGGGACACGCCTGTGAGGGGCAGCCTTATCGACGCTCTCTGATTTGCCCGGAGCCCACCGAGCCCCGCTCGGCCCGATACGAGGCTGGGCATTGGATGGACCAGATGGACTTGACCAATACTGGCGACTAATTCTTTATTCCCTCTGCTTCTTAGTACTGGGTATTTCCGCCTCGCCCCTTTCTCGCTTGCTAAAGGCCCATCCTGGCCATCCCAGCATCAAGAAAAGCAATCATCTCGCTTGCAGTTTCAATGTCAGATCTTCATTGGCGCCCTCCCACTGGCCCATCTGATGAAATCACAAAATAGCCGTAGTCATCAGTTCTGGTGGAAGAGCATCTGACCACCAACGAGGCGTATTGTCCCGCTGCAGGTAGGCTCGTGATGTACTGGTATCTGCAGCCTCCTCTGATTGAGCTATAACCAGCTGGGATTTTCTGGTCCGCGACGGTGGCCGTGATCGGGTCAATTCAAAGTTGTGTGTATGAATTAAAAGGTGACCTCTAAGTCAGACATGCACGGCGCCCATTCCTGTCTAATTTCCACTGATCCCGTCATTTCGTTCCTGTCACTGTCTGCCTGGGCAATTTGCTCCGCTTGCCCTCTATAGCATATACTCAAAACGTCCTCGCCAACGAACTCCACTTTCTCAACGTCGGCCCAAAGAAGAACAGGACATATACCAGCACCACCAAGCCAATAGAGATGAATGCCAGCGTCGAGAACGCCCATCTGATATTCATGTTTGCAAACATCGCAACACCGGCATGTGCGCAACCTGCGGCGATGAGGAAACTCGGGATGAGGAAAGCTGCAATGGCGCTGGCCGCCACATTCGGATACGAATCCGTGATATAGTTAAGCATTGCCAACCAAAGGAGTGGGTCGCAGAAGCCAAGCACGGCGCCCGCCACGACCGGAGACCAATATGATACCGAGCCTAGATCCCCGAGTATGTTAGCGCTAAAACCCGCCACGGCAGAGTTGGACACCTTGATGATGCTCACCATCGCACGTCCAAGCAAACCAGAATAGACTAATGGGGAACAGCCAAACAGCCACCAGAGATGTGAGAAAACGGGCTTCGGGCCTGTGGCGGCCGTGCTTTATCCGATCCCGCCGGAAGAGGTAGGTCTGGACAGGCACAAAGATGAATGTCACCGTGACACCTATATCTTCTCGTTAGAAATAACACGCAACGTCTCCGACACATTTACACACCGACACAGAAATTAAGGTAGGTCAATGATGCCCCAATATAACTGAGACCGTTGTTGAAGACGAACACATCAAAGACACCGTCGAGGTAGAGGAATAGCAAACCATAAGCGAACCCGTTGTATCTGAGCCGTCTAGTCAGTTGATTTAATCTCCAGAAAGTGGAATCACTCACAGGCCAAGCGAAATAACGATGGGTTCGGTGCACATGATTCTCAGAGCCATCGTCGCGACGAACTTCACCTCTCGCATGACGGACAGCTTGCTTGATCCCATTGCAATCTCCAGGGCATTCTGATCGACGCTGCCCCGTCTCTTGACCGCCTTGGCAATGACAATGCGGGGCAGAGTCTCAGGCATGAAACACAGGAAAAAGGCGAACGCGCCGCCGATGATGATATTGATATAAAATATCCAGCGCCACCCCAGGCTTTCATCTTCTGCTATCCATTCTCCTATCGGGGAGCCCAAACTAGGCCCGAAATTCGCCGAGAGGACAAAAAGAGCCATGGGCTGCGCCGCGCCGTCGGAATCGCCAAAGAGATCGGCAATCGTTCCCGCAACATTGCACAAGGCAACCGAGCCCGCGCACCCGATGAGGAAGCAGAAGATTACCAACATTGGAAAGTTGTCGGCCAGAGCGGTGCCGATATTGAGAATCGCATAGAGCAGGATCGAGCCCACGTATACCCATTTCCTGCCTCCAATGTCGGAAAGAGGGCCAAGGAACGCAGGTCCCACGGCGGTCCCGACGATGAACATGCTTTGGCCGAGCGTGGCGACCTGCGTGGAGCTGGTCCACTTCTCCATGATCAAGAATTCAACCGAGACGTACGTCGTCGATGTCAGGGTGACAAAGACCTGGAGAAGGCAGTACACGAAGACGATATACCACTTTTTCCATAGCGGCCATCGGATCGGATGCGCATCCGAGTTGGTTTCGATCTTTGAGAGAAGAGCAAGGGGATCCTCCTGGTCGATGGTCGCCTCAAGGTCGGTGTTTTGTGGTACACTTTCCTTCTTTTCGAGCATGTCGGGTGCAGGCTCCGACGGGAACGTTGTGGCACCCGTCATGGTGAAGAGGGGGTTCGCAAGGCTCGAATGATAAGTTCAAGAGAGCCAGGAACGCACTGTCGTTGGAGGACAATTTTAGGGCCCCAGAAGCAGGCCCAAATCGACGTCGCGACAGTGACGGCGAGATGGATTGACTGAGCGAAAAACAACGCTCTGGGAGGATATCGATCAAAATATGAAAAAAAAGCACCTGTGGATCTGTGGAGCCGACGGCGGCGATGCCATCAGGATCGAGCTTGAAGCTTGCGAGTGCTTATCGCAAGGCTTGAACGGCAGCGAGTGACGTGTTTGGGTGCGTTTTGGCAGGGGTCGCCTTAGCAAGCCCCGATGAGCGAGCAGGTGCCTTTGCATGGTTGTAAGCCATTGTTATCGATGGGGATGGAGACGAAGCCAGACCCGAGGAACGAGGATGGACCAGTAATGGAAGGGGAAGTCGGGCATGTAGCACTGATAGCGGCTCGCGACGGAACAAAGTGCGAGGTCCGGCTGCAACCTCGAAAAACTTTTGCCCTGCGATTTGCAGTGATGACGTGAAACTCAAGCTTGTGAGCTGCACCCAATCGGAAGGAAGCAGAGGGGCCACTAGGCTGGATGGGCGTGTTTTAGTCCATAACAAGTTAGTCGCTAGTACAGGCGAGCAGCCCGATCTGAAGGCAAGTTCCTGGCCGCTGGTTGCCATTCCTTATAAGGTGCCTGTTGGTGCTGGTCACACAACTAGAGGAAATGGTGCTCATCTAAGAAAGAGCTGAGGTCTGCATCCCAGTAAGCAGTATAGATAGACATCAGGTACTTGATTCGCAGATAGCATCCTTCAGGGTGTACTCTGTATCAAAATCACATCCTGACACCCCCGGTCAATGCCTACCTCTGGACCTCGTAATATGAATAACCCTGTGCTGCCAGAAGGAGGAGCCGCGGCAAGATCAATCTTGGAAATTGTCATGGTGGGTTTCGAGACTGTTTGCCGGGGCCCACGGGAATATGCGTCGAATATTCGTCTCGGCTTCGAGGCCCGAATGCGTTTCGGACGCCTTCTGGAATCGGATATCATTCAGCCCTGTAATTAGCAACCTGCAGTGCAAAACACCACAAGGTACACTAATGCACAAATCTAGGTATGGGGCTAACGGCTGAGTGGCCAATGTGCCGGGGATCCGCGGAGGGCTTTGGGACACAGAACCACTGAGATCAACTAATGCTTTGGTGAGGGACCCTGTGCCGGCCTGGCGATAAGAACATGGGGAACGCCCCAAAGTCATTGCCATGTTCTGGGGGGTTTCCCGAGTCAGGCTTTCCGTGGAAGCGAGAACCAGCTGTCGCGCAGTTCTTACAAGGTGGGTGCAAGTCCATGCGGCCGACACAGCGTTTGTCTACCAAGGTTTGTCTGGGAACTCGCAGGGTCGCAGCTCAGGCGGCCTGCGAACTCGGCGGTATCTTTGTCCTCAAGCCATCTATCTGTGGCTTTGCCCTTATTCGGGGGCACGTCGATTTCAAGCGAACAGGACCCTCTTCAGAGTTCTTCTAATATGAACCGAGGGCCTCAGACCTCGACTGACTATTCGGATCCAGGTAGGGAGCCTCGCCGATACCGACAGCGCGATGGCCCAACCGCTCGCCCAACCCATCATAATCGAACGTGGCACAATGAAAGACGCATCGATTATCCCATATCGCTGTTCCCATGGGGAAACGAATTAGCATCCCTGAACCCCTCACCGCAATATTTCAGAGCTAATTCAGTGAGGACTTACCGATGTCATTCTCATTTCTCCACTTAAACCTCACCTGCAAATCGTGGTTATTCACGATCATGCCATGCAATTTGCTAGACAGTTCATCGCTCTCCTCCGCATTCAGCTCGTTGAAAGCTTTGGGAAACGTCCCGATCGCAAACACTGTCTTCCACCCGGTAACCGGATTTGTTCTCACCACGGGATGCACAGCACTCAAATGCTTGCCCACATTCAACGGCGACCCCCTGGGTTGATCGTACAACGTCGCCCTCCCTTGCTGTTCGGCTCTGATGAAGCCATCCCCGATGAATGTCGCCGTCAAGCCCTCGAGGAATTGCTGCCACGGTCGGCTCATGCGATCGTATATCTCATACCCACTCGCCCAGACGGTGTCTCCTCCCGTCTTGGGCAGCTGGGTCAGTCTCAGGCTCGTGTAATCCGCGGGCGCCGGCTCGAATTGGATGTCGCTGTGCCACTGTGCGGCGTCATACTTGCGTTTATTCTTGATTTCGCCGTTGGCGTCGAAGAGCTTTTTGCGCGACACAGACGAGATGTTGCTAATCTCCAGATCGTGCCCGAACTCGCTGGACCCATTGAGGATCGGGTGAATGTGCAGTGTTGATGAGGACGGCTTGCCCGTCAATTCACCAAGGCGCTGAATGAGCTTCTTCTGCAGATCGTCCGTCAAATTGTCCTGTTTGCGGAAGAAAACGACACCGCGCTCGCTAACTATCCCATTCGAAGATCAGGCAACGATTTAGTCTGTAAGTCCCTCCATGGATCGCGAGGCTATGGGCAGGTACGATTGGGCAGGACTGGGATTGAGTGGAATGGGATGGGACTGGAGGACGGAGTAGACATACTCGTGATAGCAAGATCCCTCAATAGCGTATCCGCGTCGGCGGACTTCATCAAGTCGTCTACGATGTTTACATTCGCAAACTCCCGACCAATGACAGGCGTGACATCTTCGGATTCGAATTTTTCGTTGAGCGATCCGCTCTGTTTGAGCGGCTTTCGGGGGTACTGGCCATCACCGGTGCTGGACATCGCTGAACGACCATTTGAATAAGTCTCGCCAATCGAGCCCATCACTCCCCAACACCGTGTGTCTGATTCAATCTGAGATCTCTATCGAGAACAAAGTAGACCTGTATTTCGATACTGAACTCGCGTATAAAAATTGCTGTTGTCAGTAACAAAGTCAGCGATATCAACGTATTGAAAGAAAGAGAAAAAGTTAAGGATAACCACATAATGAGGAGGAACGATCATCCCCGATTCAGTCTGATCACGCAATTCAGGTTGGAGATGACCGAATCTGGTCGTTTTATCTTAAATTTCTCCTCACTTCTGAGTTCCTACCGAGTATTCGGCGAATCAAACTTGTGATCAGCGTCTCCATGGAATCGAGTCCACGTGGTAATGGTAAAAGAGTTACCTTGTGGCGCGTATTCGGAGACCCAGGATGAAAGATAAACGGCGTGGTCGGACAAGAAAGTATTGGTAACACGCCAAAAGTTATTTTGCGATTGCATTGAAGGTGACTTTCGTTTATAATTACACTTATTTCTCCACTGGGCTCGTTGGGTATCGCGTGACTTTATATCGGATCGTGGGGGAGGCTAGCTGATCACTTTCTTTTCGTCCGTGATGTATTAAGTCATGCTTGGAGATATGCCGAATCTCCGGTGACTCCGTTGCTGCTCGAGGACAGCCAAGGCTTGTGGGGGAAGAGGCCAAGGCGGCCCTGTCATGCTGCTGGCCAGGTCAGTTTTCGAAGGGTTCCCATCAGGGCGGGCAATGATACCGGTAATCATCTTGCATTTCAGTCCACATTTACTTCGAGAGGCGCGGCACCCAATATGTCCAGCTTGGCTTCCTATGAATCAAATAGCCTTTTGCCCCGGATGGTACGCTAGATTCCGATGAATCCGGCAAATGGCCATGAGATGGCTGGTGTTAAAGCCATGATCGGCTTCTTCTTATGCTTTTGATTTGGTCCCATACTGCTGGCAAAGCCCGTTGCTGAACGGCATTCCCTCACCTTGTCATACCACTCACTATCATACAGTTTCCAGTACTCCGTTTCAGGAAAGTATGTATGAAAATAACGGATTTTGCGGCCGCGTAAGTTAGATGTATTTCTCGATTTCGATTTTGCTGTACAAATGTTCCACCCTCGATCGATGCCGATCTTCAAAGACCAATGTTAATCATAGGCTGAGACTTTCGGCCTTCTATATGGCTGGAGTTGAAAGTTGAAGGACAATGGCCAGTTGCTTGAATTCTCGGAGGCACAACGGATAAGCTGTTCGCCGAGATCGTACGGTAATAAAAAGTCCTGGATCATGAACCCAAATGACATGTCGCCTGCATGGAGAGCTCGGTACATCATCCTCGTGTGCGTAAAATCGTCCAGGAACCACCTGGTGTATTTCG
This sequence comes from Cladophialophora bantiana CBS 173.52, assembly GCF_000835475.1. Lineage (NCBI taxonomy): Eukaryota > Fungi > Ascomycota > Eurotiomycetes > Chaetothyriales > Herpotrichiellaceae > Cladophialophora > Cladophialophora bantiana. The sequence continues at coordinate 84,824 of NW_015971593.1, forward strand.
GCTCCACTGCTTCCGTCCCTTGACTTGGATACGTAAAGACATTTTCCCAATTAGTGTACCTGTTTTGAATCATTTCGACGCCGTTAAGCATGACCAACACGACCACCATCAAACAAGGAACATGACTGGAAAGGCAAAAGTAGTTAGTGAGGGCTTTTGGCTTCTTTGACTCAACGCAACTCGCTAACATCAAGTAACAATGTATCCAAGGCGAATCATCTATGACTTTTCAAAGCTTTCACTTCCGCAACGAGTTCTGTTACCGTCTTGGTCAGGCTGCTCAGCTGCCGTGACTGCTGGGCAATCAAAGCCTTCATGTTCTTCATCTCCCGCTCCATGGAATCTGACGTCGGAGTCGCCTCAGCCAGGTTCGAAGCTTCTCCCTCTTCGACAGTCTGTTCATCTGACATTTCCGTTTCGGTCATCTGCTTCATATTAGTTTAGAGTATACATGCGGAATTCTTGGTAGCGGACCTTGTGCTTAGGAGGAGCAGGTTCAGGCGCTTCGACATCTTCCCATACTTTACTCGCAGCAGGAGTAGGCGATTGTTCCTTTTTCTCTTCAGCCAGGACCGGTTTAGCAGCAGATGTCCGTTCCATGGGCTTCTGGACTTCCTCGAAATCCGACTCGTCATCCTCGGCTTCTGCAGGCTCGGTATCTTTGAATTTATCGGCGGCACCCATCATCGTAGCGCCTTGTTCCTTCATGGATGAAGGTGGAGATCGAATTGTGGCTGGTGTTGGTTCTGGAATCGACTGGCGAACTTCTTTCTTCGGTTCGACAGCCTTGATGGGTTCAGGAGCCTTCTTGGCCGGCTTCACTTCATCCGAAGCGACCTCTTTGAGGCCAGTACCCTCATACAAACTCTCCATGGAGATCTTTGGTGGCAAACCCTCAGCACCGTCAAGCCATTCTTTGCTGTTCATTGCTGCTTTCAGTCCAACAGTCGGGGGATAGATATCCTCCTGAAAGGTCTCTGCTCTCCGGGGTACAATGAAAGAAATAGGCTCGATGTAGTTGTCATTTACCGTCTTGTATGCTCGAGCAACCTCGTTCTCATGCAGGTTAACTCCCCTCTTGGGAATGAAGGCCACCCCACGTTGAGGATCGGATGATTTGTACTCGGACAGATATTCGAATTTGTCGTGCTCATACTCGTAATAACGGATGTTGCCGTCACCCCTGCCAGCGAGGAATAAACACTGAGTGCCTTCATCCCAAAAGGGCATGCATACGCCAGAGATCGAGTCAAGCATTTGGAACCCGTCAATGGGTTCTTGGGCGTTTCGAACGTCCCAAAGTGCAAGTTGACGGTCACTCATTCTGGAAAAGCCAGTCGTAGCAATTCGGTCGTGTTCCCCCATCCACACGGCACGGCTGTTCTTTGCACCCGCGTGGCCTGGGCCCTCATGAATGGCTGTTTCTTGTCTTGTGTCCCATATCCTCAATTTCTTGTCTCGGGAAGTCGTGACTAGGAGGGAACCATTCGCGCTCCACGATAAAGACTGAATCACCTCGCCAACCTTCAGCGAGAGCTTGGAAGAGCCGGACTCAATATCCCATATCTTGACCGTAAAATCTCCAGCTGCCGACGCCAGAATATTTTCAGCGGCGGGATTGAAGAGCACGTGCCCTACTTTCCTGAAAGGTGTAAGTCATTGCTCCAAATATGATGCCTGATTGCATACTTGGGGTGGCCACTGAGCTTGCCAACAGGGGCAATATCCTGTATCTCGTCTGCGGGAAGGTCGAGATGTAGGGTGAACTCGTCGGGGACTCTCCACAAGAATACCTGTGCAGGTCAGCATTTAATTTCCGCCAAAATGGGCACCTCTCGCCACCTTGCCGTCATCAGAGCCCGAAGCGATCAACGAGTCATTGAACGGATTCCTTCACTTGTCAGTCCCACGCCCTTTCTTTGTTTTTTCCTTGACCGTCAAACCCACCAATCGGTGTCGAGAACCACGGCGGTATGTCCTCGGAAGAGTGGTATGCGTTCGGGCAGGCGGCCTTTCTCTTTCGTGGGGATGACGGCAAACGCACCACCACCGCTGCTATCCCAGTTAAGGGCAAGATATTCTGGGTTGGCCTGGCACTGTCAGCGTTTGGGATTGCAGCTTGCAGACGGTGCGGACCTTGATCAAGTTCGTGTCCCATGCATTCTTCGATACCCTCACGTTGTCATAACATTGTTCCTTTTCAGCTCTTAGCCTGGTGTCCTCCCAGTTGAAAGCAGGTGAAGCCACACCTTGCGAGTCGGACGGCCGAACACGTGCCGATATTTGGAAGAGCGTACGAAACGGCCTGCCATAGTTTTGACAGGGGAGTTGACTGAGGATGAATGAAACTTGAAGAGAAACAGGAAAGACTGAGCCTGCAGTCTCGATGGGCTCTCAGATTTGCCAGGCTGGAACAAATCTGAAGCACTTGGAGGTATTGGTGCTGACCGCAACCGTAACCGCAGCCATGATGGTGCCGGTCCCTCCATTGGCGTTCGGAGAAATTATCACGCTAACCTTTTTTGGGACTACGGTGAACTACGGCGAACCATTTACAGAATCTGCCGCTGCATGCGAAGATGCTTCGGAGGAGTATTGTTGAGGAATAGCAAAGATGCTGGAACACTCTGTAATGAAAATGCTCCTATCAGTGTATCCCATCAGCCTCTTCAGCCATGCAGAAACTTCGTGCAGTGGGGTTCCCTGGATCTTCTCCTATGCGAAGCAACTATTAATTTGATATTCATGTTTGTCAAGTTTCGCCTTTCTGCTTCTATCTGCTCTCCAGAGGCCACTACACCTACTTCGTATCTAGGTCTTGGGTCATGTATTTGCTGGTAGCTTCTTGCACTGGCGACGGGTTTCCTGTACATCGTGTGAAATAGGTTACACGAGTTCATGCATACTATGTAGATTTGAGAGACACGGACAATTGTATTGATGATTTTAAACCCAGTTCGCGACTCATCTCTGAAGTCTTTGGGCTAACTGTTCACCTTGGCCATCACTTATAGCAGCATTCAATCAAATCCCTGACAGTTTTTTCAGCTACCTCTCGCTTTGGGATTCCTAGTGCGACATATGTTCTCGGCCACTTTCCATGTCAATACGTCAACCTGGCCAAATCGTGAGGACTGTCCCAACAACTTGGTCGCAGGCTGGTGCAGTCGCCCAATTCTCAATTCACACCAAAGAGTGATTGGGCTCGAGAAGCAAATGCTGCAGGAGGTTGACATATGGACCTCAGCTTCGATGGAAGGTTGGTTTGTCTTGTAGCAGCAAAAAGGGAATACTCCACACTCCGTTATAGCAAGGGAGAAAATTACCCAGAACACTCCCACTTGACCAATGGCTCAGAAAGAGTGAGTAATTTCGGTGGCCGCCAAGATATATAGACTGTCCTTTGCCGTGTGGCGCTAGGCAGCTTCTGGTAAGTCTCACCACTCCAAGACTCTTTAGCAGCGCCTGTGATTAGTGAGTTAGCTTAAAAAAGCGGAGACTTCACTCGGCAGACGCCACTCAATCACAGCCTCGGCCAACAACACGAACTCCAAGGGCACGTCTGCTGTAGGAGTGGATGTTCAAATCAGCCAGGTTTGAAGGTGGGGGCAAGGCTGGAAGAGAGGAAGCCGAAGATCATGGTAGGTATTGTAGGATGGCAACCTCCTTGGCGGTAAGATATGCTGTACCGAGTATCTAGGTGTGGGGAAACGGCGTTTGGCCGACAAGGTTTGACTGGCACTCTAGGAAAGCAGGGCGTAATTGTCGAGCAATATCTAGCCTCTGTGCAGGAGAAGGGAAAGAAGTCTAACGTTTCGCCATCCTTTCCGGATTAGGCATCTGGGTGATTCTTGCGGGGGCTGGAAGTGATAAGGGCACTGGGGACTTCGTTTTCAACTACACACCGAACGAATCTCTCTGATCAACGCCACTTGAGGGTCCTTCCATGTCTCAGAAAGCCCTCTTATAAACGCTCCAGAGCCACGAAACAGCAATCCGGTTGAACGCATCCAGTGGTCATGTCTCATTGTGGCTACTTCTCGCGGGCACGGTCCAAGGGGGATAAGTTGGGCTACTATCGGGCATCAGTCGCGTGCGGTAAGTACAGGGGGTTGAGAACCCCATTAGAAACATGTGGACACTCACTCATGTGGTAGGTCATTGCCGAAAACGCAAGGCCAGGTGCATGCCTGCCATTGGAGACCCTCTACGCAGGTGTGCCAACTGCGTACGCCTGGGTTACCCGTGCGTCGTAGTTAAAGTGGAGGTCATGGAAGCTCTTGATATATTGGGAGAAGACGGGACCCCCGAAAACATTCTACGTGTGCAGAGGCTAATCGGTACGTACGACCATCGTTTGTTACAACAGCAGTTTCTGGTTCTGATTACTGCACTCGCAGGCCACGTCAAAACTAGGGGACCCTCAGAACCATGTCAGCGGACAGACGGATCTAGCACTTCACGGACAGCCAATTCGCAACCAACGGCTCCAGCTGACCCTCCTGCTCATTCAACCTGGCCACGTCAGGTGCCTTTGGCGCCAGAGCAGCTACAAGTATTTTCTTCTGTCCAAAACTGTACAACACCATATTCAGGAATTTCACCACACCTTTGTCCGATATTCAACGACTCCTGGCCACATGTGCCAGCAATATACTCATCACAAGCCTCTCACCCGGTGGCAGATGTGCCTGTTGGCGACATCTTCTACAATTTGGGGACGTCGGCACCGGTGAATCTGGAGCAACAAGACAACATTTCTCTTTCTCCAGATGCACTTTCAGCGAACCTTTCAAATTGGCAATATTTGCCTACGACTGTGGAAAATTATCCATCATTCCATACGACGCAGGCGACTTCGGGGGCGATCAATCCACAACAATGTTCCGGATCAAGATGAAAGAGGAAACGCCTGACAGGAACACGCTGCAAAGTTTCCGTTTTAAAGTGATAGTTTGGACAGACAAGTTCGTTGCTTTTCTCTGAGCCATTCAGTGTTCACGGGTGCACCATGCCCCATTTCTTTCGTCAAACAACTTCCCGGTTTCATTGGAACTATCAGCATCTAATGTTCAAACCGGTCGAAGTGCAGCCTTCTTCAACTGATCGTCATACCGCAGCACACTTTCAAGCAACACCTGTGCCCCAAGAGCACTGGATAGAAAATTGTCAATTAGAATGCCTTGTAAGTGATAAGGGTTGGGGTTCAGAGGACACATACCATTGCTCCGGAGAAGAATATTCGTCAGGATGATGAGAAATGCCTCCTTTGGACGGCACAAACACCATGCTCGTTGGACAACGGTCGCTTGTGTGTACACTGTCGTGGCCAGCACCTGCCATCATCTCTTTCACATTGTCCTCTCCAGCTGCGTTCCGCGCTGCCTCGCGCACACAGCTGATGCAATCCTCATGGAACTGCACAGCGGGACTGTTCCAAATGTCTTCGATCTCAACTGTGCATTTGTTTGCCTGGGCAATTCGGCCGAATTCTGCACTCGTCTCGGCAATCATACGTTCCCGCACCTCGGTGGAATGGTGGCTCAAGTCGACGCTGAAAACAACTTTATGCGGCACGGTTGCTGGCGATTGAGGCCATGAGTTGATGACTCCGACGGTTGAGAGGCCATCTGCAGCAAGGGCAATCTCCTCCACCCGCGATATCATGCGGGCAGCGGATGTGAGAGCACAAGCCCGTCGGGCCATTGGACATGTGCCTGAATGCTGGTTCTTCCCGTGGACCGTGACGATAAGCCAGCCCATACTCTGCACGCCAGTTACCACGCCAACCATTTTACCCTCATCTTCAAGAACGGGACCCTGTTCGATGTGCAGCTCGAAATGCGCGCTCAGAGGATTCGCCTGGTATGATGCGGGTACGCTTCCCAAAAAGCCGATCCGCTCCAACTCGCTCTTCAATGTCGCCTTCTTGGTCTTGTCCTCCGCGGCGGGAAGCGCGTGAGCGTAATCCAGAGCGTACCGGCCAGACCAGACGCCAGATGAAACCATGCCGGTGTTGAACCGAGCACCTTCCTCATTTGTCCAGTCTATAACCGCAAGCGGCGCATATGTCTGGTGTCCGTTTTCCTCGAGGACCCGCAGGATCTCAATGCCGGCCTGGACGCCCAGAATCCCATCGTAGCGGCCACCGGCCGGCTGGGTGTCAAGGTGGCTCCCAATTCCGATGGGGGGAACAGAAGTGGAGATGCCCGCCCGCGTAGCAAACAAGCTGCCCATCTCGTCGACTTTCACGGTGCATCCTAACGACTGCGTCGTAGAGATGAACCATTCGCGCACGGCTTTGTCCGTATCAGTCAGTGCGAGGCGACGGATGCCTCCATCCGGAGTAGCACCCCATTGTGCAGTTTCGTGGATAGTGTTCCAGAGTCGATCTTTGTTCACGGTGTACGAGGGAATAGTGGCCTGTGTGGTAGTGCTCAGTGTGCGGGTGTACGTTTGGCCGAAAGGAGCAAGTCTCGAAAATGATGAATACGAGGTGGACTCGACTCTGGATGAAAACAAGCCAAGCGCTCTCGTCGTTCGAGTGACAAGCATTGTGTGATGGTACCGTGAACGGCTGACTTGAAAGACTTCGCGGGATGCAACAAGAAATGAAAGGAGGCTGTGTGATGTCGACGTCCTCGGGGCGTGGCAGGATGATTTAAGATCCATATTATATGTATACCAGCCTGTTCTCCCCTTCAACTCCGTTGGTGTGGATAACTCCACTGTGAAGGCCGGTCAGACGCATATTGACCCTAAGTGAAGCCGCGGTAAATGCGACATGGACCATGCATTTTACACTCTATTACACGTTGGGTTTCTGTAAGGGAAAAAGGTATGCACGCCCTTGGACACACGGGGCATGGGAAATGGAATGCCACGTGGAAGCGACTCGAACAGCAGCAAAGAGGCACGCCACTATACTCGAATGGTAAGTTCAAGAGCTGAAGCTGCCCCGAAAGTTGGAACATTCGACTAGATGTTATTGAATATTGCCCATGGCGGGACTGTATCTCGATCGGGTTCGTCATTATTGATGCTTGATCGATGCAGCAACGGCGGGACTGTATCATCCGACTCCACCTGCTAGAGACGGGACTGTATCTTCTCCACCTGCATTAGCGTCGGGACTGTATCTCTACTGATCTGTCCAGTCACAGAGCACGGAAAGTGGCCTGCCAGCAGCAGGCTAGCCCTTTGCAATGGAGACCATAGAGACCATTCTGGGTTCATACCACCTATTTGCCGCCATCGACAGTGATTCTTGACTAGAAGTGGGGTGACGAAGACAGCAACGAACCAAACGGTCACTCGATCATGCCAGCCCTACCTGTGATCCATATGGTTATATAAACTTGGCTTTCGCGAAGAGTGATTCATTGTAAGAAGCACACACTCCAGCGAAATCCATGATTGGGTCGAGAAATCGAATATTGTCCTCGTCTCTATCATTGACTGACACTCGGCTCCTAGCAGATTTGCAGCCGTTTAAGGGAGAACGGAAAGAGGAGGAACTTGACAGCCGCAATGGCAACCGAAGTCGAGAAAATCGGCCGCGTTAACCCGCCCGTCGAGACACCTGTGCTCGAGACCAAGGAGAAGCTCGCCCTTGACCAGGTCGACGGTGCTCTTGCCTTCCTCCGCAATGAAGCCGATGCATCCATCGCCGAGTTGGATGAGAAGAGTCTTCTCCGTCGCATTGACTGGCTCGTCATGCCTATGCTATTTGGCGTCTACATTCTCCAGTACATAGACAAGAGTCTAAGTATGTTGGCTTTTTGGATTGTGCATGCTATTGTATTACTTGCTGGAAACGAGGCTGTCACTAACCTATAGTGCTCTATAGTCAACTATGCAAACGTGATGGGACTGAGCAAGGATACGCACATGAGTGCGGCGGACTTTTCCTACCTGGCCACTTTCTTCTATGTGACTTTTGCCGTCTTCCAGCCAGTGCACGCCTACCTGATGCAGAAGTTCCCGACCGCAAAGTACCTCGCTGTGAATGTTGTCTTGTGGGGCGTCTCTCTAGCAGGTATGCTAAAGACAAGATTCATGATTGATTGAGAGAGACATGTCTTGTGGGCTGACAACTTTTTCTCTCATGGTAGTCCACAGCGCATGCCATAACTTCTCCGGCCTCATCGTTGTTCGGTTGCTTCTGGGTGTCTTCGAATCGGCCAGCGCTCCGTGCTTGATTCTGATTACCGGCATGTGGTACAAAGTACGTGATCAGTATCCTTAGGATGAGGGACCCCTATACCTGACCACCAACATTGACTTCGTTTAGCGTGCGGAGCAGCCTCTAAGAGTGGCCATCTGGTATCTTGGTGTTGGCGGTGGAACCATCGTGGGGGCCCTTGCTTCCTTCGGCTTTCAATACTATCATGCAACCACGTTCAAATCGTGGCAGGTCAGTAGTCTATCCACACCTCGTCACGCCGAAGATCCTGTGCAACTAACTGTTCCCCCAAAAGATCATGTTCCTGGTCTTTGGAATCATCACTGTCGCCTGGGGAATTGTCGTCTTCCTCGTCCTGCCCGACTCTCCCATGACTTCGCCCTTCACGCACGAGGAGAAAGTCTTCGCCATTGAACGACTGCGCGAGAACATGACCGGGATCGAGAACAAGACCTTCAAAAGGCCGCAATTTCTGGAAACTATTTTTGATCCGCGGACGTGGCTCATCGCAGTCATCATCATTGCTGGGAATGTCCCCACAGGCGCATGTGGAACATACTCTTCGACTCTTATCAAAGGTTTCGGGTATACGTCCAAGCAATCAGCCTTGCTCAATATCCCTAGCGGTGCAATATCAATGATCGCGGTCCTCTCCGCGTCATGGTATGCGGGCAAATTCAACAACCGCGGATACGGGATTGTGGCTCTCCTCCTCCCAGGCGTGCTGGGGGGAGGCCTAATGGCTTTCCTGCCGAAGGGCGACAAGGCAGGGAAACTGGCAGGCATCTACCTTACCCAGGTTTTTGGGCCAAGTAAGAATAATCCCCCTGTTTCCCGGGTGCGAAGTGCACGCACTCACAATTCAATACTACAGATCTCTCGATGATGTACTCTTGGGCTGCGGCCAACTATGCAGGACACACCAAGAAAATCAGCATCAACGCCATCATTCTTTTTGCTTATGGTGCGTCTAACATCATCGGACCCTTGACCTTTACTGGTTACACGGCCCCGGAGTACATTCCAGCCAAAGTTGCCATCATGGCTTGTCTGTCCTTGGCCATCGTTGCCGCGTTGACTTTGAGGTTCTGGTACGCCTGGGAGAACATGCGTCGGGATCGCCTTGCGGCTGCCGAGGGATACGTGCACGTTCCGGACACAGAGTTCATGGACTTGACGGACAAGCAAAACCTCGAGTTCAGATATGCACTGTAGAGTCAGCCTCATGAATGGGCGATCCTACGTAGCCTCGCCACCAGCCACAGAATGGAACCAAGAATGTATTTGCGAGTCGTGTGGTGATTTACCTAGGAAAAGAAGGCATTTCGGTCAAGAAAGAACCGACAAAGTCAGCTTTGGTACATAAGCGCAGAGATCTGAGAAGATAGAGAAGTTATTTCCGGCCCACAGGTTCAGGGTCTCGTGCGACATCGTCTACAAGTAATTCCATTGAGATCATACTCGTCAAAAACATGCGTGGGTGGCGAGAACGTCAATTGAGAGGATTCTGACTGGCTATTATAAAGACTCGGGGATTCCAAATCAAGCGCCGAAAGCCCGCCAATATCATACCTATCTAAGCGACAGTTAGAGCGGCAAAGGCTGGGTGATTGAGGCATATAATTCCTAGCTGCGGGATCCTCAAGCCACCACTAGTCGGTTTGCGTCACATTGCAGCGCGGCATCGGGCCGTTTCCGCCCTCAACAAGCGGCAAGCCAGCATCCACCTCGCCGGGAACTTAGCTAAGACAACTTGAACGACACTCTTCGATGCGGTTTCTCAGCATTATATACTTGCTTCCTAAGGAATTACCTAGCATTATGGAATGCGAGCTGCTCATGTGCGTCTCTCAAGTGGATGAAAAGGGAAGCGGGATTGCACTGCTGGTGGTGGAACATAAGAAGGGGAGGAGGAATGGATCTCGACCCGTGTACCAGAACAAAGAGCGAGATAGAGAGAGAACAGCAACGAGAAAAAACACCAGAACACCTTTGCCTTAAGTCTAACTTAGTTCGTTGTCCATCCTAAGCCCAACTTCACAATGTCTGACGCGGACACCTACCTTGACATTGCCGCCACCCGGCGCTCCTTTTACAACCTGACCGGCGAATCGACCATCTCGGACGAGAAGCTTGAGGAACTGGTCAAGAAGACACTGCTGGTGACTCCGTCCGCATTCAACACCCAGAGTGCCCGCATCATTGTCCTCCTGGGCGACCAGCACAGAAAGCTATGGGACATTGTCAAGGCAGCCGTTGCGCCGCACGTTGCTGGTAATCAAGAGCGAGCCGCCGCCACGGAGGCGAAGCTGAGTTCCTTCCAAGCCGCATATGCTTCGATCCTGTTCCTTGAAGACCCCTCCACGTACGACCCGCTCTCGTCGTTCGTGACGTACGCCGACAAATTTGGAGCGTGGCGAGAGCAAGGGAGCGGCATGCATCAATTGGTGCTCTGGACCGCGCTGGAGGCGACAGGGCTGGGGGTCAACGTGCAGCATTACAATCCGCTCATCGACGATGAGGTGAAGAAGACGTGGTCCATTGATGAGAAGTGGAAGCTGGTGGCTCAGATGGTCGTCGGGAAGCCGGCGGGCGAGAGACCCAGTGGGAAGGAGCAGAAGCCTCTGGAGAATAGATATCGCGTCATTTCTTGAAGTGACTTGCAGGGAAGACGCGCCATCCCCAGGCCGACCGATGAACTGAACTTGTTGTTTCACTCTCGTAGACTTCCTCAGTTATGAGCGATTGCAAAATACCAAATCGTTTGATATTTCAGTTGGCTTTTCTGCTGGTTTCCACACGCTCCGTCCGCTTTTGCTTGCCCTTTCGTTTCAGCTGCCTGGCGTCTCCGCTTTGTTGAGAAGTTTACGCAGACAGATCTTCCGGCAAACAGAGAGAGATCGAGCTGAATGAATCATCTTCTCGCGACATCAACTTGAGCACTCCGTGACAGAACTAAGAACCTGCCTTTGGCGCGGAAAGTCAAACAGCTCAGTATCGTGGATCAGAAAATGCTGAAAGCCACATCAGACAACGGTTTCAAGACCGTATTTCAAGCCTTTCAGTGTAGAAAAAGACTTCGCCGTGCACTGAATGAATCTCAGCATGCTCAACACACCAAGGGATATATCACGCAGCTCCATATGTCTTCTTATAACCTTAATCTCACCTCAGGCTTGCCAAATATGCCTATGGGCTTCGCCCATATCTCTGGTTTGTCTTCTGCTTGGTCCATAGGCCCAAACAGGGTTCTTTGCTTCCCTAGGGACAGAACCTGCGGTCGGCTCTAAGATTCGTCTCTTCTTTCTATCAACTATTATCGTGTGTCATTCATTCGCCCCTGCGCCCACCTAGGCTACGTGAATAAGGGTATTCGCAGTCCGGTTTGAGAGACCTGCCAACGCCGAGTGAGCGACAACAATGCCGAGAGCATCAACATATCTGACCGACTGCGCGACTTCCTCTTCAGGATTAGCAGACTGAAATGGTGTAGAAGTATAGTCAGTGGTTATCTTAACTTGCTCCCCTCGTATGCCAGTGCAACGGCGATTTCTCTTCACGAATTATGGCCGCATTGACGTCTCTAGCCAAGTCTCAACGAGTTCCGACATAAGCTATTACTCTGCCCAAACCGCCAGTGCCATCCTCCATAGATTCTCCGCCATAGTAGATCCCAAAGAGACCACATTCATAAAGAATTCGCCTATTTTTGCCTAGGAATGCACTTAAACATGTTCTGAATTCCAAATCCATCGAGATTGACGTATTCGAGGATTTCAGCGACATTCAATTGAACTTCGTCTTGTTCCGGGGGAATCAACAGGGTAAACATACCGATTCACTGGGTCCATGTAAATCAGCCACCGGTTGCTCTTGGTGCGGATCGGAATCAGGTTGGGCTTGCTGTCATTCGAGCTCTAAGAAGAAGGGAATGCGCCTTTATCTAAACAGTATTGCCACCTAGTTGAGTGCACGGCATCCCATCCGTCGTCAACAAGGTGTTTACAATGGGAGAGATACCTGCTAGAATAGCGTCTCTTCTGATCCAGCCGTCGTTGTACACCCCAATGCCCAAGAAATTCAATTCGTAAACGCCAATTTGGCAACCTTCGTTGCTGTCTATTAATAGGTGACAGCGTTGCACTATCGCTCAATGTGTCATATCTGGAGTGGGCTATCAAGATTTGGCACAATTGATCGTTCAAATGTCTTATGAGCACTAGATGCTACATGCGACTACAAAATCTAAGGGCGAGAAGGAGAATGTGAAGAAAGCAGGATATTCAATCACAAATATTTCTGCAATGATTGCATTGCACGGTAACCATAGCCTACTCCCGACGCGGTTACAACCTTGCTTCACAGCACAAACTAACCCCACAGCCATCTGTTGAACTTTCCCAATCTTGTCGTGGGCTCTGGTTCAACATATCCATCATCCATGTCGACCTCGGTCCGACCCGCATACAGAGGCACCTCTTTTGGAGGTTCCGTATGGGGACGCTTGATAACTTTATAGCCTACGTAGATGACCACGAACAGAGCGAAGGAGAAATATGCGAAGATGAAGTTGGCAGTAGACCAGTTCCCCTTAGTGAAGACAGCAAATCCGTTTGTGAAGAAGATGATCAGGTAGAAGAAGAGAGAGACGATGGAGTAGTAGTACTGGTGACGTCGGAACCATGGTCGATCATCATCCGTGACCCCCTGAGCCTGCTGTGCTTGTCGAAACCGGATATAGATGAAGTGGAAGATAGAATAAATCAGAACATTCGAAGATCCGACGATGTTGGTGATCCAAGTGAAGACGGTGAGAGAATTGTTCGATGCCGACATGTAGGAAATCAGAGTGATTAGCCAGACAACAAGCACACAAAATGTGGGAACACCTCTCCACGTGAAGAGGAAGAGTTTGGGAGTTTTTCCATCGATTGCAAGTGCGTACAATGATCGGGTGGACGCGAAGAAAACTTCGAGACCGCAAGACCAGGCGGAAGTAATGAGAACGGCATTGATAATGTGTGGGAGAACGGGAATTTTCAGTCGGGTGACACCAATAACAAAAGGCGAAGCTCCGGCACCCGGTTTTCCTGATGTGAGAGACGGGTCATTGTATGGAACAATGATTCCGACTGCTAACACGCCCAAGATGTAGAAAACCCCTAGTCGATAGATGACACGCTTGAAGACCGATGGCATGACGCGACGAGGAGCCCGAGCTTCGCCAGCGCAGAGAGCGATATAGTCGGGACCACCGAAAGCGTAAGCGGCCTGAATGAAGACAGACCAAAAGCCTAGGAAATTACCCCAAGCCCCCGATGAAATGTATGCGTTCATGGGTCCTGGATTGTTCCAGTACTGAAAGCCGAAGGCGTGGTGTTGGGGATTCCCGCCAACCATGAGAATGACTGATGTGCGTCAGCATACAGCTGTACTTTGTTTTCATGTGGACTTACAAGTCATCAGGATCAACCCCAAGATCAGCATAATCTTGAACAGAGAGAAATAGAACTCTCCTTCACCGTATATACGGACACCAAAGATGTTCATGACCAATAGAGACGTGGTGACGATTGCCACGTAGACAGCTGTAAAGTTCTTGTCAGACGCGAATGCGCGTAGTAGCTGAGCACATACCGTTGTTGACTGAGTCCGTCCAGAAACCGAAGATGGCTGCAACGGCTGAGACCTCACTCGCGGTGGCCAGGGAGTTCGTGATGATGTATAGCCAGCCGAGGGCAAAACCCCAGGCTTCATCGAGATAGGCATGCGCAAAGGCGACGAAGGATCCATCGACCGGCAGCCACACAACCATTTCGCCCATGGCATTGAATGTAGACCACACGAGCAGAGAATAAATTGCATACCCCAGGAAGAGACCCAGAGGTCCCGCTCTGGCGAGAGCTGAGCCTGTACCCACGAACAAGCCTGTACCGATGGCTCCGGACAGACCCATGAGCTGTATATGGCGGGGCCGCAGACTCCGAACCGTCTTCTTTTCGCTCGTAATTACAATGATATTGGCATTCTGGGCATGAGTAAGATTGTGGTAATCTGCTTGGTTGATTGAGACAACAGCTTCAAGAGTATCGACATCCTTGCTCTCAAGGGGCACTTCATGGCCTTTCGTCGATGTGACTTCGGCCATGGTCCAGTTCAGGGATTGACGTTCCACGGAAAGGTCGATGAGGTCCAAGTCGGTACAGAACCAACTGAGGCCAACCGGACCAACCTATCTATATACACAGAAAACTGACCCTCTTCCCCAGAAGTACGGCAGTACCGATGCATAACAAGGAACAGGGGGTCTATCCTTATCTAGTCTAGGTCTTATCACACTAGCATCGCCCCCGCCCGCGACACAGGTACGTGTAGAAGTTGCCTGTAATAAGTGATACCCTGGTTGTGGAACTTCAATTCAGAGTTTCCACGAGCCTCCTTATCGGCTAATGGACTCAAATGCAGAAATCTTCCCCGGCTAACCCCATTTACGGCCATCTGCGGCTGCATGGATCATCTGGTCTCTGGAAATTATGATAGGTCAGGTAAATTAAGTAGACTGGGCTTCTAATGAAGGCCGCATGTTTCTGGATCTCTGTTAATCAGGTTGCAGGAGACTCTCCACATGTAGCGAAATTAGAGAGTCAATGACCTAGAATGCCGCCTTCAGGCTCAAGAAACTTCAGGCGTGTGACATCGATTGCAAGACATGGGATGGAAAACCGAATGCGGCAAAGGGAGCAGGAGGATCTCTTCGTAATTCCTCGCTATATAAGGCTTTATCTCCGGCTCCTTCGTAAAAGTAGCTCCAAAGGATTTCAAATGCCCCATCAAAAGATCACAAGATAGTCCTTGCTCCGATAAGTAGCGTTAGAGAGACTCGACCCTTGACTGGGTCTCAGCCTTGGAGCCTATGATAAGCGGAATGCTATCTCCTGAGAACAAGACTGTGTAGGACACTGGACGAGGCCTAGGCCCTCTGATATGCAGGATGCTATCGATGAGGGACAGATTGGGCAAGAGATACCACAGTCGAAGATCTGACACTGTGGCGACAAGCCATACTGAAAACCTCGTGGTGCGTACCTGTGACACCTGTAATGAGATCCCTATTGATATTCCAATCGGTTGCCAGCGACAGCTTTGAACAGGCGCCACAACAAATGTCCAGTCTTGTATAGGGGCCAGCGTTCGTGGCCCTCATGATATTCCACGCTAAACTCTGAAGCTCTGTCATACCTATGCGGCTAATGCTATCTTCTATAGCTCTTTTTCTGGGCTGTTTATCCCCTGTTCCTGCACCAACCACTCGATTCACTACGGCAATGGCATACAAAGTGAGTAGAAGGATTGGTGTATCTCGCCGTCTACAGAAGGCCTTTCGTTAGAACATAACAACCCCCTGAGAAGGATATCTGCCTTACTAGGCTTACCAACCCTTTCTTTCCGTGCACATGGTAGACGTGACCATTCTTGAAAAGTAACACTTCCTGTCTTTGGTTATGCTGTTCGCACAATGCAATTAGTGGTCTGCAGAGAAATATGGGTCAGTTTGAAATCGTCCTATTCGCCACTTGTATTTGACCATATCAACTATCTTCTAGGACAATGTGTTTGTATGATCAAAAGGTGCAGGAATTGTGACCAGGCCTTTCTTCTCCTTAAGCTTCCACTGCAGCGATCTCAAGATGTGGTAATACACAGTGAGAATGGGCATTGGTACTCCGCGAGAGGTCCCTTCACGGACTGGTTCTCCGACAATGTTCTCGAATTCAATGAAGCGTCCCTGTTATAGCGTGGTCAGCTGGATGTACAAGCAAATGGCACTGTGCGAACAACCGGGGGAGAGGAGGAGGGAATTTTGCCACACATACCTTACGGACGTCTACCTGCATGCTTGGTGGATTGTACATAGTAATAGGATCCATGGTAATCATGAAGTCTACCAGATCGGCGGGAAGATCATGGCCGAAAGCTTTAGCAGCGGCACAAATCTCTTCCATGGCAGGACGTGCCAGATTTTCTACCATTCCATCGGCTAGTTGAAGTCGTCCTGTATCAAGGTCGGTAATAGCACAGATGGAGTTCAGACATGCGTTATACAGCAGCTTCCTCCATCTCGTGAAACCAACGTCAGGCTGATATTCAGCCACGCACTTACCGCCAGCACAGTATATTGCGGTGAACTCTTGGGCTTCCAGGTCTTCCAGGGTAGGGTCCAACGTGGGATTTCGGAAAGCACCAACAAATAATTTGTCGCTGTCCTCGTGCAAGATCTCGCCCGAGGCAATTTCATGAGATCCACAGAAGCTGACTCCAGAGAGAATAACATTTTGAGGGAAGGCTGCCAGCAGCGGCTTTTCAATATTCAAGCCATTCTGAATGAGAACAACGACCGAGTGGCCTGGCGTAACAGCAGGTCGAAGGAGATCCACCACCGTGGGCGGGACGTCTGGGTAGTTCTTCGTCGCGCAGATAATGTACTTGTAAGGCGTTAAGTTATCGCGAGCGACGTCGGGGATGGCGTTGAGGACTGTACAGCAGCCCAGTCAGCCAACCACCGCATCGTCTGCCGTCGAGGCACCTACTTTTGGTCGGCTTGAAACCCTTGACGACGCCGTGATCTACCGATCTGATGTCGAACCCTCTTCGGGATACCTCTTGGAAGTTTGAGCGGAGCACGGCCGTGACTGTAGCCCTTCCCCCAACCTCTAGGTTGAGGGCGGAAATGGTGCCGATGCCGCCACAGCCAATCAGGAGAGTGTTTGCCTTGGAAGCCATTGCCACGGGTTAGGGTACGGCAGAGAGGTCAAGCTCAGTGGTGTCGGATGAAAAACAGAGTCTCTGGAACCAGTTCGCACACGGGAGTAGATGTCTTGAACCTGGCCTAAGAACATGCTTAAGCATCTTTATGCTGGTTTAGACGTGCCGCATACTACGGAATGTTGGACGACAAAACTGTCGGGCTGCAATGGGCAAAGATAGGAAACCAGAGAAGAGTGCGGGATCCGAAAGAAGAAATTTCTACCGGTCACGCCGTCCCGCTTTCCTCAGCCACTTCCACCAGATTGGATTTGGCCTCAACCTCGAGCGAGACAAAACTGGGCGCTGTTACATGGCTCTCCTTGATTTTCTCAAACGGCAAATTCAGCCATGGCCCAAACACCGTCGACGGGAAAAGGCTCTAGAGGAGGTCACAGTCGCTCATTTGGTGGCTGCGAGAACGTGAGTGCCGCATGTCCATGGCTTGACCGCCGGCCAAATGAGTTCGCTGTGCAATACTGACTGTCAAAAGTGTCGCCGACGCCATCTGAAGTGCGATGAGACTCGACCGTTCTGCCTCGTCTGCCAGCGAGATGGACGTGAATGTGCCGGATATGTAAGGAACATCTTCTTCTGGCCTGATGACCGCGCCGCCGCAGACCGCATCCGGCGCCATCTCTTCACTGACACAGAGCAACGCGCCATGAGCGAGTCGCTTCTGGCCCATACCTCACAGGAAGATGCGGTGAGGTTCCTGCAGGAGATCGACGCCGAGGGCGAGAATGTGTCCGAAATCTTGTCTGTGCCGTTTGAAGCTGCTCGGGGACCTTTCGGGGTGCTTCGATTCATCAAGCCGGTTGAACAGCAGCACCTCTTGAGTGTCCCCGTCCCCGTCCCCGTCCCATGCCCTGCTGATTGCACAGTCTCGGGCGAGAAGGATGTGCCAGACTCATTCGCTTGGGACTGTGACTTTCTCGGCGACATCGCACCACCCGACTTAGCCTCACAATACGGGTTGCCCCCTCTTGCCTCTGCAGATTCCGACTTCCCAGACCTGAGCAATTCAATGGGGGAGATTTGGACAGGGATAGATCCGGAGAATACGGCCCAAGATGATGAGATGGGTAGGGCTCCGACCCAGCTGCCACTTCTTACCTCCTTGAGCCCGGCGGTATCCACCAACCGTCTCCCCGAGGATGCGGCGTTTCTCCTTAACCACTACGTGAATTCCGTGATTGGCTTCATGACTCCTGTCAGAGGCACCAAATCCCCTTGGCATATCATTTTTTATACACATGCCAAAGAGACAGTGGCGACCTTGGCGCTGGGCCAAACCCCGGATTCTGCCAGTTTGAGTATCTTCTATGCCATTCTCTCTGTCAGCGCCTACAGGTCGAGGATAGCCTCAGTAAGTCAAATTTGGCATGTTCAGGCGAACAAATACAAGGTGAAAGCATTGGAAAGCCTCAAACAGGCCATACGCGAGGCGTCCACCGTGCCCAAAAAATTCAAATATAAGTCATTATTGGTGGCGTTACTCACCATGATTCAAGTCGCTGTAGGTCTCTACCATTCATTGTTCGAAACAGAAATTTCTACTGACTCCAGGGAAGATTCTATCGGGCGCACCAGATCAGGCAGAGTACTATCTGTTTGACGCGGAGAAGCTGATTCGGTTGCGCGGCTTGACCAAACCCCAAAAGTCCCGAAGGGTTCGTCTACTGCATCACTGTTACTCATACCAGCGGATCCTCTACGAAAGCACCTTTGTCCTGGCTTCTGAGAGTAGTCAGCGGAACAGTGTCCTCCGAGCGGTTGAGCGGAGCGGCTCGTGCATTGCTGACCAAGACAGTCCGACGTTCAAATTGGGCCGCTGGAGTCGACTGGAAGAGACCATGCGCGAGATCAAGAGCAAGGAATCTGGCGAGAACGATCTCCACTTAGAGAGACCGGGAATATGGTCTGCCTCCCTTTATCCCGACATTTTCGGGCTTCCCGAGTCCTTCTTAGTCCTTTTGTCGCAGGCAATTCGCCTTGGCAACGAAAGGGACACTGGTAATGCCGAACTCAGCTGGAGCGAATTCTGGAGCCGAGCGAGTTCCTTGGAACGGTGCATCTTGCAATGGCAGGAGACTTACCAGACTGAATTGGATCGGAATACCGGCACGTTAGACCGCCATGTTGACGACAGCCGCTCCGCCTTGGGCCACCTTCTAGGAGCACTCAACCACGCGTTGTCCATCTACTTTTATAGAAGAGTCTACGACCTCGACGCTTCGATTCTGCAAGGAAAAATCAGCCTGGTCAGAGACCATCTGCTGCAATATGACCAGCACAATGCCGGCTTCGCACGCTACCATTCGGGCTTTATTTGGCCCGCCTTCATCGCTGCGTGCGAAGCTACTGACCCCGTCTTGCAAGCCTCCTTCTCCATGTGGTTCAAGCAGGGTGTCGAAGAAACCGGATTGCCCTCCATGACCACAATGTTGGGGGTAGCGGAACAGGTCTGGGCCGCAAAACGCACTGGAGCTCACAAACACAGCTGGCGGGAAGTACTGAGAAAAAACAACATCTGCCTTTTTTACTCATGATATGGTGATTTTCCGACTACACAACATGGTTGAACTCCGGATTGGGTGGAAGGAAGCCGCTTCCGTTACCGGCTGATCCGCTCAATCGATAGGATTTTACTTCAGGAAAGCATCATTAGTGAGTTCTCTCTCCAACTCATAGTCGGGCTGGAATTCGACATAAAGCGCCTCCTGGTCCCAAATATCAGCGATGTTTTCCTTTGCGGACCAAACCTCAAAACTGACCGGGTCGCTCGTCATCTTGAAGGTGTACTCAGCAGCATCTTTATCTATGATCATCTTCTTCATTCCATTGGCGGCAGCAGCCTCGGTCTTGAGCTGAATTTCACAGCTTCTCTCCGCAAGGGTGAAGAGGTAGGCGGCCTCATCGACCGTCTGTCCGGCAGTCAACAAGCCATGATTGCGGAGGATCAAAAGCTTTCCCTTTGGCCCAAGGCTGCGTGCAAGGCGGACACTCTCCGCCGAGTCCAATACGACCCCTCCGAACTCGGGGTAGAGTCCCTGTGCCTCCCCATAGAACATGGTCGAATCTTGATTGATCATCTCGAGTGGTTGGGCAAAGGTTGACCAAGCTTTACCATTGACAGAATGGGTGTGGCACGCTGCATTCACATGGGGATACATCCTGTGAATTGCGCCATGGATCTGGAACCCTGCCGCGTTTGCCGGGCGTGATCGGTTGCCCCCAATGGCAGATCCGTTTGAGTCAAGAAGAATGAGGTCAGATACCTTGACTTGGGAGAAGTGCAGTCCCAGCCTGTTCGCAAAGTCAGTATCCGCCTGGGTGACGGCTGATGTGTGAAATATTCCACGCAGGACTCACGGGTTCGTCCAAAAGCTGTCAGGGTGTTCTGGGTCTCGGAGCGAAATATGGCCACTCATACCCTCGGCGTAGCCCTTTCGGCCAAAGACTCTGAAAGCTCCCGCCATGTGCTCCAGCATCCACCGTCGCTTCTTATCCATTGATGTGAATGACGGGATACCTGCTATTGTCGCTCCTTGTGAAATGGCCTCGATGGCAGATTTTTGTTTGTATGCTGGCGCTTCGTGTTGCGTGTTGGACCCATTTCGGGTGTCTTCAATCGTTGCAACTTCGGTTGTAGTCGACATAACGATGGGGATCGAACAACGTTCGGATCGGCGAAATCGACGAGCTAATGACCACGAAACTTTAATGTCTGCTGTTGGTTCAAGGCTGCAGGATGTGTTGCACAGGTCCTTATGTACACGTTGGATCCAGTGGACCTGCCCCTTGTGAGGAGGGCATTAAGGACTAGGGTCTAGGCGCACAGAGGCGTTCTGCCTCTTTTCTGTGGGTATGGGAATATCGCTTGATAGCCGGTTATAGTGATCCTGCATCAGCGTCTCTAATAGTTTCCTGATTTGAGACCGGCACCGGACCCGACTAAATCGATCGGACAAGAGCGGGATCAAGCATGATCAAGGCAGTCTTGAGGGGGGTTAGCAGCTTGATCCTAGTCTGTATCCTCGATCAGGTTGATTGTACGCCTGGTGACCTCTGGTCTCTAGAACCATCTAATCCCATTGTGGGAGCGAGGAGTCGTCGCGTAATGCTCGCAATACCAATTTTCTGATGGCGCTGGAGCCCTCCTGGCCATTGCTCGATTCGATGCCTTTGCCTCAGTCGGTTATTGTAGGCCTCGCCGACGGCATGTTAAATGACTGATGGAAACATCTAAGGGTGCAGGATCCTGTGCATGTTAACGTGAAAATCTCTAGGCTTGAATATAATCTGGTATATCTCTTTTGTCTGATTCTCACGTTGTTCTAATGCTAAGCAATGTAACTCGGCACCTTCCAGCACTGAGGTGGACACTTGACGCCTGTGTCCCCCTGCAAAACAAACCACATCGACTCCTCAGCAATGGCATGTGCTGATCCATGTTGGCAACTGAGTACCAATGATTTTCTATCTGAGATGAGTCATGCTGGGAAGTGACCCGCGCCACGTGCTCATGCTTCTTTCAATGCAAGTTTGGGCTTCAAATCTCTACAGTTTGGACAATCTTCCATTGCGTTGGAGGACAGAGAGATGGCTCTTCGTAATGTCGCGAATGGAGTGGCAACTGGTCGATTGCGAGGTTAGCAGCGGACAAAACAAACGGGCATGTCGAAACGTACCCGCAAAGCATCATAGTCTGTCTGAGTTCATCAAGCAAGATCTTGACGGCAAGATCCACACCTTTCTCGCCATTGTACTGTTGAAGACAAAATTGAATCAGAATACGCTCAGATCCTGAGATTTAGGGAGGTCATCTCATTTTGGTGGAGTGAAGGAGGGGACCAAAGCGCTTCAAGTCACTCACAGCAAGACCCCAAATCACGACTCGGCCGATGAAGCAGAATTGAGCCCCCAGGGCAATCGCTTTGAACAAATCGGCCCCTCGCCTGATGCCACCATCAATGGCGATGGCAATCTTGCCTTCCGCAACAGGGGCACAGTCACGCAATGCATCCAATGTTGCCGGGACGCCGTCCAGTTGACGACCACCGTGATTCGAAATGATAATCCCGTCGAGGCCGTGAGAAATGGCCATGGCTACGTCTTCGGGGGTGTAAACTATGACAAGTTTTAGCATAGGAACAGAAAGTTATGGGAAGGGAGAGGTGGCTCACTCCCTTTGAGCCAGATTTCCATCTTCGTTTGGGCGCGAAGCCAGGGAATGGCCTTTTCCCACGTGATGCTCGGGTCTAAACTTGTTAGCCGCCCTCCCCGCAAAATGAGATGCCATATAAATGGACTTGCCATAGTCTAGGCTGCTGGTGGTAATCAGACCGTTGGTGTCGCTCTCAGTGGGACGAGACCGGATGTTTGGAAACTCCAAGCCGGCAGGAAAAGAGAAGTTGTTTCGGGACTCATTGAGTCGTCTCCCCAGAATTGGGAGGTCGACACTGACGAAGATGGCGTGGTACCCAGCGCCTATGGGAAGAGCGTTGTAAGCGATTCAATTTCCTGAAAAGATGGGTGTGAGGCGCCGAAGGCCACAGCCAAGGCCTCAGGAAGATGCTCACGTTCAGCGCGACTGATCTGCTCTTTCGTTGCTTCGAGGTCTCGAACAAAGGTGATTTGCATAGCGTGAGGATTCGAGCCGCCGGCTGCTTTGACCTCTTCCAGCGCCACGCTAGCGTAAGACGACAAGCACATAGGGATGTTGTTTTTTGCCGCTGCTCGCGACGTCGCTAACTCGCCATCCGGATGGGCGAGTTTATGAGCGGCTGACGGAGCAAACCCCAGGGGAGCAGCGACTTGGACGCCAAAGATGGTCGTTGTCATGTCGACACCGTCGACATCACGCAGGACACGCGGGCGGAGCTTGTACCGGTTGTATGCATCTTCGTTGTCGCGGACCCTATGAGCCCGTTTCATGGTCAATAACTTGATACACCTTTCTCTGCGCTTTCATCTGCTCACGTAATCATCTCCCCAGCGCCTCCGTTGAAGTATTCTATGTTCACAGTGAGCCATGGTCCGCCGGGGCCTATCGCAGGGTCCAACCCTTCACATACCCTTGCTTGCAAACGTGACATTCTTCTGTCCTTCGACCAGGAGGTCTGCAATGGTCAACACTTTAGGGTCTAAATCCGGTTGCCTGTTCGCCATCATGGACGTTGACTGAACTCAAGGGAACCAAGATCGAGATGGGCGGTGTGTCAATTGTGTCTGGAAAGAACGATATCATACCGTGGCCAGCTCGGTATCATGCCTGCTTGTTACGTAACAACAGTCTGTGCCTGCGGCCAATATCTTTGCCATCCAGATTGTTCTGACACGGACGCTTGATAAGAATCCTTCCGTTGAACCGACCCGGTGGCCGCTCTTCAGCAGACGTGAATCGCCAATTGCATCCTGATTGAGGAAACCACGATTCGAGAACGGTAAGTTTCCCACGTCACGTGACGATCCTGGTGGAATCCTTTCGCCGGACAGACGATGTCGCACCCATCCTAGGGCGGGCGCCATCAACGCCAACGGGAAACCTTAGACAGTAATCTGGTAAAGCTTGCTCGGCTTGATCATTGGACGCGGTGAGGGTCTAGAGCCTTTTGCTTGGCATACATGGTAGGCAAATTGTTCGTCCTTGCTTGTTTCTGTCATAAGGCCTGTTGACGATCCTGTTATAGGAACGTTTTGGGAAGGTCTCGGGACGCTTATCTAACCATTCTTGACCAAGTTCGCCGTCGTTGTGACAGGCTAGGAAGAATGAGAGGATTTAGGAGAGACCTTCTGTTCATAGGCGAATCTCCATATAATAAACGGCCAGTGTCACATGCAGGTACTGGATGGGGAGGCCCAGGGGTTAGCCTAGTGATAAGTGGATGGAAGGTGTGCCGAGGTCCAGTGATTAGCTTAGTGATGAGATGATGGAAGGTGTGCCGAGGGCTATTTAGCCTTCCCTCCCCACTCTTCCCTTCTCCTTTCTTTCCTTCAGACACAGCCCACCAACAAACAGATAGCTACCCTAGCCAAGCCTGGCTAGCCTCACTAGCCATTGATTCAGCCATTACAGCCAATTCCTTGCCATTTCGGCGCTCCTCTTCCTTCTTTCTCCTTTGCGAGATATGACAGCCAGGAGCGCTCTCAGACAGAACATAGAGAGACCAATCCATGCAAATGCAGAACCTGACTAGTCCAACATGGTGATAGATACTTTGAGGCAGGGCGCAATAGCAGTAAAACCCAGGTTGATGGTTGGCGATAGTATTCATTCTCTTCCATTCATTTGTCTCTACAAGTTCGCTCGTCTAACGGGAATTTCACCTATGATCATAGTCTTGGTGACGAAGTATTCATTGATGTCGAGTTTTCCACCCTTTTGCTGCCTTGTCAAAACTCAGTGAGACGGCAACCATCTTGAACCTCACAACTGGCCCAGTGTCATGCTCTCCACCGAGTAGAATCTTAGCTTTCTTATCCTCTGCATTTGGATATGTTCTTCCATCTTGGTGATGCTGTTGCGTCCTATGAGTAGTCCTTTAATTGTCTGCAATGCCTGGCTCGGGCCAATGCGGAACTTCTTCACCACTGCAAGCTTTGTTGCTGAATACATCATAGACCTTCTTGTTGGCAATGATTCGATTCGCCGACCCGCAGGCCTGACCGTCACATTGAGTTTGCAAGTAAATAGACATGACACAGGCAGGCCAAGGTCTGCATCATCAAAGACCAGAAATGGCTCGTTGCAGCCGAGCTCCAGCCCTAGTTTCTTGAGAGAGCTACCCAGCTGCTCCGAAAGGATCTTTCCCACACCGGTCGACCCTGTGAAGGACGGTTTTTTAATGATATCGGATTTACATATGGCCAATCCAAGCTCTGGCGTACCCTCCAAAGCCGCGATCACGTTGAAGCCTCCAGCGGGAACTCCTGTACGCTCTGCCAGCACAGCGAGAACGTTGGCCGAGAAAGGAGTGACCCCGCCAGATTTGACAATCACCGTACATTCAACAACCAGGGCTGGGACCACTTCACGCGCCACCACACCCAATAGGAAATTCTATGGAGTAACCATGCCACAGACTCCCACCGGCTATCGATCGACATAGATTCTTGCCGAAGCATCGAGATTATGATGTAGCCGTAAACTAGGGGACACTCCTCCGCATACCACTCAATGAAGCCGGTAGAAAACATGACCTCGCCTCCGGCATCTGCTTGGGACTTGTTCTACACGGCAATGATAGTCTCCAGGTTTTGATTTCAAGCTCATACCATTTCATCAGCACTCGACCTTGTTGACGTCCAGACCGCATTCCCCATGATTTCATCGTCTTCTGTGCTGCCACAATGGCTTTATTCGGTCTGCTGTGGTTGATTCTGGACAGCTCTCGACATTGGTATTGCTTACCGGATCTTGCATTGGTCGAGAGCCGCGTCCGCGTGGCTCGGGACGAAGTGGCTCACCACAGACGTCAGACGCTTTCCCTCTCTATGAAGACTATTTTCCATCAATATAAAACTTCTCAACGAAGATACTTGGTTCTTGAAGTTTTCGGGGCCATTCTTCACTTTCATCCCGGACATGCTGTAGGCTTTTGGTCAGAATAGTGTAAGACTGCTGATGATACGCCTCGGACGTAGACACCATGCCCTTCTACATGTTGGATACTAGTAGGACGATACAATAAGATCCAGTGGGCCCCGAACCAAAAGATACCTAGAGCAACAGTTTCTATTAGCAACCCTTCCCGAGCTCTCGCCGCTGTGGGCATCTTGATCAGCTCCCCTTGGCCCACGTTTACAAAAGAGGAAGCTTTCGCCGGGCGGACAAAGCCGACCTCATGTGAGGCCATCAGGGCATCTACAAGTTGGGGACACCAACATGATAAATATGCTGTATCTTGCATATGCGTAGCAACGCTCAAGACACTGCAGCCCAAGAATATTGTCCCATCATGGCCTCCGTGAGATTTATCGATATCGGAAACAGTGAATCAGCATACTATGCCCCAGGCACCGTCTCCAGCGGTCGAGATTTGATTCATATCGCTGGACAGCAGGGCATAACCAAAAACAACACTTGCCCTGCTGATTATGAAAGTCAGATTCACCTCGCACTACTCAACATCCATCGTATCATTATAGCCGCAGGAGCATCGGTTTCGGACATCCTCAAGCTAACAATCTACATTGTCGACTACGACCCCAACCGACGTCTACACACCAAACTTTTTCAACGCTTTTATAATGGTCATCGACCTGCGATGACCCTTGTTCCTGTTGCGCAACTGGCGGTGCCCGAGTGGTTAGTTGAGATCGATGCCGTGGTGACAAAGCCATCTCCGCTTGCCCTAAAGCAGCTGTCGCCAGCTTCTGCAGAGTCGGTCGATGTTATTGTCATCGGAGCTGGCCTCGCTGGTTTGGCTGCTGCCCGTGATGTCGTCAACGCTGGCTACTCGGTCCTTCTATTCGAAGCTCGTGACCGAGTCGGCGGCCGTACCTGGAGTCAGCCGCCTCCGGACGGAAAGGGCGTCATTGATCTGGGAGCAGCATGGATCAACGACACAAACCAGAGCCGTATGGCGGCCTTGGCTCGTTCCACGGGAGCCGAATTAATGGTGCAGAACACGAACGGTAATGCGATTTTGCAAGATGTTGACGGTTCCATCAAGACTTTCAAATATGGTGATCTACCTCCGGTAAGCAAAACCTTTCTGCGTGGTCGCGCTCACGATATCTAAAAAGTCGAGTTGCAGTTTCCCAAGGATATTAGGGATGATCTTGCTCGTATTCGAGATACTGTGCACCAAGATTCTGTGACTCTATCGGTCACTAGCCACGAGGATGCCCGCTCGGCCGAGCTGGACTCGATGACTTTCCTCGCTTACCTGAAGAATCTTGGAGCTGGTAAAGCCGCCATCAACACAGCCGCGGTCTGGTCTCGAGCAATGCTCGGCCAGGAGCCCAGCAGGATCTCGGCGCTTTTCTTCCTCCACTACTGCGCAGCGGGTGGTGGTCTGTACACTATGCGTTCAGATGCTAAGGACGGAGGCCAGTACTTGCGCGTGCGTCAAGGAACTCAACACTTTTCGAAAAAGATGGCCGCAGGCCTCCCGTCCGGTATACTTCATCTCGAATCTCCTGTCGCATCAATCCAGCGAGAGGGACCACAGTCGATTCTTGTTACCACGTCAAACAACAACCGGACCTACAGAACCAAAAAGGTCATCTCGGCCGTCCCACCGGGGACTGTCAAGAAGATTGCGTTCCACCCGCCCCTGCCACCTGGCAAGAGGCTTTTGCTCGATTCTTACAAGTATGGCTACTACCAAAAAGTCATGGTTCTTTTCAAGTCTGCCTTCTGGGTCAAATTAGGCTCCTGTGGTCTGGTACAATCCTTCATCGGCCCTATCTCGATCATTCGCGACTCTTGCATCCCGGCCGATGGAAAATTCGTTCTGACTTTGTTCCTGTCTGGCGATACCGGCGAAGCCTGGTCCCAGCTTCCCACGGTCGAAGAAAAGAAGGAAGCGCTGCTCAGTCAACTTGGAGCCATTTTCCAAGATCGTGAATTGGTTGACGGTGAGTATGTTGACATGATCGGTCACCAATGGAACGATGAGGCATGGAGTGGATATGGATGCCCAAGCTCTTCCACAGCACCGGGCGTGTTGAGCGGAGTAGGCAGCTGGCTGAAGGCTAGCGTAGGTGATGTCCATTTCGTCGGCACCGAGACTAGCGACGTCTGGAGAGGCTACATGGAAGGCGCTGTCAGGAGTGGAGAGCGTGGAGCCGTAGAAGTCCTGGCTGCTCTCCGAGGACCTGGACCTAAGCTTTGAAGAGCTATACCTGATGGACTTTGCCGTCCTTGTCATTCCCCAGCCTGGAGTAACCAGTACTTAATCCACTCAAAAGATAGATCTAGACGGTGTAGCGCGTGGATTTCAATGGTGTTTATATTCAATTATCACTGCCTCAGTATGTTCGTCGGCGAGACGATAGGAACTCATTCCTTGCCTGGTCGTGGCAATGAAAGCGGCGCTTGAGCCACTCCACATGATTTTTTAATTCCCAACCCGTCCTATCTTTTTCTCTCGAGCCCCTAAATTCTTTCCATAAAGTACCTCAACCTTATTGAGCAATCTTGCAGAATCTGTTTGGGGGTAGAAATGGATAATCGCCCAAGAAGTGTAGGTACTCTCGCCAAGAGCCAAGATTGATACGCTGTTGTCGGCCTCTTATTTCCAGGTTGCGCCTTCTCCCTTTCTGGTCCTTCTCGGTGTCGTCTACGGGGTCGTTTTCGATGCCCCCGGTTTCGATAAGGATTAATACAATACTCGTATTGGCCGCTGCTGACCGCTGTTAGATGCGTTGCATGTATGATAATACTTCTTGGCATTTCTCTTGGCGATAATAGATGTAAATTTTGGGGGCCAAACCCGAAAATTGGATTCACGCTATCCTAATTCAGAAATCACGTGCTCCATTTCTTCTCAATAGGTTGCTGCCAAGAGTATTACATAATACTCCTCCAACCCAATACTTTACTAGCATTGTAGCGAACATATCGATACTGTATCGAAACCCTCCCGGGGTCCATAATGTTAACCTATAAACAGAAACAATCCGCGATATCCAAAGACGGACTTCCTTGCTTGCGGGGGGAAGTACTTGCTCTATTTTGGACCCGGGAGGCAGAACCATTCCTCTATAAAGCTAGGTTAGCGGAAACCTTCAAAAGAGCCCAGCAGATGTCACAGGGCGTGTACGAGTACTTTTGTGGGGTCCTTCCGACTGCGATTTAAACACATCTGAAGGATTTACAGCCGTTGCGTTAAATATCTCATTTCTAATGTCCACCAGAGCCATGGATAGCGACACCCGCCAGCTTAGATATGAGATCTTTCAATTCATTCTTACGAACTGCCGTCCACCCACTGTTCAAGATCTTGTAGTTCGTGTCTCGCGTGACGAGTCTCGGGTCGCGCAGAGCCTTCGCCAGCTTCATGACCTCCATCATATAAAGCTGTACGACAAAGACGTGCCGACTCCAACTCCAATAGCAATGGCACACCCGTTCTCGCATTTGTGAGTGTGCTAACAGAAGCACCGCCAGGCTCAAGTATCTAATAATGAAGTAGGCCCACACCATATGTCGTTGTAAGAGTCTCAATTCCAAGACACCTGAGTTGCCGGTAACCGAATGAGAACGATTCTTTTGACTTAGAGCACGGTAGGTCCATGCGGGAAAGCTTTGGTGGGCAAATTGCGCCTGGTGCGCCTTCGGTCTTGCTGCTATGCTGTCACCAGGAGAAGTCAAGGTCAAAGTTATGACTCCGTCTAACGGAGAGCACTTGACATTCGAGTTCGCCGATGGGGACATCAGCAAAGCAATCGGTGAAGAGGGAGAAACACCGTTGCAGAAGTACTATGCCGTATTCTCTGCGCCTCCATCCCAGTGGTGGATAGACGTTCGTTTTGCATGCAGCGGGATCCAAATTTGCACAACTGAGCCCGAAGCCCAAAAGTTTCATGCCAAACATGGTTTGTACTATGGCTATGTGATCAGCCTGGACAAACTCTGGGAATTATCCAAGGTAGCCCGGAACTAGCAATTGATGTTGAGATCAGTCTGCTAAGAACGATCGCAGGCGTGGTATTCTGACAAGGCCACTTACGACTACGATCGGAAGACTCCGCAGGAGGCAAAAAAGTTGTTCGAAGATTTGGGCCTAGATATGCGGTATTGGATGAGTTGAATGTGTCTGAGGGCCTAGAGAGGAATACGATGTCTGCAAATTGAAGCTGAGTGTGAGCGGAGAAGACTCGAGAGCCCACCGACTTGAAAGGCGCCGAAATTTCTGTTGCAGGATCTGGTTAAGTCAAGATAACAGTCAGCAAGCTCGATAAATAGAGCACTCTAAACGTCGAACTTCTCACCACTGACCTTCTCACTACTTCTCACTCGATGTCCACAGTTTCTCTGTGTATCCTTCGCTGGTCGCAGTATCTACAGACCGTGAAAT
This sequence comes from Cladophialophora bantiana CBS 173.52, assembly GCF_000835475.1. Taxonomy (NCBI): domain Eukaryota; kingdom Fungi; phylum Ascomycota; class Eurotiomycetes; order Chaetothyriales; family Herpotrichiellaceae; genus Cladophialophora; species Cladophialophora bantiana. The sequence goes on from NW_015971593.1 coordinate 114,845, forward strand.
TCTGCAATCTTCAAGATAGGCCCTAGATGCGACCTTGATTTTCGGGGAGAACTCGGCAATCAACGTGGTCGATCAGCTTTTTTGGAGGTCCTTGAAGTGAATTTCCTCTGAGCCGTGCACTGCGGAATTGATGCATTTCAGTAAGGGGGCGGCAGTATGGTTAAAATGTCGACCGCAGCGGTCACAACTCACATCTGGACACTTTGTCTAGGTCTTTTACCAGCTCCTGGTCCACATGTCGCCCAAACGGTGACATAATACCCGGAGTTTGCTTACAGTGTTAGAGGCATGAAACCATACGCAGGACGTAGCCACTGAAAGAGTCGTGTTGGAATCTAACAATTGTAATTCTTTATAGAGAGTTACGAATATGATTAAAAGAGGGAGACAAAAACTCGCCTCCTGGGTGCAGCTTGTAACTGAAAACGCCGCGAGGCTTCAGCCGTGGGGTGAGAACACGCGTGAACAGAATGTTTGTGGCTTTCGATTGTCCATAGCTGAGCCACGGCTCGTATGTTTTACTGTCCTATACAAGCCCTCAACATCAGCCCCTCTAATGTCATTTGGGCCTTTTGGAAGTCGAGATCATCAAATCTGACGGGAAAGGAAATATGTACGCCGCTGGAGACGTTTACTATTCTGGATGGCAAGTCTCCGGAAACCTTTTCGATTCTCGGGGTGAGCAACTTCGTCAGCAGGAAGTAACCGATATGGTGCCGGCTGAAGTGGGCTTAAACCCCTCCGGTGTCCTGGAGTGCGGCGGGACCATAACAGTGGCATTGTTGATCAGAATTTCTGATTTGCCATCAGGTTCTTGATCAATGAGCCGAGTGATTTTGGATGCTCCGTCTCGCACAGAAGTCCGGCTTGCTGCATCAAACGTGACGATATGTACCAGAACTGCACTGTTGACATTCTTAATCCCCGCAACGACTGGCTGCAGGCGCGCTGCTTGACAGCCGACTAGCACATACGGACGATGTAATGCTTTGCTGGCGTGAGACAAGGCTGTGGCAGCTCCAAACCCTCTTTGCTAGCTCTAGTGATCATGACTTTCCCAGTGTCAGTAAGTTGCCGATTTTGAATATATGTCGACAGTGACACAGGACCGCCCATCTGCACGGGAGCTTAACGCCTTATTATCTCGTTCCATGTAGTTTTAAAGCCGAAGGTGAGTATTCTCACAAATAGGATCGATGTAATTGTGACCCGTCTATTCGCGTTCTTAGTAGAGTGAACTTTCTGCTTTTGTTGTATTCCTTTGTCATACCATTATTTCTAAGGTTCAGGGACCGGGTATCATATCGGTAAGCCAGTTCAATGTCAAAGACTCCAGTCTAGGTAGAATTTTGCATGAATTACCCATACCCAGTAGGAGTAATAGGATTGCTGATGGCAGTAAGCTGGAAATAAGAACCATATTATTGTCAGGAACAGGTCGAACCCCAGCCGTATCAGCTACATACTACTATCAGACAGTCAGGACGAATCCTAATGATGTTCGCAGCCACCGGTGCTTGCGCATTTGAAGTCAGAGGTCTGTCGTTTCGAGTCAACAAGACGCGTCTCCGACTGCGTCGCGCTCATCATCAAGATGTACTGTGGGAAACGGTCCGGCAGACGGTCCGATAAGCCACTTCCTGGTGCCTGTTGGATATAAGGTCTGAGTATTGATTGATTGCGAGGAATTCTATCTATTGGCGATGATATCTGTGGGATAAATACGCATTCCGCATACTCTCCCTCCGGGGGCTAGGCCAAGGCATTGTGAGCTTTTTCGAGTAACCGAGCAACTTCTGGGGGTGCTCAACCACAGATACTCGGAACAGAGATGCGGAAAACGATAACCTCCCCAGTTAGATCATGAAAGTTGCTAGAGACCGTCGCCACAACACGGGCCTTCTCCCCTATGTTTTCTTATGCCTAGGTTGCCTTTGAGGTCACTCTACCCTAGACACGTCTGGACAAACATGTCGCAAAAATCATCTTTCACCCGCCTCCGACCCTGCGCGGATGGTCTGCCTTTGACTTCACCACTAACCGGACGTCAGGTTCACAAGAGCAGATAAAATATTTGTCCTGGACGACTTACTGCCAATGATCTCTTCCCATATTTCGTCCAGATAAAACAAGGATGAAATATGACCTCCAGGCACAAGTTTGAGCTTGGCAGACCTGTAATTCTCCGCGAGCCAGTTGTTCGCGCTCCCGCCGATCTGATCGGCCTTTGAGCCCACGACCAGCACAGGCTTCGACGCATGTTGGTCGTCAAGCCCTTTTGGTTCGAATCCCCAGTCGGAGTGGATCACGTCAGAGACTTCCATAAACCCGTCCCAGTTCCGACAACACTTAATTATACCCCGGGCCATTTGGTCCAAGAAAGTATCCTCAGTCACACAATTCTTTTCCAGCCATTGACTAAAGGCCAATCTTTCTTCCTCATCCATGACGTCGATTAGCGTCCGCTGGAGGAAAGCCTTCGCGCCGTTGAGGGTCTTTAACTTAGATCCAACGGCAAAGCGGAAAAGCCATTGTAGGAGGTGGCAAGGAAGCGCTTGCGTCGGCGGTCCGAAGGAGAACCAGTTCTGCCAGCTCAGCGTCTTCGCATAGTCATTCTGGTACTTGAGGGGAGAGAAACCACCTAATAAGACGCACCCAACAATTTTGCGACCGGGAGGAAACAAGTCATATGGCGCTCCATACACCATTTGTGCCTGGACTGTGCCATATGATCCACCCGAAACATAGAGAGTGTCAAATTCATTCGCGGGATATAGGTGCGACAGCAAGGCGATCATGTCCCTTGCTAGCGAGACGTGGTAGGGCACCTTCTTATCGCGTGTGCTGGAATTTCCCATGCCCGGGAGAGTTGGCGCTATCCAGTGCACTCCAAGCTTGCGACACGGCGCGGGGGCATTTGGTGCGGTGCCGACGCTCATGATACCGGTGAAGAAGAGAACAACCGTTCGGGACGTCACGGGGCCATTGTGGGCATATGCTAATTGCCTGTTTCCTGGTAACTTAAGGATATGCTCCTCCTCTCCCTTTGCTTTGTCATAGACGTCAATTGCTGCCATTGCCTTCCAATGTTTGAGGACTTGGCAGAGGTGAATTGTTATCTGTCGAACTTGGTGGTGGCGAGCTCTTAATCGAATGCCAACTTTTATGGGGCGTTGTGAACAAGCAAAACTCTTTCGGTGGTGCCTGGAAGAGCGCAACGGCAGCTAGACCCAGACCTGGCTAGGCTGGCCGCAAGCCCGCTAGCCAGGCAGAAGGATTCCAGAACTGGCTAGTGGACATTATTAATATTTTCCTAGTATGGTAGTAATGAGGCTCCTTTCCTTGAGGCCTCCTCTGAACATATCATATCCCGCCGTTGAGATAGGACGTGAAATGTGCCTTAAATAACGCGGGTTGAGGTAAGGCAGTCAGAAGTGAAGTATTCTCGATAAAATTTCGAATAAAATAGTTCTACACGTTGTATCAGCAGTGCTAGAACGACCAGAAGAATTGAGGAGTGCTTGGAGAGTTGAGGTAAAGTACTTGTGCCCTAACCGACGCCAGCGTTCTGTCTTTCGAACTAGTTCAGTCGAATTGATTACATGGGACCATGAATATGCTGGAGCACAGGGTTAAAGTACATTCGGGTAACTGTGCGGCAATAAACCCTGCTGCCTACAGTGTCATCGAGCGTCTGCGGCACTATTGGCACAGGCTACAAATATTCACCACAACCGCGCTTCAAGCTTTCTCTACGCTCCCTGGGTACCACGAGTGGCTTTAATCCGTACTTGACTTGTCAGGGATAGCTGCTATCTTCCAATCTGTCAATCCTAAACGCTTCTCATTCTGACTTGGGTCGTTCTGACTATGCGTCAATACCATTGGGCTTGAAGACCACTTTGTTGACCTCTGCACGCTCGAAGCGCCGCAAAGCATCCACACACGAGTCATCCAATCCCGGCAAGACAAGATCTATGAATCTCATCTTCTCTATCGTGTCTTTGTTACGTATCAGGGCTTGCAAGGCTTCTCCAAATACGTATCTTGCTGGACATCGACCGAACTGGATGTGAATATTCTTGTTGTAGCAGTCTGCGGCCGTGAATGGGAGCTCGCCGTTGTGTACACCTATTGCCAGTGTCAGCGATAATGGATTGCAATTGGGATAACGAGATCGACAACGTACCTACGGAGCTTATCTTGCCTCCTGGGCAAATAACATCATAAGCAGTTTTGAGAGCTGGACTGAGACCGACCACTTCAATGACTGCATGGGCGCCGCTTCCGTCAGTAAGCCTCATGACTTCTTTGACAGCATCTACCGTCTTGAAGTTGAGGGGGATACAGCCTAGATCTTTCGCACGCTGCAGGCGATCAGGAACCGAGTCTATAGCGAAAATTCGCGCAGGTTTATATTCGAGAGCGCATATAATCGAACACAACGCGACCGGACCACAACCTATCACTACCACGGTCATGTCCTTCCACTGGTCACTTGGAGTTTCCCGAAAGGCATTTCTCGCACCGTTGAATCTAGGATGGCGTCTCGTCAACCGGGTCCAGTTTCCGAAAAGAAAATGAAGGGGGGAATGTATGCTTACCCGGTTGGGAATATATCAGTCATCAAGATCAGCAGCTCCCCGAGATCTCCTTCCTGCGGACTGCGAAACAGAGTAGAGTCCGCCAACGGCACTCTAAAATACTGAGCCTGTGACCCGTCCAGAGCGACTGATCCAAACGACTTGCATTTCACGCATCGACCGGTGATGCCCCTCTTGCAATGGAAACACTCGCCGCTGTAACTATTCAGTTATTGAAATTCAACAAGTGAAGGGCAGTGCTAACCAACTGATCGTGAACGGCGCAATCACTTTATCGCCCTTCATGAAGTTTCTAACCTCGCTGCCAACTTCATGGATGATACCCATGCCTTCGTGCCCGCACACGTAACCAGGTTGCATATTGATCTTTGAATGTCCTCGGTAGCGATGCAACTCGCTTTGCGATATCTCATTATTAGTGATTGCCGACATAGTAACAAATGAGAGGAGACAGCTTTACCTTCCACATAGAGCTGCCGAGGTAGTCTTCACCACAACGTCGGTAGGGTCTATTACGTGAGGGACTAAACGGAGTACATTAGCAGCTGCTTGCCAGAAAACAGCGGCTCTTATGAACGGACTTGGTCGTTCTTCCAATCTCACATCATATGGGCCATGAAAAATGAGTGCTTTCATTGTTGCAGTGGCAGCCATTGTGACTATTCGGGTGGTCGATGAACAGCGAGGCTGGCTCCCCCTTTGGCAGATATAAGTCGAGGCGCCACGATCTTTGCGACGGCTGAACAAGGATTTTTGATCGAATTGATGCTTTCAGCAATAATGCGCTTTCGATATCTCATGAAAATCGCTTCGCCCACATGTGATTTACGCAGGTTGATCTCCCCTTTCACGCGTTGGAGAGCTTTCCTCGGCAATTCCCTGCGGGGAAACAAGCTCCGGCGAATAGGTTATGCTTGAGCACCGGGAAAAAAGCCGAAGACAGCGATGAGTTGCGACTTATTATCATGACCATGACATGGATATGACCATAAGGCGATTGAGGTGTCTAATTGGACTCAATTCAAGGTAATGCAGAGCGAGTTGAAGAGCTGCCTTGCCGAGCTTGTCATGGGCCAACGGAGTCTTCAAACAGCGTGAGCCTTCAATGTCTGATAGGTCCTAGCACCAGAAACAGAAGCTCAGATACCAATCGTTATACTTTTGATATCCAAGTATTCTTCCAAAGCTGCAATCCCTCCTTCTCTGCCCAATCCGCTCTCGAGGACACCACCAAACGGTGCCTCAGCAGCACTTACCAGCCCGACTCTGACTCCGACCATTCCCACTTTCAAAGCCTCGCTGACTCTCCAAAGGCGCGAAATATCCTCGGTGTAAAAATAACCAGCCAGCCCAACGTCGGACGTATTCGCCATTTTGATGACCTCTTCCTCAGTCTGGAAGGGTACAAGAAAGGCCAAGGGTCCGAATGTCTCTTCTGTCATGAACTTCATGCCGACCTTGCCACCTTTCACGACAGTGGCGGGAAAAAAGTTGGGTCCAAGGCTGCTGTCCTTGCCACCGGTGTGAACCCAAGCTCCTTTGCTTAGAGCATCATCCAAATGATCCTCCACCTTTGCAATACCTTTGCCAGCATACAAGGGTCCGAAGTTCACTTTTCTGTCCCAAACGGAACCGTATGTAAAAGTGCGCTTCAACCCTTCCTTTAAAGCATCTGCAAACTTGTCCAATATGGACGCATGGATGAAGATGCGATTTGCACATACGCATGTTTGTCCAGATGATCGAAACTTGGAAGTAATAAGGCCTAGAGAGCATTAGACTTGCTTTTGCACGACGGAGCTTCGGCACAGAGGGCAGAGAGTGCTTACCTGCCACGGCTTTATCGATATTGGCATCCTCGAACACGATGAAGGGTGCATTCCCACCGAGTTCCAGACTAGTCTTTTTAATAGTTCTGGCGCAATCTGTATTAAGCAGGCGGCCAACAGTAGTAGACCCCGTGAAGCTCAAGTGCTTTACCGCTGCATGACTACATAACTCCTTGCCGATCGACGGGGTGTTCTCAAGGCCGGCTGTCACGACGTTAAATACACCCGGTGGACCGCCCGCTCGTTCGAAAAGTTTTGCAAGTGCAATGGCGCAAAGTGGCGTTTCGGGCGCCGGCTTGCACACAACTGTATTGCCAGCCGCGATTGCGGCACCCACTTTACGAGTAACCATTGCGACAGGTGAGTTCCAGGGCGTTATACACGCGACAACGCCTTGAGGTTCTCTGATCGTCAGGATTCTATTATTCCCGCGGGCTGCGGGGATGGTCTCGCCGAATGTACGCTCAATGGAACCCTCAAACCAGTCAATAAAGTCAACTGCATACTGTACAGTACCGAGTGACTCTGTATACGGCTTGCCGAGCTCGAGGGTGCATAATGCAGCTAAGTCTGCCCTGTTTGCCTTGATCAAGTCAGCCCATCGTCGCATCAGCCATCTCCTCTCCCGGTGGGGAGTGAGTTTGTACGTCTCAAAAGCTTGGCTGGCGGCTTCAATGGCGTTTCGGGTGTCCTCAGCACTCAAGTCGGCGATGTCGCAAATCTCGGCATTGTCTTCTGGATCTGGATTTCAAGTCAGGGAGGAGGTGTTCGCGTCGACGTTCTTCACATACCAAAAAGTTTGAAGGTCTTCCCAGATGCGGCACCAACCCACTGGCCTCCAATCAACGATTTTGTGTCAATCAGAGTTAGGTCTTGGAACTGATGCGACATGTCAGATCATCTAATTGCGTTGATATTGATAGGTCTTTACCTCATATGGTATGGACTTTTTGATTGGCGACTTGTTTGACATTGTGGCGTAATGCTTGCACCTTGCTCGTACCAGGGTGAATACAGACGATATTGCAGTACGCTTTTGGGCCGTACATAAAAGTCCGAGCAATAAGTTTGGAACCCCCCGGAATTTTGAAAGCCTTGTGCAATATAACTGCATTGCGTATAGGTGAGCAGCTGAAGACCTCCGACTCTCCGTCCAAGTGCTTATCGGGCTCAAGAACCCTCGTAACTCCAAATGTTCCCGGTTGTGGGGAGAAGATGTTGAGAAACGAATCACCAAATTTGGCTTTGTTGCAACTTCGGGGAGAGAGTCTCCGTTTCGACATTCCGCCTCGTTACTTTTGTTTTAGCTAGTTGCAGGAACGTGGCAGATTTGTTCCCGCAGTTAGGCCTCCGGGGTTGCGCTTTATGACAATGGAATATCCATTTGAGGGTGAATGAAGAATAGGCGAGTACGATCTCGGTGCTTAGAGGACAGAAACATATCAAAGGAGCACAAAAAGATTCAATTTGTCTAAGAAAACGATTTTGCGGTGGGGACACTGGGGGTTCTGGTCGCTTGTGACAGCTTTCCTACGAAGATCTCTGATTCTGCCCTCAATTCAATTTTTCGAGCCATGGACGTACCAGAGAGTAGTGCCTGGTCATCTGGACGCAGCAGCGACAGTGCTAACATCTCTCACTATAGCTTCGCGATCTGGCCTCTTTGCACGGACGATCTCGTAGCCCACTGGGCAGCTGCTCTACCAGCCCGCCGACCAAACACGGCACCTGAGGTGAGACCACTACCGCCAGGGTAGTTTGAATAGAACAATCCTCCCAGCATTTCTCCAACGCAATAAATCCCAGGAATGCCCTCGCTTGTCACTGCACTCTTCAACTGAGCGGTCTCCGGGTTCACGGATAACCCACCAAATGTGAATGTAACTCCACACGAGACCTTGACGGCGAGGAATGGACCCTGGTCAATTGGAAGTGCCCAATTCGACTTTGCAAGCGATAGTTTTGTCGTAGAAGATTGTGTCGACAATCCGTCTTTTATGGCTGGATTCCAGGTGGCCTCCGGATGCTCCTTTCTATGGGCATATACAGCTTCGTTGTACTCACGCAGTGTGCTAATGAAGCTTTCGCGGTCGCGCAACCCCCGTTGAAGGCACTTATCCGCCAGTTCCTCAATGCTGTTGGCGGTAATTCTTTCCACGCGCTGCTCTCGGTATTCCTCCAGCCTCAGCCAAGGGCTTGTTCGGGAGTCCCATACTTGAAAGGCCACACTCTCGGGCTGCGAGAGGATGGCACGGCCGAATATGGCGTATGTATAGTTCCGGAGGTCGATTCCTTCGTCAACAAAACGTTTGCCTTGAGCATTTATCATGACACCAAGCGGGTACCCAGACTTCGTATACTCATTTGACGCCTCGCGATCACCAGTATTAGGATCCGCATTCGCATCCCACGCGACCGAATGGCAACCACTCCAGTTTCCAGCAGCTAGCGCTGAGACGTCGCGCATCGCTATCTCCAGACAGTCGCCAGTGTTGAAGGGCGTTCCGCGGACCAGAGCCATGTCCCACCCAGGACCGAGGTATTGACACCTAAGGCGAGGGCTAGCTTCGAAGCCTCCAGCTGCAAGAATCACGGCCCCAGCCTTGATAGTGTGATCCTTCCTGTCCCTGTGAACAGTTGCGAGGACACCGCCGCTGCCATCGATTGATAGACCGGTAAGTGCTGTATTCCAAAAGAGAGCAATTTTCTGTCGCCGTGCAATGCTGATGTAGTCTTGGATAAGGCCTTTACCTCCGTCCTCGGTTTTGAGGTGTAGGCCTCCCCAGAACTTGAATCGACCATTGACCTCATACGCTTGTCTGTTGAATGAGAGTTGAAACCTGATTCCGTTTTGGGCCAACCACTTGATGGCTGAGTTCGAGTCTTTGATGAGAGCTCTGCAGAGTTCGGGGTCCGACCTGCCCCCACAGATACGATGCATATCATCAGAGAAATCCTTCTCTGTATACGGATCCAGGTCAACTTTTCCTGCCAGCTTTGCGTCCACATTATTCACAATGGGCAAGAGGTCGTGTAAACCTCCGTGGACGGTTCGGTACGCTCCAGCAGTGAAGTAAGAATTTCCACCTGCCCAAGATTCAGGACATTTGTCGACCAGTAAAATTCTCTTTGCTCCTGACTGAGAAGCGGAAAGAGCTGCAGCGAATCCAGCGTTGCCACTGCCCACAACAAGTACATCGCACTCTCCGGGGATATTCATAATGATTCTCCAGGCGCTAGGGGCTTAGAGAAAGCTATCGACGGGTGCAGACGGTGAAAAGTTGTACAGAGAACACTCTGGCTTCTGTGGCCTCGGCAGGGTATGTCAGCGAATACGAGAAGAGAATACCGTCTTTAGCTACTGTGAGCGACGCTGTTTGATCCGTCCCTTCCAGTATTTAACTGTCCCTCGATATCATTGGTGGCATGATTCTCGAGTTGAAATTTATGGTGAGGTATGACAGCGGCCGACCACTCCCCGGGAGGCCCCTAGCACCGGAGACTCTCTCTCCGAAATAATTGCTTGGAATCGCATCAAGCTCCGCAATTCCTAAGGGTCTCAAGCCGCGTTACCCGAACTAGTTGGAACTACAGTCTCTCCGCGCCTTTAGCGATATTCTGGAGTACATCTGCGGGGATAGCTTTCTCCATACTAAGACCCCTACGGCCGTTCAAGTCGTTCTAAACCCGCATGTGCCGCCCCAGCCTCGCACCGCCCCAGCGAAATAGGCCTGGTATCTACCCTAGGCCTCGGGGTGCATATCTCCTTGATGATTCCAGGCGGTGTCTCCTGATACTTAGAGTGAGGCCATCATCTCTATCCTATCTCTCCACAATCAGTTTCCTGTGCGGACCTGAATCCCAGCTACTCACTGTGTACCTGCGAAAGAACTATTTGGTTTCACTGAGGCGTCACTCCGTGTTCTTTGTCTTAAGTCAGTATCATGAGCAATAACACTGGCGTCAAGAATTCTGCTATGCATCATGTCGAGGATGCAGAGAAGCAGAGCCAACTGGGGAACATCATCTCTGTGCAGGCGCAGCATGATGCCGACAAGCTCGAGCAGAAGTATCATATCCCTTTGAAGGCAGTGTTGGAGTCTCATCTTGAGGAGGATTCAAAGGCCGTTCGCAGAGTCATGTGGAAGGTCGACTTACGTCTCGTGCCCATGCTCTCTCTACTTTATATGTGGGCTTTTATTGACAGGTCGAACCTCGGAAATGTGAGAAACCCCTCCACATCATTCTGCAATTTATCCCTAACAAAACTTGACTGACCATGCTGCAGGCAAACATCGCCGGCATGAGTGAAGATCTCAAGACCAACATCGGCAATCGTTACTCTGTCCTGGCCATGATTTTCTTCGTTGGTTACTGTCTCATCGACATTCCCGCTACATTCCTTGTCCGAAAGATTGGCCCTGCTCTGTGGATCGGTTCGATTACAACCACATGGGGTATCGTGACCCTCTGTCAAGGATTCGTCAAGACCTGGGGCGAACTTGCCCTGTGCCGTGTTCTCCTAGGCTTCCTTGAAGGTGGCCTCGTTCCGGCGGCAATGTTTCTTCTGTATAATTGGTACACCCGTTATGAAATTCAGGCTCGCATTGCCGGGTTCTACGTTATTGGAAATGCATCCAGTGGCCTGGCCGGGCTTCTTGCCTATGGGATTGAGCAGATGGCCGGTGATTCCGGCTTAAACGGGTGGTCTTGGATCTTTATCATAGTAGGCTCAAGCCTCCTTTTTCTCGCTACACGGAGGGCTTCTTACTGACTATTTCGATACAGGAAGGCATCGTTAGCACCGTCGTCGGTATCGTTTCCTTCTTCGTCATGGTTGATTTCCCGGAAAAAGCCACTGTCAAAAACACCCTTGGCTTGCCCGGCTTTTTGACGCCCGAAGAAGCCGCAATCGTGCTCGCTCGTGTGGAGCGTGATCGTGGAGACGCGGTTGAGGACAAAATCACTTTCAAAATCGCCATGAAGCACTTCAGAGACTGGAAGCTTTGGGAATTCACCCTGTACCTCCTGCTCAACAACACCGGAGTCTACGCATTCTCGTACTTTCTCCCGGTGATCTTGAAGGATGACTTTGGCTACTCCACCGGCAGAGCTCAACTGCTGACTTTTCCCCCTTATGCTGCGGGAGCTGCGTGGATCATGATCTGCGCCTTCGTTGGGGACCACTTCAAGATTCGCGGCCCAATCATGCTCTTCAACGCATCCCTTTACATTGTCGGGGTGTCTCTGACGGGTTTCGCCTCGAACGTGCACGCTCGTTACGCTGGGGTGTTCCTAGGCGTAATGGGTATCATTGCCAATATTCCCACGCAGTGGGCCTACGCTCACAACAACATGGTCGGACAGAACAAGAAGGGTCTCACCATGTCCTTGATGGTCATGGGAGGTGCTTTTGGCGGCATTATCGCGGGCAATGTGTTTCAGTCCAAAGATGCACCAGGCTACAGATCTGGTCTCTGGATTTGTATTGGCTTTCAGGTAAGACTATTTATTTTCAAGAACACTGCGTCAACGGCATTATTTCTTGCTAACTCTTTCGCTTTTAGATGCTATATTTCGTCCTCGTCTTAAAGAACTTTTTCATCTTTTACATTCAAAACAAGCGAGCAGATCGTGGCGAGATCATCATCGAGGGGCAACCAGGTTTCCGACACACCTACTGAAACCACTTAAAGCCGAGGGAAGACATGCACAAATCTGTCAAGAGCTTACGAGTTTTGGAGTCTTGACTTTGCTCGAGGCTATTAGGTCTCGACCTCGTGGTCACTGGTTGTTGCGTGCAAATGAAGAGTCGAGATGAAGAAGAAAGCTCCAGTGTAGAAATGAATGGCTATATTGTTGCTTTTCGCGCCTCACGTCGGACCAGTATTCTCACCAAATGTAAAAACAAACCTTCTCTTTCTCATTGATCAAAATTGTTCATTTTATCGTAACAAGCCTTGCCAGTAACGATTTCAAAGGCAAGAGCGCCTGAGACCAGCTGACACCGATGACATACTTGGGATTGTCCCTGCAGTGCTAGATGGTCGATATTGTTGTCTCCAAGCCCCGTAGCATTGCCAGTTGGAGGCTTCGGAGAGAGATTCTCCCGCTCTCTCCGGATCCTCGACTTCCGCACAACCCATCAACGGAGAATATTCCGGAATTAGAATACTATATTGCAGGGGGGAAAGGCGCTTCCGACACCGCATGTCCCGTTTTGGCTGTCCTCGACTCTTGGATATAGATCTGGCCTCTCTCATAAGAATTGTCCAACAGCATAGATTTTCGATACCTTTTTGCTCTTTCATATCTGTCTGGCCGGGGTTTCATCAGATCTGCGCTACAATGGCTACGGGCTCTAGCTGGAAGATGACCCGGGAGGAGTTGGTCAAAATCTCAATACCCGATGCAACAGAATTATCGAAACTCGCTCTGCAAGCAGTGGGCTACACCGATACGGATTCCGACACTATCTGCTCTCATATCATGGACGCGCAGCTTCGTGGGTACGGTCCTACAGGGCTCGCCAGAGTCCTCACCATTGCCGACCGAGTCAAGCACAAGCTGGTAGGCAGTGCGGACATGGTCATCACTCGTGAGAGCTCAGCGTCAGCGCAACTCGACGCCAAGGGAGCAATAGGCTATCTGGCCGCCTTCCGAGCTACGGAACTGGCCATCAAAAAGGCGAAAGTAGGCGGCGTGGGCATTGTTGGTGTAAGCGATACTTTCTTCGCCGGCATGCTGTCCTACTATGCTGAGATGTGTACGAGACAAGACTTGGTAGTCATGATCGCTGCCAGTGCTGGGCCGTGGGTCGCGCCCGAGGGCAGCTGCACGCCTCGTTTCGGGACAAATCCGATGTGCATAGCTTTCCCGTCGGGAACTGAGCAGCCCATTATCTGGGATATAGGAACTTCCAAGATCATCCATGCGCAGGTGAAGCTGGCGCAGTTGATGAACGAGGAGCTGCCGGAGGGCTCTGCGTATGACGAGAACGGCGATGCGACCAGGGACCCGTTCAAGGCCATGCAGGGGGCGATGGCGGTCTGGGGCGGACACAAGGGCAGCGGTCTCGCGATAGCTATTCAGCTACTGGGTGCACTGGCTGGGGCTCCTGCCCATACAGGCAACACCGAGGGCTGGGGACTTCTCGTCATCGCCATGGACCCGGAGATGTTCAGACCGATCGACGACTTTAAGAGCGAGGTAGACTCCTACGCGCAAACCATCAGGGCTAGCCAGCCGCTCAAGGGGAACGGACCGATCAGGATGCCGTTCGATCGAAGTTGGGAGAGCCGCCAACGCACGAGAGAGAGCGGCTTCGTACAAGTGGAAAAATCCGTCCTGGACGGTTTGCAGAGGCTGATAGACGGAGCAAAATGAAACATGACAGGCCTTTTTTTTGCTGGCCCAGGTACCAGTTCGAATGCAAACTGATCTTCAATTGCGCGTAATCTGCAAGTAGCCCTTCTGTTGCCAGCTACAAACTCGCTCGAGGCCGTTTGCTTGTAGTGACACCCGTTTCGTAGATCATTGAGCCTATGGGGCACGATAGGGATATCTATTGGCCACTGCAAAGTCCTTGTATCCCACTGTTTATTCAGCTGTATCTGGTCTGCAAAACCTGAACAAAACGTCGACTCTTCAGCGTCCGTCACTCGTCCGTCGCAAACTTATCCTGCCACTCTTCATCACCTCCGATGAACCGATAGATGACCTTGGAGTCCATGCCAGCACAGCGGGGGTCCTTGCCTGCCTCGACGTACGTGTTCCAAGTCGTGGGACCAACACAAAGCTTCGCCCCGACCCTTTCGCACGCAGCTATGGCCAATCCAATGTCCTTCTTGACGTACTCGATCTTGAAGCCCGGCTTGTAGCCTCTGGACGATGGCGCGTCGGGACTCAGCCCCGGAACCGGATTCGCCCATTGGGCGTTGCGGTTACAACCCGTCGTGGTCTTGAGGATTTCCTGCAGCGTCCTGGGATCCATGCCCGACTTAATGGCGAAGTTAAACATCTCTGCGTTCAAGAGCGTGATTGAGGAGCTCAGGTAGTTGTTGCAGAACTTCGCGGTCAGGCCTAGAGACGGGCCCCCGCACGTGTAGATGTTGTGGCCCATGAGTGACATCAGGGTTTTCAGCAACGGTAGATGAGGATCTGACTTAGTAGAGCCGATCATGAACGTAATGGAACCTTTCTTCGCACCGGCGGTGCCTCCGGAGACCGGGGCGTCGAAAAAGTTGGCTCTTGGGTGCTGTTTCCGCGTTTCCTCGCCGACCTCGAGTGACGTGGCCGTGTCGATGGTGCTACTGTCGATGAGGATTTTGCCGCTTAGATCTTTGGCGGCCAGCACACCGTTTTCGGGGTCCAGGTAGACAGCACGAACATGTTTTCCCTCTGGTACCATTGACATAAGCACGTCCTATCGACAGTTGTTTCTGTCAGCTAACTGGGCGATCCTCTCTGAAAGGTATGGACACGGGAGATGCATACGCTCTTCTCGGCGACCTCTCTGGAACTGACACAAGGATCCAGCTTGGCCACCGCGCCTGACTCCTTTAAACCTCTCTCCATCGATTCCGGATTCACATCATAGAAGTGTACTGTCGACGTTTCCGGCAACTTACTAACCAAGTTCGAAAACATCGGAAAGCCCATGTTTCCAAGTCCAATGAAGCCAATATTGGCAGGTAATTGGGGTTCCGAATAAGAGCCCATGTTGGATTCGCTGCAAGTGTTTACTGGTGCTGCCGTTGTTGGATGATAAATCTATGCAAAATTACGGCGAAATGCTGCCAACAACTCACTAAATACTCGCAATAACGATTTCCACGTCGTGATCTTTGAAGTCCATCGCCCGCAGGGGTTCCAGGTTATCCAAAATCCTACAAGTGTTGTTGTGGGAACCTTCGGCAGCGCCAATGTCGGGGATCGACTCTCCAAATTCGGCACAATGCTCATTCAGTGAGGGGTCTTCATTCGCAAGGCTGGCTCGGAGTATCAGTCTCCGGCCTCCGGAATTTGGAGTGATGTGCTAGCTCGGCTAGCGAGGCTGGTACTTGAACTCCATGTTACCCTGGGCGAACCCCGAAAGAAACCCAGTGGAGGATCCTCACCTGCCCGCCGTCTGATATACATTGACCAATCGGGCCTTCCCCGTCCCCTGTAGACTGCCTCGGGGAAGAGCCCACACACAGCTTGACGTTCCCAGAGCCGGAGCACGAGGTACGTCGGCAATGAGTAATAGTGCGAGTGACAACATCCCAAACTTGCTTCAGTAACGTCAGGCTGGAACTCCCTTTGGAGTTCTAATGGGACATGATACTAGATGTTTCTCTGCTAATTTGAGTGGCTCCCTACCTGAATCGTATTCGGTCGACCCGTCGATCGGACTATCAGTCCTGCTCTAATATATGCCATCAGGGACAGCCACCTCAGGAGAATCGAAAAGGCAGACGTCTTGCCGCAGCAATAATGGGAGACTCACAGCAGAGACCTAGCGATGACGGTCTGCGTCTGCCGCCTCCGGCCGCAGACCAGGCATATGTTAAAGTATCAGCGCTGAACGGAGGATTTTTGACGCTTCCTGAACGCAACTTTGTAACGGATCCAGATCCGGAGAAGGGGACGACAGTACCGTCGATGTGCTTCTTGATCGAGCACCGAGAGGCAGGCTCTTCCTCAAAGCCTACACGTGTCGTTTTTGACCTTGGCATCAAACGAGACCTGACAAAGTACGCTCAACCGGCAACCCAGCACCACATTACTACCCGACAGCCTGTGTACTCGTCGGCAGATGCGAGGTCGAGCCTGTTGAGCGGCGGCCTAGATCCCGCGAAGGACATTGACTACGTGATCCTGAGCCACATCCATTGGGACCACATCGGCCTGCCTTCCGACTATCCCAATTCCAAGTTCATCGTTGGTTCAGGCACGCTGTACATCCTTGAGAACGGCGCGCCACATTATCCGCACGAGCGGATCGAAAAGGGCGCCCTGCCTGCAGGCCAGACGACAGAGCTCCCACCCGTTCCAGAATCGGACAGGAAACACATGGCCGCGGCGTCCCAGACAAAGCATCAGTGGCAGTCGATATCCACACTGCCCAACGCCGTCGACTTCTTTGGGGACGGGAGTCTGTGGATCATAGACGCCCCAGGCCACATCCACGGACACGTTAACGCCCTGCTCCGAGTCGGGCCAAACAAATGGGTGTATTTGGGAGGAGATTGCTGCCACGATCGCCGGATAATGACAGGAGAGAAGCTGATCCTCGAGTACGACAACGGACAGGGGAAGTTGAAAAGTGCTCATGCCGAGCTGCCCAAGGCGCGGAAGACGATCGAGAACGTCCAGAGACTGATAGCTGTCAATGGCGACGCGGTGGAGTGGATAGTTGCGCATGACTGGAAATGGGCTTCTGAGAACCAGAACCGCTTTTTCCCGCGGTGGATGTATTGAGATTAGCATCAAAATGCAGCAAGGGTTGTTTCCTATCCTTCTATGGGACAAACAAAGACATTCAATACGTCTTGTTGTTTCCGTTTGGAAAGACAAGATTTCCTCTTCGAGCTGCCCCTTTTTCTTCAACTCACTTCACACCTTCTCCTTTAACTGTCTCTGATGCTCTCCACTCTCGATCATGTCGTTGATCGCCGTTTCGCAAACTTTCAGCGCTTGCACACCGGCAGGCACACCGCAGTACACCATGGACTGCATAACGACCTCTCTGATCTCGACCTCCGTCACCCCATTCCGAATTGCTCCTTTGGTGTGAATAGACAACTCATGCCAGCTGTGTAAGGCAATCATGAATCCGAGATCTAAGTTTAGTGATTCGTCAGAGAAGTTGCCTGGTAAAACGGCGCGGCCGATGAGAGATAGCAAAAACCCTGTGCGTTTTCCTCGCAAGCAATATTTCCACCCAAAGGGATTCCTGGGAGAGGAGGTTTCTGAACGTACTGACGAGGCTTCTCGACCTGCGATCGAGCTCGGGGCGAGCCCAGACCTTTCCCCAGCAGAACTCGGTGGTGAAGTCCTGCAAAGGTTTCGCGAACTCGCTCTGTCGCGCCGCAAGGGATCTCTGGACATGTGCTTCTCCCAGCACAGCGATGCGGACTTCCTTGCCCTTGTCGTATAATGAGGGTTCGCCGCTCATTATAACTGGCTACTTCGAAAATTTGTCAAACTCGAGCCTCGTTCCAATACGGTTGGCTAGAGCTTCCTGGATGCGCCAAAGCATCGACGTATTAATATAGAGATTCGCGACTTCAGACCGTGGCGAGGACCAGCGCGGTCCAGTGGTTCACCAATTAAAGTCCGCAGCCAGGCCATACCCCAAAAGCAGGGATGAATTAAACCAATTTCGTCTGATGGGAGCTTTTAGTGTTGCGGAGAGTCATACTCCGAGCCGGAGAGTCATTCTCCGCGTGCTGGTAACTCTTCGCTTCATTTTCGTCAAGTATTGGAGAGTGGGTGATGGTTCGGAGCCTCACTCACGTAGCCCCTACCAGATCTAATTCACTTACTTCAAATAGATGTATCTGGCCCTCAAAACGATCTGGTGCCGCTGAAGAAGGTGTCTGACATATCGGTGTAAGGAAGCATGGGCTCGTCCATGAGGCCGAAAAGAGGATCATCGGGGATGTCAGAGTCGAAGACTACTTCACCGGAGTACTGCACATTTGAGCTTGTCATATTTCTTGTAGGAAACATGCTGAAGATGGTGTCAAAGTCGAATGATGACGGCGAGTAGCTGGGATATATAGTTTCCTCTGTCTGGGAGTCAGCAACTAAGACGACATCGCTCGAGTGATATTTACCTGGCTGTAATACAATCTTGCTGGCCTCCATCAATCTCTGTATGATCCTCATGGGCTTAGAAACGCCAGGATTGGCGAGACACAATTGTTCCAAGCAGGTCAAACTTGCTGCAAGAAGGGATGTATGCTCTCTATTGCTGCCATTGGTCGCATCGGCTGCTGCGTTCCTAACGTGGATCGTGCAAGCAACGTATATTGCATAGCTCAACAAGTACGGCGCGCCTCTGAGACTGTATGCAGTCTTCCATGCCAATGCAATGCTCGTAATGCTTCGTGCTGCAGATGTGCAGCGACCCCAAGAGAGCGAGGGAGTAGCGGTCGAACGCAAATGCCCGTCCGATATGAACGGCCGATGGAGAAGGATCAGCAGAGAATGGTAAAGTGCGTGCACATTCATCAGGTTTGGAGGAGGATATGATATCGGATTGGATTGCAGGAGTCGCGGTTGGAAATCTAGGTTTGTTGGCAGGTTCTCCCTCCATGCCTGCAGGGCGTTATCAACAAGCTGCAGACTGGCCTGGGCGTTGCGAGGTGTTGCTCCAACGACGTAGAACGTGTTGATGATCTTTGTCATGATCTTCGATAACAGGCACAGCTGTTGAAACGTTGAGACCGAGTAAATGGGAAGGCCAGTGAAGGTTGAAGTACTCTGAGGACTTGGGTATTTGGGATCCTTGTAGGGTACGTAAAGTTCCTGTTCTTCAAGAGTGTCCATGAAATCTCGCGACACATGCGAATCGCGGAGATTGATGGCCGCTGGGCGCCCAAGATAGAGACTTTGCAGTTTGTCAGATACAAAGG
The DNA here is from genome assembly GCF_000835475.1 of Cladophialophora bantiana CBS 173.52. Lineage (NCBI taxonomy): Eukaryota > Fungi > Ascomycota > Eurotiomycetes > Chaetothyriales > Herpotrichiellaceae > Cladophialophora > Cladophialophora bantiana. Next base: position 133,904 of record NW_015971593.1, read on the forward strand.
CTCCCCAAAATATTCTCCTACGAATTTCCACTTGCTCTGGAGAGTCGCTGGTTTCTTTCGGATCGAGATGTAGACCGAGGTCATAGATCATACGCAAGGCGTAGCCTGTGTACAACCACCCTTTCGAGGTCTCGCCCTTGGCATTGTAGCTCGATCCTAACAACAACAGTCCGACCACAGTTGGAAGTTTCGGGTATATGAGTAGGGAATCTTCTGCAAGCAGTTCGTCACAGCGCCGGAAAAAACGTCGACCTGCTGTTGAAGGATCTGAAGGATCGTCCCGGACCTCCACTCTGGCAGAAAACTTGCTTGTGCAAGCAAATATGGCATGAAGCAGGAACCTGGAACAATGAGGCCCGTTCCGCAATAGATCTCTTACGATCGCCGGTCGGTAGGTCAGTAACAGTGTGTGATGTTGACGACTCCAATGTAATTCAAGTAAGTGCATGGCCAGCTCTGTAGGTACTCCGTGGACGTCGGGCAGAGAGGCCAAATGGCGCTCGTTCTGTCGTTGTAGGGCAGCTTCAGCGATTAAGCAATTTCTGATATGATCTCTTGCAAGAGAAGCAGCTGATTGCACAGAAATGCTGCCGGTTCTCGGGTGGTAATGAAGGGCAGAGGATGGTCCGAAACTGCTGGGTTTTCCCGCCTCATCAACAGAAAGGAATGGCCCGATATCGAATTCCTCGTCGGATGAATCTTCCAGGCTCCCCAGGCTACTGCGACGCCGGAGAGTTTGTGTCATATTAGGCACAGATTCTTGATTTCCCGTCGTCAGAATAGCAAGTTGTGGTTGATGTGAAAATTGTGGTTCGGCGTTGCCGTCATCGTTACCCTCGTCTGGTAACTGGACATGTCCATCACAGATTGACACCGATGTCAACAGTCTCTCGCGTTTGGCGGATGGCACGGATTTGAGTTTGGCAATGAAAGCACCAAGAGCAGAGTTCTGTTTCTGCAGCTCGTGAATACGTGCCAATGTCGGTCTGGAAGTTCCACGCCTGTCAATGCCAACGTATAGAAACATCATGGGCCTGTTGCGAGTATCAACCCACCTTCTCTGCGGTGTTTCCTGCTTGTAGATGCAATCTTTCCCCTGCACCGTGCAAGACGTACAACGGGGTCGTGCCGTGTCACAGCGTGTTTTTCGAGCCCGGCAGGACAGACATGCTCGTGCAAGTGATTTCGGGCCGTCATGCTGCGACCTGTCTGCCATTCTTCCGCTTTTCTGGCCCTGTTGCGTGCGCGATGTTGTTGGAGTAACCACCATCGTGTGGTTGGGAATTGATAAAGTGATGAGGGAGCGACTTAACAAAGGGAAAAAGCGTTTGCGTGTATGGCTGAGAGACCAATCGAATGAGAAAGTTGGTGTTTTCCCCGCTTGATCCCCAGCCCAGTGAGCCTCGTGAGCACTAGGCCCAGCCAAGCATGGAGCCTGACCCATAGAAGCATTTCATGTGACTTCCGGAAAAAGAAGGAGATGATCTTGATGGAGTTCTAATACCATTTCGTTTTGCCTTCGCTTGGATTTCCATCCATTGTTCTTTGATTTCACAGAATCCAGCACAACAAAGAACCACTGGCTGCGTGTTACACTGGCTGATGAACTCCATGCGGACACAGCCTCGGACTGCTCGAAATGTCGGATGAGGACCTGGACAACAGTAGCCCCCCGTCAGTGGGCTTCGATCCGGTTTGTGCGCAATATGCTTGAAAGACCCAGTGCACAGCCAACCTTGTTCAATCCATTCCAAGGGCTTAGACCCCATTTCCATACCGACGGCCTTGATAATGGAAGCTGCGTTCTTCCTCATGCAGACCCAACGATAGAGGTGGAAGGGTTGCCAAAGTGCATCATCGAGAGACAGCAAGGATGCTCGGAAAAAGGATGCGGAGACCGACGACACAGCCATATAAGCATCAAGCGCAGCCGGTTGTCAAGAAATCGGTCGTTCAACCCCTTCATTTAATCAAGCTGCCCGTCAACAAGCTACCACGCACGGCCTTACACATGGGGTGACCTTCTAGAAGCATATCCCTTCCCACAGGGTGCTCTACCACATGAAGCATGAGAAAACTGATCATAGACCATCACGTGTGGTAGTTCTCCCAGTTCTATCAATACCAATATCTACACAGCTCTCTTAGCTCTCCACTGGACAATATCTTCTGGTCCGGCTCGATCTCAGAACAGCTTTCCAATATGGATAGACGCTCTTTGCATTAATCAAGGTGGTGCGATCGAGAAAGGTCAACAGTTCAGGATGATGGTACGAGTGTATACACAAGCAGAAGACGCTCGTATCTGGATCGGCGGCGAGGATTGCTTCATGCAAAAAGCCCCGGACATTCTCGATCCTTCTCAACTGCAGCCCAAACTCTGAACAATGTGGACTATCGTATGCTCGAAATGCACCAGTCTAGTCTCGTGCGAGGCTTGTAGATTTACTATCTTCCGATACGAACCATCCATTACATCGAATGGTTGTGTTTATATGCACCCGATGTTGCTTTTCAAGGGTCTGGGTGATTCAGGAGTTCCTTACGGCGCAGAATCGACGTTCATTTGCGGTTTGCGTGCTTTTCCTTCAGATTGGATTGAGCACATTGTCCAGTCTCTTCATCGCAACGGATGGATGGAAGTACTGCGACCTGTTATATGCAATCCAGAGCATGATGCGAGCGCTCTAGCGGCCGGAAAGACGGCTGGAAAGCTCATCAAAGATTCAGACATTCAACGAGTACATTGTTCCAGGCCAGGACAGTGCATACCAAAGAGATTCTCATATCGCATTTCACGTTGAAAGATTCACGAAGATATTTAAGTGGAAGGACTCAATTCCAAGCGAGTTTAGATCCCGCAAGCCTCTTTGGGTGCTCTATAGCTGCTGAGAGACATCAAGCCACCGACCTTAAGGACAAGCTTACGCTCTTATAGGTCTCTCCGTAGAACTCGAAGAAGCGTCCTTGAGAACTAAAATATCAATACACTACTCACATAATGCCCAGGATGTGTATATCGATGCTACTCGCTTCATGGTTCAGGATTCATTGACGTTATATTGTAATGGGAGAAGTTTGAAGTGGTGGATAGCGTTATGATTGGCTGGGGCGCCGACCCTAGACTATGGTTCTTCTTATATAGTCCTGGGGGACTATCTTTCATAGAATGGGCAATCAACCAAGTTACCAACAGAGAGGACTTCCCCTAGTTGACTGTCCGCGTTGGGAAGAGGCTATACCCACCGCCGTACGAGTTGATACCCATGGCTAGTAGCCTCGCCCCAGTTCAATATATACTATTATTAAAAGGAGGCTTGCCCTACAATGAAATGCCTTCCTTCATGGGTCCCGGACTTCAGTGCTACATCCTCCCCTAATGTCGTCAGCGATGGGCTCACAACATCACGGATCGGATGCGGACCATTCTGCAGACCTGTTCCAAAAGGCCTTCCCGGAGATGTCTTGGACGTAAAGGAGCTTCCATTGGAAATATCTCTTCGGCCAACTTCTTTCCATGCGAAGACCAACGCCATGACTTTTTAATTTCTGGAGATTCATGGCGGAACGAGCCCAATCAGAAGTATTCCACTCCGTCTGGTCCTTCAACAACGAAACAAGGTGCTTTGGCGGACTCTTTGCAATGTTGATCCTTATGATCCCGCAAGCACCAATCCCGCTCCTACATCACACGGCTCAATTATTCTCGACAAAATCTGAGATGTGGCTTTGTACACAGGGATGTTTGGCCGCAGGAGTATCCATGATGGGTTTATCACAGAAAGAACTACGCAAGTGATCTTCTCAACCAGCCTGGAGTGCTCACGATCTCGAGCTTCTCGACGCGCTGTTCAATCATTTGGAGGATCCTTCTCATGAGACTGTCGAAGCCGGCAGGATATTTACATTAGTAAAGCTCATGCGCGAAAACTGATCAGGACCGATCATATTGCCACCGGAAGTCATATCCCTTTACGAGCACCTAGAGGGGATTCAAGGTAGAGACGAGGAACTTGAATTTATAGAGAAATATGTGATGGGAGGCGCAAAGGCAATGACACGAGCGATTGTCCATCCGAAAACGGCCGCATTGCAGAAATGGATGGGTGAAGTCTGTCTCGGCCGGAAACTTTTCATATCGACAAAAGGGTTTCTGGGGTTTACCACTGACATTTGGCTCATTGCAAGATGCAGGACACCGGTAATCCCCCGTCGCCGTGAAGGGGGATATCGGCTCATTGGAGAGGCATACATTTATGGGCTGATGCAAGGCCAGGCGTTTGCAACCAACTTGGCATCCGAAGAGAGAATAGCTTCGAGTTTGAAAGGACCAAGATCGTCTAGCAGCAAGCGTTCTAATTGGAAAGCTCGTGGGAGGATATCTCTTCACTTACTTCTTCACTTACTTCCTCACTTATTCCCAGCCTTGTGTTCTAGCAAAGCTCATCCCACAGTCACACACTCATCAGTTGAGCAACAGCTCTATGAAGCCGCGGAGCCTGCACAAAGTCAAACTCTAGGCTATGCTTGTGCCACTGGCGTTGTAGGAAGAGATTTTGCTAGTCGGTATTCGGAGCGTTTGACAACACCCGATTCTCCCTGGGTGAGAATTATCCTTCCCTTGTGTGCCGAAACACGATCCTGCAAGGACGAGATCCACATGGCCTCTGGCGTGCGGAGCAAACCACGCCTTCCACCATTCTCGAGCTCGTTTTCAGTTATCATATATTTCCCGTACGATGTACATGGACCAGCGGTGAAGTGTCAGTTGGGGTTTCGAAATCACTACTTTTGGACAAAAATTTCCCCGTGCACCATGGCCAAACATGCATCATCTCTTTTCGCCCACTCCTCCAAAGCCTTGGCCATTTCTTCTAAATCATTCTCAGTGCCTAAATCGAACTTTAGGGCTTTCTCGCGCAAAGAACCCGCTCTAAGCTGATCACCCAACGCCTGGGCTAGAGAAAACACAGCCGTTAGAGCCATATTTGCAGCCACAAGAAGCAGAGTGGGATAATGATGCCTACAGCAGACTTTCCTCTCGCTCGTTGTATGGTACGACGATGTACTATCGCTGAGCGTATCTGGCTCCGCTCGACGCCAGCCTTGAGTGCCCAAGAAAGCAGCTCTCGGCCTGTAGTTGGAGTGCCACCGCCGGCACTCATAAGGCCTGCCATGAGCTTATGGAAGTAACGCAGCTTGGGAAGTTCGGGCCAGACGCACTCCGTCTCGTAGTCGCCTTCGCGGGCCGCGACGATGCCGCCTCGCTCTGTTACTCGGAGCATTTCACGTAGCGCATCCCACGGGGTGCCAATGTGGATCAGCACCTGATGACAAAAGGTGACGTCAAATGTCTCGTTGGCAAAGGGGAGCTTGTAGACGGTGCCCTGCAGAAACTCACAGAGATGGTGCCGGAGCCTGCACCGCCGTCTAAGAGCGTCAAATGGGGGTTGGATTCTTTCATAGACTGCAGCTTGGGCAGCAAATGGGCAGCGCTGTTTTCGGTAGTCCGCAACTCGTGGAGGATCGCTTGAGCGGGCGGATGGCCTGGCTTCTGGCTGGGAGTCTGGTCTTGCTCCATTACTATTGCTAGTGGACAGCCGTGTTAGGGGGAAGGGAGAGAATCGAAGACACCGTCAATGCATGGTATCTCTATGTCAGCGTCGTGGCTCTCTCCCTATCTACCAGGCACCAGAGTCGCTAGGGCAGAGCTGAATCAAAGGTTTACCTTGTAAACATAGGAAATATCTCATTAGCTTGTAGCTGCAAAAGAGCCCTATTTCTCTCCTTTCTCAAGTTCCCTGTATCCAACAAAATAAGCGTCTCGGTGGAGGCCTCACTAGCCTCTCAGCGAACTGCTACGTGTTCGAGAGAGTCAGAGATACCTTTCCGGAAAAAGATTCGTACACTACCCAATTGAAGTTCTTGTATCCCGGAATCCGTCAGTGTAGCTGCGCCTATAAAAATTTCCTGAAGTTCATCTTGCTCCTAGGGACACGACGGTAGTATTTGGCGCGGTCCGGAGATCGCCCCATCCAGGAAATGTCGCTGCTGGCTTTAGGCTTAGCCAAGGTGTCGCGATTCAGTAGCAGATCAAGAAGGGAATGGTTGGAACGCTGTCATCCTGGATCGCTTTGGCGCTGCACCGGGGGAAAAGTTCAGGATGAAGGGTGAGGGCGAGGACAAACAAGATAAGCGCGAAGACGAGAGGGAAAAGGACTGATGATAATAATAATCATCCGAGTTCCAGCGACCTCGCCAGCTCTTGCTCATAGCAGTTTTGTCCAAAGCTGTGAGCTCATGACGTTCATATTGCAGCGAGAAATGGAAATTATTCTCGTGCATCCCAGCCAACGCTTATACTCCATCTCTTGGCTTCTCAGCACCATTCCATAACCTCCACCTGATCGCCTACCCTTATGACTGTCCCAAACGGCTCTGCAAAAGCGTACCTTCCAAAACACGGCTTGTAGGGAAATGCCGGATTGACTCTCCTGTCCTTGACCAGGAGTTTGTAGAGCTGCCTCTCGAGCGGGACAGTGCCACCGGTGCGGAAGTCAACATTTAAAGACATGCAGCGCACCGTGTTGAAGACCAGATCGAGACTAACTGGGGGTCCTATATCATTGCGGGCGTCCTCATCGAGTCTAATGGGGACGATTTTGAGGGTCTTCCAATTCTCTTCTGCATAGGGCACGGATCTTTTCTTGTCATCGTCATCGCCGTTGGTGTTAGCGTCGTCTCCACGTGAAGAGACATTATCGATGTGTATATTCGAGCGGAAACGAATGATCACATCCTCTTCTGCGTCCTTATCTCCTCCCACATTCTTGGAAGCCCGCTCTCTGGCGTCCGTTTCGGAGCTTACCGTCGTAATCAACAGAGGCGCTGCATCGGCAAACTGAATCTTTTGGGCATGAAGTTCTTCGTCGTGCACCTTCACCCAGGACAGGAATCCTGTCCGCTGTTTTGATTTGCGTGGAATGAGTGCTGGAGCGGGGCAATCTCGCGTTCCGGTGCTGCCACCAACCATATACAACAGCCTTGCCTTCTCCCCTAGATGCTTTGAAAACCACCCCGCGATTTCATGACCCATATCTTCACCCACAGCTCTCGTGCCAAAGAGCTTGACGGTATACTCATTTGCCTTACCCAGAAACTGTGATGTGGGTGCAAGTGGAAACTCGATCTCTTCGCCACTGAGCGTGTGCGTAACGCTCAGTATTGCAGACGAAGTTGTTCCATTGCAGAACCGAATTGACGGCTGGAACAAACACAGTTTTGACAGGGTTTTGATAGTCAGATGTTCCTGTACTGCCGGACTGGGTGCCTCAACGTCTGCACGGTCGGTATCTTTAATTAGGATGAAAGACCGGTCATATTTCAGTCCCGTCGACGTGATTTCTGCCTCGGCAAGTTCGACCGGGAGGAGGGATTTGATCGGGTAGATGAAGAGCTGTGAAACGCAAAGAGGAGATTTAGATCAGCATGTGCAAGAGGGAAGGAGGCCTATCCAGGGCCCATCCTATTCTAGAGCCCCCAAAAAAGGGATGAAGTAGATGCATTGCGAATAACTGACCCGTTGAATACGCATCTTGCAGGATCCAATAGTTTGTAGCCTCGCCTCCCAATTGTTCACAATTGTTGCAAAAGGACTTGGACCAGTGTGGTTGAATGCAAACAGCTTCCTCACATCATAATCAGACCATTGCCTTATACTGTGCAACCGAGCCACAGCAAGGTAAACTGGGAGGTACTTGGGAGGAGAAGCATTTAGAGGCGAGGGAAGGAAGCCTTTGCCAAGGAACGAGTAAGCACTGCTCGTAACCGTGTCGGATTGGGACGAGAGTGATGCCGCCCTAAATCTGAACTGTTCGATATATCTTCGCTACCACTTTTGCCAACCCTCTTCTACCAACGAGGCTGAGAGATGTCCGAACATGATTTTAACCTTGCCAGGGGCGGGGTTTGGCATTGACATGCTTTCGTAAGATGGTCGTGTGCTTCCTTGGACTTGAAAGGTATCCGAGAAGGTCGAGAAGGAAGGCCTCCGAACCGGAAAATAAGAAAAGCCTCCGGGTAGGAAATAGCATCCGATTATACATTGTGCGTGTTGTCTGCAATAACACCGCCATCTATAAAAGCTGTTGCGAAGACTGTTGGTGCTACTTTTTTCCCCGTGAGTTTGCGTTTTTGGCCTTTCTTCCCTCCATTCCTCGATTCGTGCCGTTGATGTTAGAATTTACGCACTGCCTCCCACCGGCATCATCTTCGCATATACGCCCCTTGACCCATCATTGCGCCTTGTCCTCTTTTCATCGACCGAAAACAGTGCGAAAGTTCTGTTCTAAAAAGGATGGGTGTGCCGAAAGAAGAGTGTCGAGAATTCGAAATGGATCCGCGTTTGAAGATGGACCTCTGTCGTCAGAAGGCCGAGTTTGACTCACTTGCCAACGAGGACAAAGAGACATCCAGCAAGGAGACAGACACAGCCGGCTTAAAAGATGCTCAAGTATCTACCGAGCCCGCAGCGACCGAATGGAAGAAAGGGCCTCGGTTCTGGATGATTTTGGTAGCACTCAGCTTCACAAGTCTGCTTAATGCGTTGGAAGCAACCATCACATCTACCGCCTTGCCTTCTATCATCGCGGATCTGGGTGGGGGTGACTTGTACGTATGGGCTGTCAATGGATATTTCCTGACAATGTAAGTCCAAGAGGCTTTTACTTTCAGTCAGCTTTTTCCATTCATTGCATCGAGATTGATTTGATTAATCTGCACGACAGGACGGCATTGCAGCCCCTTTATGGACAGCTGGCGAATGTCTTCGGGCGTCGGTGGCCAACGATCGCCGGGACAACGGCTTTTGTTCTAGGCAGCGGTATTTGCGGCGGAGCGAAAAACATGACGATGCTCATTACGGGCCGTGTGATTCAAGGAGTCGGAGCAGGCGGCACCAGCGTTCTTGTCGAGATGATTATCTGCGACTTGGTTCCTTTGCGACAACGAGGCAACTACTTTGCCATCCTCTTCGGCATGGTCGCTCTCGGCACAGCTCTCGGACCATTCTTCGGTGGCCTCATTGTCGACTACGCCACGTGGCGATGGGTCTTCTATCTCAATCTTCCCATTGGCGGTGTCGCATTGGTACTCCTCTTTACCTTCTTGAAGGTGAGATGGAACAAGAACGTCAACCTCGCCACCAAACTGTCGTCGATTGACTGGGCCGGCAATGTCATCTTCGTTGCGGCCATCTGTGCCGTCCTCATCGCGCTGTCATGGGCTGGCGCCGTATATCCCTGGTCATCATACCATGTTCTTGTTCCTTTGGTGAGTGGTTTGGTGGGCCTAGCAGGCTTTCTCGCATTTGAAGGTTCGCGTTTCGCTCCTCAGCCAACCATGCCGCTGCACCTGATGTCGAATCGCACGTCGGCGACAGCATATATCCTCACCTTATTGCACAGCATAGTCACCATATGGTCGATCTATTTTCTCCCTGTTTACTTCCAAGGTGTTCTCGGGTCATCGCCCGCCTACTCAGGAGTCCAACTTCTGCCCAGCATTCTAGCTCTGGTCCCCTTTGCAGCAATGGGAGGGATGTTTATGTCCAAATTCGGCCGCTATCGACCCACGCATAATGCAGGCTTTGCATTGATAGTGATAGGCTTCGGCCTTTTCGACCTCCTCGACCAGAATTCCTCCACGGGCGCCTGGGTTGGCTATCAAATTATTGTTTCCGCGGGAGTAGGACTCATTGTTTCGACTTTGCTGCCTGCGGTAATGGCGCCGCTTTCAGAAATTGATACAGCACTTGCCACATCCACCTGGTCCTTCTTGCGCAGTTTTGGCGGGACTTGGGGCACCGCAATACCTGCTGCAATCTTTAACAACCGCTTCGACGAGCTTGCGACGACGCTCATCACAGATCCCGTCGTTAAGGGCCAGCTTGTCAATGGTCAAGCATATAGCCATGCAACAGCTGCATTCATCGACACACTGTCTGCTTCCACTCGCGAGCAGTTCATTGCAGTGTTAAATGAAAGCCTCCGTCGGACATGGCAGGTTGGGATTGGGTTCGCAGCACTAGGGTTTTTGCTGGTGTTTTTGGAGAAAGAGGTTCCACTCCGCCAGGAACTTGAAACTGAATTCGGCATGGAAAAGGCGAAGGCCGAGAATAAGGCCCCGGAGGAATAGGAGATCGAGCATCAATCCTGGCCTAGAAGATTTTGACTGAATTAGTGTAGGACGGGTATAGTCTGAATCGTTCCTCGCGATGGTCGTTTAACGGGATGGTGTGAAACACTTAAACTTCTCCGAATGGGTTTTCTCTGAAATGGGTGAAATGGTACAGGACCGAAGAGAACATGTAGCTTGAATTTCTTGCAGCCCTTGGATGCATTTTCTAACAAACACTCGAGTTTGAAAACCGACACTTACGGTATTCCCTGACAGAACCATGTCCAAAGGGTTGAGAACAGTCTCACTATCCTGGCAGCATAGCTTGGATACCCTTCAGATTGGACCTGAACGACTTCAGTGTTAGACTCCCCGATGTTCTAGGACTGCCGCTCATCTGTGTCATTGTGACTTGTAGAAGCTGCGATAGGTCCGTAGTGCTCAATAGTCCCTTGCAATGCGTAGTCTGTTCAGAGAGGTCAAATTCTTTCGGGAGGCCCAGCAGGTGTCCGAGACGATCGAAATGATGCTCGATAATTTGGAGGATGATCTTGGCGTATAGATGCAGTTTCATTGATGGGAGGCCAGCCACTCGGAATTCGGGCAACTCATGAAAGAAGGCATAGACGTCTGCCAACTTAGACAGAGCATCATGTACACGGATAAATAGTGCGTCGTAGAGCTCCACGAGAAGGAGGTAGCTTGACAGAAGCATCAGCGCGATTGGCATGCTCAATGGCCTTGCGTCTGCGGAGGATCCATGTACAGACAACAATGTTTCCCTTTGTTCGGAGGTCGAAGTGTAGAAACCAGAGTCCGAGGCCGGAGGCAAGTGGGGCAGAGACCTGTCGACAGTTTTGTTTGGTGGTAGCGACAACGGGTCCAAGTCTTCGATAATAGCGACGAACTGGGAGGTGCTTTGCAGCAACTCGGCCATAGGGTTTCCCTCAACTTCGTGAAGCTTATCGAGACAATGTTGCGCCCCATTCACAGGTCCCCAGAGGTACGAATTTAGCTGGGAATGCTGTCTAACGATATCTTCATTCAGTCTTGATAGGGCAGTGAGTGTGTCTGCAGGTTTCGAAGGCTCCAATGATGGTCCCTGTGAATGGCTTTCGGCAAAGGCCGGCTGGCCAAAGCCGTTCTGCGGGCGTTGGGAAAGTCCCGTTGGCAGTCCAATATCGAAGAGGTCATCGTGAGCTGGCAATTGGAGATCGAAGGCACATTCCACGTTCGTCTGGAATGTCGAGCTAGGGACTGGATTTTCGAAATAAGGACCGGTCACGATGGACGGATCTGGAAGATAGTTGGAGAACGGATCCAAGCCCGCAGACGTCCACAGATTAGAACATGCTCGCACACCCACCGTTGTCGATGGTGGGCGCGGAGAGGCCAAACCCACACTAAGGGTTTCTGGTGCTCTGTTTCCTGTCTTGATGGATCTGGTTCTTCGTTCGGCTAGTCCTGTTGTTCGAGGTCGTCCCAGGGGTCGTGCACTGCTGGTAACGCACTGGACCCCGACTCCCAAGCATCTGGCGCATGGGTCGCCCTTAGACTTATCGCTGCGTGGACAGCGCAGCTTTTGGCTTCTGCAGCGATCACAGGCTGACCTTTGATGACCCATGCTGGAGAGGCACTGATGAGGCAGTGACTGGGAGGAGGTGCAAGAGGTGGAATTAACAATGTAGGCGGAGAAATTTCCCGCCGAATTTGGCCGAAAGTGCTGCCTACTTTGGGAGGGTCACGTGGAGGGTTCATCCTTGTCGCTTCCTGGCGAGCACTTCCAACCTCTTTAAAAGTCAAGCCACGTCCCATTTCGCGTCTCATCGTTTCTATCCCAGCGGCTCTACTTCAATCAGACGTCTAGCCCACGTTGCTGAGGGACTCATCATCTTGACGCTACAAATAACCTAGTTCGAGAAAGCGAGAAAATGTGTTGGGGGGATGAAGTAAGACCGTAATATACCAAAGTTTAGGAGCAACATCGTTACAAGCTAATCCAACGTTTTAATTTGCCGTGATCACCTTTTGAGATAGCAGCCTAGATTTAGCAGCAACGTGCTCGGAAAAGACGGTCAGAAGCACGGCCGCCATGACATCAAACACAGCAATGCGCACCTAAATCTCTCCAGTGCCCAAGTTACAATTTCAATCGCCTCCAGCGAGTCGAGCGCCTCCGGTCTCCGGATTGCCACCTCAGCCCACATGAGCGGGACACCAAGCGAGGATGGGTCTCGAAATAATACGGCTACTTGATGCCTGCGGTAAGGGAGCCTGCCCGCGTCCCAGACCGGTGACGACCCGCGCCCCGATGCCCATCTGGTCGGTCTGTATACTTAGTTACATAAGGGTGAGAAAGCTGTCTTCGCGGATCCCCCATACCTCCTCCCATTCCTTGATGCCCCCTATGGCGCCGTTCTCTGCGAGAGCACCCACATTGCGCCTCACCCCGAGGTAGATGCTTACTGCGGACTGACCGAGAGCGCGACGCGCAAGAGTCGACGCATCTTGGAATGCACAGCCAGCAGCATAGTTGGCTTGCCCACGGTTCCCAGAAACCACACGAAGGAGCTCAGCATGATGAAGTCAACGTCGGGGAGCGAGACACTCAGGTTCTAACTTCCTGGTCTTTGGACCAAATGCTCCAGTCTATTCGCTGTACGTCATGTTTGTAAAGAGTGCGTCGTGCAGGACCGCTGCGCACTGGAAGACGCGATGGATGGGTCCGAGCTCAACCCTGCATTTATTCAGAGCTGTGGCGAGCGAGGCAGCCACTGATACATCGCATCCAATCACTTTAATCTGGACACCCTATTCAGAAAGCTCCTAGACTGTAGGCTTCGGTATGCCTTCGGCGCCGAGACGGTGCGAGAGAGCAGTGACTTTCTCGACGATGGTGGCCGCGAGGGACTCTAGGCAGGCGGTTGACTTGCTCATGGTGACTGCATGGTCCAGGTTGTGAGATGGTCTGGTACAACCGGCGTGGTTGATAAAGTTGAGATATTGCAGCTGGGCCCGTAAGCTTGGACTCTAATGCTATATGCATCAACACCGCCGTTTCAAATCCACTTTACCCATATTCGAGAGAAAGCTCTGTGAACATGGCAAAGGCTCTTATTGTTTAGTTTCGATTGATTGTGGAGCATTGGGGTATTACTACGAGGAATTTGCCCTGGTGAGACCCGTCAGCCCGGGAAACCCTCCCTTTTGATGCAACAGGACCTTCAAATTCGACTTTCGGGCTCATTTGAACCCAGGCCTGCTCATCATACCCTGATACTATACTCCCAGCCACCCACTATGTCCCTAAACATCATAGCAGTCGTCGCTGGCATCGCTGGCCTCGTTGTTGCTGCCTCCTCTCTCCAACAAGCTGGCAAGCGCGTTGTCGTTCTCGAAAAGTCCTCTCTGTCAACAGTGGTTGGCGCCGCCCTCCATGTCAACCCCAATAGTGGCCGCGTGCTCGCGCATCTCGGCTTCGACGCCGTGTGAGCCCGCGCTTGTCGTTCACACCACTGGGACGTCTTGCGCGGGGACGACTTTAAGCAGCTGAGTTCCGTGCCGCTCAGTGCCACGCCGGGCCACCCAGAGCCGGGAATGCTCGTAGTGCACCGTGCCGACTTGCACCAGGCACTCCTGAGGCTTGCCATCAAGAATGAGGCCGAGGAGGATACGTCGTGGGGCCCGCTAAACAACGGTCGTAGACGCCACCGCAGAGCTCAAGCTGGCCCTGATGACCTAGTTCGGCCACTTCGACTCAAGAGGTCAGAAGATCATCATTCTGTCCAGCGACATCCAGCGCTGGCCCCTTTTCATCTACGATCCGCTTCCCACATGGGCCTGTAAACGTGTCGTCCTCATAGGTGACGCCACCCATCCGATGCAGCCGTTCGGCGGCCATGGCGCCATCCAAGGGGTGGAGGACGGGCAGCGTTGGGATTTCTCCTCAAGAACCAGAAGAACCTCAAGCCCAAAAGCGTGCTTTCTTCACTTGAAGCCATCTGCAAGAACTGGGCCTCCTGCATGCAGATTTTATCCAGCAGTAGGGCGAGAAAGCCAGGTCGCGGAGAAAGAGTTGCCGTACTTTGACGGGGCCGCGGCCAAAGCCCCGACGTCGCTTGCGCAGCACTCTGTTGAACCAGTTACGGTCATATAAAAGGTTAGTTCATTGAGAATCTAAGTAGAGTGTCAACAGGTTTGACAGAACAAGTTTAAATACTAGATGTCAGGTAACTGCTGCAGCGCCAAGACCTAGCCAGACCCAAATTTAGATTGTATCTGAAGCAACAACTTCTTTCTTTGCGGTGCAAAGCCAAAGAAACGAAGCCAAAGAAGAGGTGGTATGTGGGATATTTGTCTATGAGATTGATCAGTCGTTATTTATCATTACAATGCAAGGCGCGTGTAGAGGACGGGAATATACAGCGGGCGTGAAACTGGGGAGTGATGAAGGCTTCCTTCTGTCGAAGAGGGTGCAACATCAACCATCATCAGGACCCATCTTTTCGAAACACTCCCTTGAGCTTCTTATTACCTGCGACCTTGAGATATCCCTCGTTCTCTCCCTTTCTCCCCCTGTGTCTCTCCCCGTGGTGTGGGAAGATGGATAACCTAGAGCCCATTACCTGCGTCCATGCCCAAGTCTTTCCCGACATGCATGACGCTCCATCTCGTTCGAGTGAGCGAGGACAACAAGCCCAAGTCCATTGCCAGCAAGTTTCCTGCGTAGGATTTTCGATCTCGCATTCGAGAGCAGAGACGACCATCGCAGTCTTCTTGTCCAGCATGGCCGAGCAGCACTCCTGGTGTTCTCAGGTATGGTATTTTGTGATCTGGGTTCCATTCAACAACAGCACTCCCCCTAGAACTTTTCATTAGCCTTTTTCATTCATCTGACTCGGTGCCTCGCAACTCCCAGGATCGATTGAATCCGGAGAGTGCTTTTGCAGCTATCGTTGCCGTGTCACCATCAGCGCAACCCTTAAGAACAGGAAATAATATTGAAGACAATTCAGAGGAAGAGCATGACAAGAATGACAATGATGGTAGAAGCGATGCAAGCGGTAACGACCCGAACAAAAGCATTCAGCTGAAATGCGGGAGAAGATCAAATGGGACGAATCGACCGACCACTATGAGCGATGTGAGCAACGTGAGCGCTGCATCCTCCAGCGCAAGAGCTGTGATGGTATCAAACCTGTATGTGGCCACTGCGCAAACAGGAAGCGCAACCCAGCGACTTTATCTTCCGGCGCTGCTTCTTCACTGTCCTCAAGGAGTGCTGGCCGAACCGCGCGGCAGGGCTGCAAGCGAATATCAGGGCAGTTACAGTCGCAGTAGTACCCGGTAGCCTCTCCCTCACCTCCGCCTCTGCCTGAGTAACAACTGTTCGAGCTGCCACTGCCCGCGTGGAGACCAGAAGTGCTGTAGCACCACTGCCTTGGTTGATCCGCAGAATCTGTATTACCCACTTGCTCCTCCTGCTTGATCTTCTATCCCAAGACGTCTTCGGCGACGACAACAGCTCCACTCCGACTTTTCGCTAGAACTCCTCCTACACTGTCAAAGAACTCACAGACGGAGCGCGCAATTTCCATCGGCTTTGTCAGGTCAACAGCCTATTCAAAGCCTCACAACGGATATCGCATGGTCCAGGAAATTTCCATGCCCAGCTGCCAAAATGCAAGCCCCTCGCGGATCTGATACCGCGAGAGTCCTGTCGAATCAAAACCAATGTCAAGGCCAGAGCAAAAGTCACAGTTCGCTGTCTCCCCGGATTCCACACTTTCCCCGAAAGAACGCACTCGATCTACCGAGCATTACCGGCGCTTGAGCCAGACACGGAACCCAGCTTTGGTCGAAAAGATAACGCTTTTGCGGATCAAAAGACCACTCACTTCACAGTGTCTCCTCATCATCCATGGTGGGGGTCACCGTCAGCGACAGGTGGTGGTGATAGGTCCAGGTCAGTTTCGACAAATGTGGATATATCCATACCAACCGGGCCAACCGATGTTTCCCGAGACTAGTGATGGTGTCTGGCGTTCGCGAGATGAAGCCCAACAGATTTAGACCAGGGATTGTTCCAGCAACGGGTCCAGTTGGGCACGATCTGCCCGGAACTTTCAATCGCCCGCCATATCAAGGAAGTGGTGGCAAACACCAGAGTCGACACAATCCCAATCAAGGAGGAACTTTGGCCGAGACCGCTAGATGAAGCGAACGTAATGCTATCAACCACTGCACTACTAGCAAGAGACAGGATGATAGCTTCATGGATAGCTCTGTGAATTGGGAACAAAATGTTGACAACAAAGTTCAGAGCGGTTCTTCTGCCAGGGACTATTGATGGAGGCGGCTGCCCCTTGCGGAGAACTCCTTGATGAGGCGATCAGGGATGGTGAGAGAAATGACCGAGGCGTACAGTGAAAAGTGAGATGTTGCTATTGTGATCATGCCAGGGCTCGGCGTTGACTGGGTCAATTTCCACATGTCGAGGCAACAGGCTGTAGGCTGCTGGTGCCGTCGCCAAAGCCTCTCGTCAAAAGATAGAGCTAGATCGAGTGCTCAAAGGGTCGGCCATAGTCGGAAGAAAACAATTTACCATCCATATTTGCTTCCAGCCTCCTTTTTGTTTCTCCTCCCGGTGGCAAAGCTTTCTTCGAGTGCCTCTTTCTGCCCAGTAGCGGCGTTTACCAGTTGTTTCAGGCTGTGTTTGCCTGGAGCAATAGCTCGAACTGGATTGTGTTGCACTTGCTCTCCGCTCGCGCGCAAGAGTTCGTTCGCCGCATATTCCTGGTCCGTGTTGAAGTTGACCACGTTGATGGCTGTACCACTTGTCTGGCCGCGGCGCCCGAACAGCTGCCGCCGGTCTGCTTTCGAGAGATTCAGATCAGCAGCGATGGAGTCGAGGGATTGAGGCTGAGAATTTGCTGAGCTAGTGACGGGAACTTCTATTGGTACTAATGGAATGGCGTCTTCAGGAGCTTCATCTGAGAACTCGACGATCTCGTCCTCTTCTTGTTGGTTTTGAGGTTGTGGCGCCGTTGTTGTCCCTCCATCCATGGAGAATAGGCTGACTTTCTTCAGAGGAGGAACAGGCTCGGCAATTCGGGAGTGCGCAGAACCCGCATCACTCGATAAAGCAGCTGTCGCCTCACCTTGCGCTGTCGCAATTGCTGATTTCAGGCCATCAAGCTTCCTTTTTGTCTTCTTACTATTTCGCGCCACGGAGAGTGGTTTGAACATAAAGGGATTTCCTTGTATCGGCTGTGGCTTCGGTACGTCTGTCGCGGGGTCTGCTCGTTTCGGTATCGAAGGTATAGTCTCGTCCGTCTCGAAGTTCGTGCTTTTCCTTTTGTGCTCTTGTTCTGCAAACAAATTGCGTAGCTCTTCATCCGCCTCTCGACTGAAGCCAGGCTCGGCGCCCGTCTTCAGGCTAAAGACTTTCCTTGCAGCAGGCTTTGGAGGGGCTTTGGAATCAGCATCTCGTTTAGGCGCAGGCAGCATAGCGTTGAAACCACTGAACGTCCCCCCTCCACCGCCGATTCGAGGTCGCTTCAGAGCAGGCTCTCCATCTGTGTCACCATTAATGGGCGCATCTTGTAGCTTGACCTGGATCTTTCTGGGGTTCGCTTTGTTGACTATGAAGTTCGTGTTCGTGTTGATGGCGATCTTCGTCGAGGGCTTATCGGTCTTCGGTGGCGGCTGGATCTTCTCGTCTTCTGAGCCTTCGGAATCTGAGTATGCGACCAACGACATCGTTGTGACTTGAGATGTCACAGATGTATCGAAGCAGGTGGATGAAAGGTCAGCGGAAAGCAGGAATATATCAAGGTAGGCTTGGAGGTCACATGACCAATATCTCTGTTTTGCCTGCGTCATTTCAACTTCGGCCTTATTTGCCTTTCGCCTTCGAACTATTGCTATAAGTATCTGACGTTTGAAGACTAACCGAACAATAATCATGCTATATAGTGATTAGAAGCGCCGGCCATCTCATCACACATCATCCATCCAGCTTGACACATATACAGGCCGCCCGAGATACTCTGCGACGCCTCTATCCTCTCATGTTCACCTTTCGGGTGTTCCAGCGAGCTGCCAATCAAGCGGCTTGCCGGCGCTTTCAGCACAGCTCTAAAACTGTTTTCAGGTTCGGACAAGCTTCGCAGTTTCAATCACGGCGGTCTCTCTTTTGGGGTCCCCGCTCGCGTTATAGGCGATTTGGTGATGGCAATGGGTATGGCCAGGAGCAGGGGCAGCAACAGCAATGGAGCAACTTTGGCCCCGTCTTTCGCATGCAGTACCTCTGGCGGAACTACCAGAGGCCGCTGACTGTGATTGGTGTTGGCGGCGGCGTATTCTACGTCTACAACCTTGAAGAGGTCCCAGTCACTCACAGACGACGGTTTAATATGATCTCTCCATCGGCAGAGAAGGAATTCTTCGGCGGGGCTGGAATGTACAAAGCCATCCTGCAAGAATTTCAAGGCAAAATCCTTCCGGCCGACCATCCTTTAACCATGCAAGTTGCCAAAGTTGTTGAAAAGCTGCTTCCAACCACTCGAGGTCTTGCAGGCGATGACTGGCGGGTCCATGTCATCAACGACCCTCGAGAGAAGAATGCTTTCGTAATGCCTGGCGGAAAAGTCTTCGTCTTCTCGGGTATTCTGCCTATTTGCCAGAGTGAGACTGGCCTTGCCGCTGTGTTGGGCCACGAGATTGCTCACAACGTCGCCCACCATGCCGCTGAGAGGGCCTCGAGATCTAGTTTTATCCTCCTCGCTGCTTGGGCTGTTTCCCTTATCTTTGATATCAGCGGCCACTCTGGAAGAACCATCGCTGAGCTGTTACTGTCACTTCCCAATTCAAGAACGCAAGAAGCTGAAGCCGACCGGATTGGCCTCCTTATGATGGCCGAAGCATGCTACGACCCCCGAGGAGCCTTGGACTTCTGGCAACGCATGAAGCAAGCGTCGGAATTCGAGCCACCGCAGTTCTTGTCCACGCATCCCAGCCACTACAACCGTGCTGAGCAAATCAAGAAATGGCTTCCAGATGCGGAGAGAATATATGCAGATACGGGGTGCGGCACTGCAAACGTGTTTGAAAATGCATTCAAGGAAGCCATTGCACTCCATCAGCCTGGAAGAGAAGCACAAGTTAGACAGCAACGACCGATAATGGTGAGACGAAATGACGATGATGACGATGATTTCTTTTGAAGACGAGAGAACCTCTTTCGGACGAAATCATTGCTTCTTTTCTTCAAAGCCATCTTTGGTCAGCTCATACGTTCATTGCAGAATCCACCACACCAGAATCAGATGTATACGAGGCAAGGGGCGCACAGGATTCTAGAGAACCTCACACTAACCCACACGTGACACCCGGCTCCGGTTCGCATTTCCATTAGATATTCTCCGCACTTGCTACTGCTCTAGCTGCATCCATACTGACGTGGCAAGCGCGATACGTCCGGGAAGTATCAAGAACAAGAACGGCATATCTCTCCTCAGCATATCCATCAACTCTCGTCTCATTCAAGAACTCTCCAGCAACTAGGTTCCATCCTCATCCTCAGACCAATCGCAATGACAAGCAAAACAGACGTCCCGGGGGTCGCGCTCATTTCTGGCTCGGGCTCGGGCATCGGCCGAGCAACAGCCCTAGCATTTGCGCAAGCAGGTTGTACTCGTCTTGCCCTTCTAGACCTGAACGAAGAGGGCCTCTTGACCACCAAAGAACTCATCGAGGAGGCCGTTGGAAGCAATACCTCACTCAAAGTCCACGTTTTTCAATGTGACGTTTCCAACCCGGACAGTGTCACGCGAGCCTACACCGGTGCAAAAGAAACCTTCAGCCGTCTCGACTATGCCGTACACTGCGCGGGAGTCATCTTCTTTGGCCGTTCAACTGACTTCTCGCTGGAGGATTTCGACAAGCAGAACAATGTGAATTACCGCGGCCTGTGGCTATGCTCCCGCGAAGCCCTGCGGATCATGCGATCCCAGTCTCTAGATTGTGACGCATATCCCGAAGCTCAGATTCCGCCGACTCGCGCCCAGCGTGGTAGTATTGTTAACATCTCCTCCGGCCTCGCATTAGTGTCGCAGTCCAACTGCCCTGCTTACAGCGGCGCCAAGGCTGGTGCGTTAGCAGTTAGCCGCTCTGATGGGATTGACTATGCTTCCGAACGCATTCGCGTCAACGCCGTCTTACCGGGCATCGTGGATTCGCCGATGACGAACCCTGACCCGGAAACCAGGAAGTGGCTTGAAGCGAATCCGGTCCAGAGCACGCCGATGAGGAGATTCGGATTGCCAGAGGAAATCGCCGACGTGTGTGTGTTTCTAGCGGGGAACAAGGCGAGCTTTGTCACCGGAGCTGGTTGGTGTGTCGATGGTGGCTTCATTGCCGGGATGGCATATTGAACGAGAAGGCTAGGCCATTGAAGGAGAGATCTACTTTCTGTTTTCCTCTCGATACGACAGATAATCTGGATAAGGACCACTAATCCTCTGGACCACAATTGTTTCTCCTCTCCTCAAATCTAAATGTCGAGTCTCCCCCCAGTAGACGAACCGACTCGATACGATTGCCATTCTCTCTAGTTCCTCGCTAGTCCATCACACCATACATGCAATCTATATCAGGCCCATCCCTTTCATATGTCTCTCAAGACGAATAAAGGTGAGGAAAAAGAAAGAAAGCCTACAGAAGAAGTCTAGCACAAGTACATATCAGCGTAGTGTAGCTTAGCAAAAACGCAGCCCTAGTCCATTTCAACTCGGCGGGTGCCGCTGTTAGAGTAGCAGATGGGTATGTTTGTATGAATTTTCGTACGTAGATAGATGTGGAAGCAGGTAGACATCGTCTGTGAACAGTTGCTTGGGGAACGTCTCTTCCGGAGATCAAAAATGAGACACGTATGTCACATTGGTTTCCCTCCCTCCTCATTTTGTCGTGTAGTATATGTATATATATAGCTAGGTATGTACTCCGTCAATGCGTCGATAATCCAACGAGCAAACAAACAAACAAACAAACCAGACCTAACCAGAAACCTGTGTGATTGGCAGAGAAAGAGGTCGACGGTACCTAAGATACCCAGTGCAATGCAACAAACTGGACAACATGTGCGGAGTAAAAGAGGATATGTACGTATTCCGTGCGCCAGGGGCATTTGGTCCATTCTGAGACAGACAGTTGTCCTTCTCGTGAGCCCCTGTTCCATACTCGAACGCGATACCCCGTGGGCCCTTCCCTACACGACCTACATTAGCTGCGGTCCCCGATGAGGGGGGCTCGCAGCCGGACTGCCTTCCTGGATTTTCGTCCGCAACATCTTCACATACGTACTTTGACTGTTGGGGCTTGCACTTAGCAGATTAAAGAGGTGCCGTAGCTCCTGACTGTCAGACCAATATGTGTTAGCGATCGTCAGCGCATCCATCAATGTATATGCAACCTCGAACAGTTTTTCGAAGATGCCTAGCCCATGCACTAAGATCGCGTTGTGTGTCAAGCCGCTGATAGCTGCGCACAGGTCCTTCGCGATGGTGATGGGATACGTGGAGGTGAAGATCGGGTCAGAGGCGCTGTAGCTGATCAGGCCCTGACGCATTGATGCCTGCCAGAAAATCAATCTCAGCCAGTGATGGGTGATGAGGACGTCGGCCTTTTGAATATCCGTCATGGGGAAGTTTTCAAAAGACATTTCGTTGAGCGAATGCTGAATTGCCGCGATGTTGTCGTACGGCTCGTAGCCCGAAGATACGGACTCGAAGGATGTGGTACTCCAAAGTTGGACGAACTTCTCGTCGAGGATAGAGAAGAGGTTGACCAGAGCAGTGAATCCTGCAAGGATAATTCCGTCCTGTTCATCGAAATACTCATTGGACAGAAGAGGCAACCGAGAGATCTGGGCGCGTTTGTTACGAAGTATCGCCAGGCCACGTTCTGTGATGAATAGCAAGGCGAAGGTTCGCCTGGAACAGATTGCTTGAATATCATCCATACCGAAATACGTTGATTCGAGATGTAGGCCTTGTTCAATGGCCATGGAAATGGCCTCGCGAAGGTACAACTCGTGAGATCGAGGCTTTTTGAGTTCAAACAGCGCCACGCTGATATGGTAGCTGGCTTGTATTGACAGAAGTGTAGCCGACTCTGCCCAGTCATACTGACCTCGCAAACGGAAACACAGTTCCACAAATTGCTTTCCGAGTTGCATTTTCTTATCCAATGAAAGGTCTGACTGAGGGGCCGCGTGAAGAACCGTGTTGGCGCAAATTGATAAGACCAGGATCTTCTCTTCATTGGATAGTTCATCAAATCTATTGAGGCGTTGAAGAAATGAGCTTTCGTGAATGGTAGGCCGTATCGGGTAGAGATGTCTAAAATATTGACGAATGCACAGGGTCATGAGGTTTGCCGACAATTCGAATTCCGCTGCCAATGCTAGTATCTGATGCGGACTTTGGAAATCTCCAGAGTCGCTTCGATATAACGACCTGGGTCTGTGAAGCGGCATAGGCGAGCTTGTAGCGGTTAGAGTCGGGGAAGGTGCGCTGGTGGGAGCACTGGTAGGAGCTCGGTTCAATATAGCCTCCAGGGAGGTGGGTTTGGTGAGAGGTGTTGGACTCCTTGATGGCGTTTGTGCATTTGATCTTGGAGGGAGCGCACGGGAAACTGGAGGATACGTCTCCTGGAAGATTTCTTGGGCGAGATCCCTGATGGACATGTATCCATTGGGCGAACGGGGCGCTTGGAACTGCAGGAGCTCCGAAGTTTGCATCTGCCATGATGCAGGAAATTGAATGCCTGCTTGAGAAAATTCTTTATGCAAAGTCGGATCGAATGCAGCGCCATTCTGATAGACGGGAAAGGACCTCGGGACAACGGACGGATCTGAGGTTGGGCCGTACGAGTCGCCAAAATATGAGCTCGTAGGAGAGCTCAATGACGAGGCAAGAGGACTGTCGTGTGCCACTGCTCTGTTCAAAGACGGGATATGTAGTTGCAACTGAGGCAGGTCGAGTGGCGGGAATGTTTGCTCTTGCGGCGGAGACATGGCCTGGCTTTCATCTCGCAGTTTTGCGAGGACAGAACCTGATCCCTTTTTTGGCCCTCTCTTCTTTCGCGCAATCTCTCTTGTGCATCTCAGTCCCGACGATACGCACCGCTCGCAAGGCTCGTCTTTGGAGCATTTTACTTTCCTCCTTCTGCAAGCGTCACAGGGTAGGAGGGGTTGGTACGACTCAGCCGTGGTTGGAGCATCAGCCTGGTCTTCGAGGGAGTCTGCCATCAACGACAGATTGTCCATAAGGTTGGCCCGAATGCGCTCAGGGCAGTTGCAGAAGAACACGGCCAGACGTCCGTCCCCCTGGGCCTCGAGTCATACACGCGCTGGCAGCTGTCTTGTTGAATTGAGGTGTTGGGATTAGCGCAGACAGCCTGACTCTATCCTTCACTGAAGGTAGTCCAAACTGGCGAGTCTCAAAAGAAGAGGGTGGAAGGAAGGGCCAAATTGAGATTTGAGGAGTTGGACGAACGCAGTGGGCCGGTGCAGAAATGGAGAGAGCAGCATCACTTAAGCGGCGCCCAACATGTGCGTCGTGTGATGCGAACCTCGACTTGTCATGGCAAGGCATCCTGGGCAATCCCAACACCCCTCGTCCCCGGAAAAGCAATGCGCTGTGTTTGCGTGGGGGGAATCTAGCCAAACAGATCGGCTGCCAGTAAACTGGAACGCTTGGAGGGGTAAAAGCTGGGGAAAGCTACTTAGGTTAGTGGTCTAGGGGCAGACACCGCCTATGCCTACCTCTTGTAGGTAGTCCTGGTAGCCTTAGGCTCACCTAACTATTTTTGGCGGGTGTCTGCAAGTGCTGTCCGGCTTCCCAAGGTTTGTACAAGGAAGGGAGCCAAGCTCTTTCCACCCTTCGCAGCCTGTTCCTGAAACGAACCAGTCGTCCTGCAATATTATGCAAAGGTCCCGCATCCGCGCTCCTTTTCCATCAGATCGATCGTCACCGCAACCAAAGGTACTTACAACGACCTTCTTTCTCTTGGATTACCATCAATGGCGTCCGCTTCAGTCGTGGCCACCTCACCTCCTTTCACACTGGACGCTGGCACCGCCTTCTCCCTCGCCGTTGCCTTTTCTCTGATGCCATCAGCACAACTACTGGCCGCCTATGCCCTTCCCAGATCCACACCTCGAAAGCTTTACCTGCTCTTCCTGTGGCATGCTTATGATTTCCTCACCCATTTCATCATTGAGGGCAGCTTCTTGTACCATTGTTTCTTCTCCTATGCGCAGTTGCCGCCGCAAACCGCCGACGTCTCACATCCAGCATCTTGGGGCGGTGAGCGGCAAGCCTACCTGTTCAATCGACCCGACCGTCGATATGGTGCCTCATACTCCCAAGAGCCCATGGCCAGACTGTGGCAGGAATACGCAAAAGCTGATCGAAGATGGGGAGGCGCAGACCTGAACGTCATATCACTGGAAATTCTCACCGTCGGACTGGCTGGACCTGCTGCTGTGTACATATGCTATCTGGTTTCCAAGATTGCCAACACCACGGATGAAACTATCAAAAGTCGCTGTCAGTCCCGACTCTGGTTTACAGCGATCATTCTCGCGACCGGGGAGCTGTATGGAGGATTTATGACTTTTGCTCCTGAGTGGCTGAGCGGCAGCAACGCGCTGGCCAGCGACGACCCCATCTATCTCTGGCTGTACTTGGTCTTTTTCAACATGTTGTGGGTCTTCATGCCTTTCTTGATTCTGTATGCAGGTTTCCAAGAGATCTCCACCGCCTTTGCGATCAAAAGCCCGTCCGCGAAAAAGACGACATAAGCCTATTACCCCGGACCAGACAGAATGAAACACTGGCCCAGGATCAATCAACTACACTACTAGTAGTACTTCACAATGTCATGAGTGTTGCTTCTTCCGCCAAGCCGGCCATACAGCACATTATCAACAGCTCCGGCCCCGATCATGACTTTGTATTTTTCAGGGCCGGAATTTGTGTCAACATTTCCCGATTCGCAAAGTGCAACAGCAGTAATGAGACCTCAACTGGCTACACTTTGAATTCTGGGATCTGCGGCAAAAGTTCATGTTCTATCGGGTTTGGTGGGTGGGGCCCTTTCCTTCCTCTTCGACAATGATATGTGCTTGTTGTTGCCCGAGGTTCTAATAGAAGAATTGATGCATCATCATACCATGATGTTGCCACTCAATCAACTATTAGCCAATACCTTGTGTTAGCAGGAGGTCTCGCCATATCATCATTCAACAATTAGATCCCATGGGCGTTGCGAGATACTCATGGAGCAAGCAACAGCTGTGAGATCTACTTGTTGGGAGGAAGGGAAAGGTAACATTAGACCTGGTAGGATTTGAATTTTGTTGTCTGTGTACATGAGAGAAGGAGAGTATGGTTCGATCCGTAGTGGAACAGAACTTTTTTTGCCCCGGAAACTTTTGCAGTATCTTAGGTTGTTCGTGTGCTACATAAGAGTCAGGTGAGGCAGATTACAGAGTGGTTAGGATCTAACTTGGCTATAAATGAATACTGTCACACTCCCTTGGCCATGGTGCCAGTCAGATTCTGGAGCCATTTACCCTCTTTGCAACGCAGGTAACCTCAACATGGCCACGACAGGCGCCACCGTCAAATCCTCATCAGGAACATCAACCTCGATGATCAGTACGGCTTTCCAGCCATTGCGCTCATACAGCCTGGACCCAGCCGGTCGTGCAAACAACCACGTCACGATATTTTCGCCGTCGGCAACTTCAATACCCCAGTTGAGCAGCCTCTGTCCGATTCCCTGCCGTTGGTACGATGGGTGCACGACCAACCAGTGGAGATCTGCGGGCGTGGATTATCCAGGGTCAGCGAACGTGCCAAAGAGGCATGCTTATGAGGATGTCATTCCAACGTCTTCAGGATCTCGGGGAATGGGGGCGACGATTCTGAGGAGAGTGTTTTGCATGAACCTACATAAATGCCGCTTCCCCCTGATGGTACCGACGTAAGCATTGCCCAGTTTCCGAGTCAATTCCGCGTCCGGATTTGCGTAGAATGGCTTTGGTTTTCCTACTGGGCTAGGAACACCGTCGCCCCGAGTAATGGCATGATCCCTTGGCACGCCAACGGCAATTCCAGTACTGACACCTTCCGACGTGGGCGCCGGTGTGATACTTGTCTCTAGGGGCGTCCGCTCCGCTGTCCCAGTTTTTGACGCGAACGGGTCCATCTTAGCCACTTCGACGTATCCCTTCGTCCACAGCGTGAAGCCCACGATGGTTTCCAGCTGCTCCCCTTGGCTTTCCGTGCTGGCGGTGCCCTCGAGATCTATGGTTGGATCTTTCCTCGGAACTGGCGAGGCAACGGCCTTGAACAAAAAGAACCGTCCCCGGTCATCTCGCAAAGCTTCGGTTAGCTTCTCAATAGTGTTGTCATACACATTCTTTGCCATGTACCGGTTCCGAAACTCATGGAAGGCATCTGGTTTTAATGCTGCGTCGGCGAGGCTGGCGCAAGTTGGGATGTCGGTCTCGGATGTGATTGGTTTGATGGTTATTGTGGTCCATGATTGTGACGGAGAGGAAGTCATGTTTATTGAGCAATGGCCAATCTTCTGGTTGTGCCTCCTTAGGTCGGGATCGATTCTGTTGAAACTATCAACAATCAAGTTTCCCCTTCGCTGGAGGATTAATCTGGGTTGAGAAATGCTCCAGGACACGATTTCCATTCCTCCTCCCTGCGTGTTTGAGAGAAGCTGTGATCAATTGACGACTCAGAATTATGACTCCTCATGTCAAGCGCCGGCCAATCGCATTCTGCCAAAGTCTCCGGTATCGACTTCGATTAAGTCGTTCAAGTTGCCATTAATGCAGCTTACCGTTTTTAAAGATGAGTATATTCGAAGAGACGAAAAAAATCCGCGGCAGAGCAATGAGTCCTTTTGTTCCCGTCCCAGCAAGTGTGCAAAGAGTTCGGAACTTTAGCTGCCACTGGGTGGCTCGAACGTATCCTTTCTCCTCGCTAAGAGGCAAAAAGCTTCGAGTTCTTACGACGCGCAAGAGGCGATAAACATTGAGCTGAGGGCTTGAAAGAAATAACTATCACTCTTTGGAACCGTGCCAACCCACACACTCATCGCCTCCAAGCACATTGTAGGTGGAAGCACTGTTGGGAAATGGAAATCTAGTATTGGAGATCAGCCAGGACAACTTGAACTGTATGAAAAGAATCAGGTTGCGACCGAGGCAGTCAGCGAGATGGATTCTAGTTGGATTGCAACCCTTTTCTACCTTTTGTGAGTCTGTTAAGAACTCAATGGGATTCTATTGGTGATGCGACAGACCTTGAAGATGGTGAGGCTGCGTGATCAGCAACCGACCACCAACACGTGTGGACGATCCGGCGAGAGGTCTAAAGGGCTCATCTCGGACAGGAAGATGAATTTGGATACATACTGCGCTGCGAGGTCTACGCGAGTCATGGATATACGGCTCGACGGCACTCCCCATGTATCTTGTGGCTAATGTCGGATATGTGGTGCCGCCAACAGCCAGTCCCTTTGACTCTCGCTCAGAGATAGACCGAGTCCGCGCAGGGTGTGCAAACGTCCAACGTGTATAGATTGGTGCGCTTGCATCAATTTAAGGCGACGAGGTTGCATCGAACAACATAACAGGAATTGACGTGAGGGGGGAAGTGATGGTCGCATCCATAGACGAGAGGGACGATTGATCGACGGTCTGTTGCATTCAGGCCTCCACGAGGTTGGAGCCTGCCGTGCCTTGATAGCCGTGGTGGAACAATACTGCGTGCTGGGGAGTTGTGAGAAGGGCAGAAAAGGGAATGATCTCCGCCCTGCCCCTGGACTGAATGTGGTCAGTGGCGCAGATGACGCACAAGGGTCTTTTTGCTGGTGGCACTGAGGAGTCTTTTAGCTTTGGTGATTTTCCAGCCAAGAAGAGCTAAGGCCCGCTAAGACAAAGCCAAGATACAATAAACGAGTGCTATTGGCTCAAATGACGGAATGGGGCCTGCGAAGCAGAGAGCAAGCATCAAACGCTGATTCGACGAGAGCCTCGAGCCCGGTCTCCACTACATCATGCGCTCTGCCTCCTCCAGTTTCTCCCCCGTCTCCCCACAAACCATAGACGAGTGCGCACCAGGTTGTGTCAACCATGGAAGCAGAGCACGAAGAGGTGGCGCCATGTAACACTTCTCCGCCAGAGGCCACAGGAACATCCTCGATTACCTGCGCTGTCACACGTTGCAAATGGCAAATCTGGTCCAATTCCTCGATATGTTCGGCCCTTATTCTTCCTTTGCGGAAGTACAAGAACACGGCTTCTTCCTCCCATCGTTGCTAGTTTCTCCTCTCACCTCTGTGAACCTCTCACTGCGCCTTGTCTTCCCTGAGCACGCCCACAGCGGCCGGCCGCGATCATGTATCAGATAGGCAACATCTACTTCATCACAGCCATCGCCGTAATCGGCGGTGGCCTGTTTGGTTTCGATATCTCATCCATGTCTGCCATGTGAGTAGTGATCACAGATACCAACAAAATGACCCTGACTGACTCTCCGCCAGCATCGGAACGAACCAGTATAAATGGTACAGACATGCAATCATACTCTCGAGTGCAAGACACCGACTGACTTATTCTCCCAGCTACTTCAATCAAGGCCCCAATGGGCCTCCACAGTGCTCTGGTCCTCGATCCGATGTCCAGGGCGGCATTACTGCTTCTATGCCCGGCGGCTCATTCGTTGGCGCTTTGACATCTGGCTTCGTATGTTGTGAACGCATCGGGTTGTGATTCAGACTAACAATTGCGTAGCTGTCTGATATCTTTGGACGAAAGAGAGCCATCCAAATCGGCGCCGTCATCTGGTGTATTGGTTCCATTATTGTCTGCGCTTCTCAGAACATTGGTATGCTTGTCGTTGGCCGCTTCATCAATGGATTCAGCGTTGGCATCTGTTCAGCCCAAGGTACTTCTATCATCTTTCCAACCTCGAGAATGTGTGTCTGACATTCGATCTAGTTCCCGTCTATGTGTCCGAATTGGCACCTCCCAGCAAGCGAGGAAGGGTCGTGGGGGCTCAACAATGGGCAATTACGTGGGGTATTTTGATCATGTTCTACATTAGTTATGGCTGCAGCTTCGTCTCTGGACCCGCCGCGTTCCGTATCCCATGGGGCTTGCAGATGATTCCTGCCGTCATTCTTTTCTTTGGGTTGTTCTTTCTCCCGGAAAGTCCCAGGTACAACCACCCATCCAAAGTCGTGGTGACAGATGCTAATGTCACTGCAGATGGCTTGCACGCAAAGATCGCTGGGAAGATTGCCACAACGTTTTGGCCCTTGTACATGGAAAGGGGAACCGTGAGGCGCCATTTGTCCTGCTTGAGCTTAACGAGATTCGGGAGATGTGTGAATTTGAACGAAGAAACGCCGATGTCAGCTACCTGGAGCTTTTCAAACCAAGGATGATTAACCGAACGCACATCGGAGTCTTCACCCAGATCTGGTCTCAGCTTACCGGAATGAATGTCATGATGGTAAGTTCTCCTTCCGGCTCAGAGACTGTCCCTTCCTGGATGCAGTCTGCTTTATTCGCTCCATCGATGTGAGTACAGGCTAACCGATACTCCAGTACTACATCACCTACGTTTTCGGTAAGAAAGTCTTTCATCGGCGCTGTGAAATTTACTGACACGTGTCATAGGTATGGCCGGTCTCACCGGCAACACTAACCTCGTGGCCTCGTCAATCCAATATGTCATCAACGTGTTGATGACCATTTTTGCGCTGATATTCCTTGACCGATGGGGACGTCGCTGGCCCCTAATGATTGGCTCTACCTTCATGGCCATTTGGATGTACGCAAATGCCGGTTTGATGGCCTCATATGGTAAACCAGCTCCTCCTGGAGGAGTCGATCACGTGCCAGAGGAGTCCTGGCAAATCCACGGTGGTGCAGCTAAAGGAGTCATCGCCTGCACATATTTGTTCGTCGCGTCGTTCGCGCCCAGTTGGGGCCCGGTATCGTGGATCTATCCACCTGAGCTGTATCCTCTCCGCGTGCGAGGCAAGGCAGTGGCACTTACAACCTCAGCCAACTGGATCTTCAACTTTGCGCTGTCGTACTTCGTTCCTCCGGCCTTCGTCAACATCCAGTGGAAGGTCTACATCATCTTTGGCGTCTTCTGCACCGTGATGACAATCCACGTCTTCTTGTGTTTCCCTGAAACGGCCGGCAAGACGCTCGAAGAGGTCGAGGAGATCTTCCTGAGCGACGTCAAACCATGGAACACCCACGTCGACTACCAGAAGATCAGGAGGGAGGAGGCCGGCGAAGTCGATACCGAGAAGCGACTGAGCTACGCAGTTCACCGCGAGCGTGGAGATAGTGACCATGCTGAGGTTGGCCAGCAGACTCGGGAGATTGCGAAGAACGAGGCTGCATGATTCAATCGCACCCATGCAACACCCGCGGACATAGGGTCTCCGATCCCTCCCCTTCTAACGCGAGGACGGCCGACTCAGCATATCTTGAAACGAACAGATGGGGTGTGGTGCGAAGAAGTTTCTGATGGTCGGGACTAACGGGGACCTGCTGCAGACTGGAAGTTGGGGTTGGGTTCGGCTTAGCTCCGATACGCATTTATTGTTATCTTCACCTTGAAACTCAAGGAGCCTAGTTAAAAAAAAATGATATTTTTTGGGTCTTCTACTCCTGGCCTGGTGAAGTACATCTAAAAGCAATGCGCTTAGAGGTGGCGTTGCAGCCCGATTCAAAATAAGGCGGAGGGAAGCAAGGCCTGCTGTGACGATGGACGCATCTAGGAGCCAGATTCAGCTAGCGAAACGAACTGCTCCAGTTAATAGTAACAAAAAGTAAAAATAGCCGTCGTGCTTTAGGCAGGCGAAGTGCAAAGGTCGCCTCTCTTGGTGCTTGGGAGTCTGGGCTGGGCGCCGCGGGATCAGCGAAGAGGAGTAATACACAACTGTGACACTCAGGACACTCCACCACACCCATGTCACTTCTGCTGCTGCCCATCTTTTTCAGCTCGCCGACGCCTTTTTCCTAACTTTTCTCTCGCTCCCTTCCTTCCTCGCAGTCGCCAAATTCCACTATATACGACGTATTCATCATGACGGTGCTAGGCGCTCAAACTGCCCGAGATTGAACCCACAACATCCATCCAAAAGCCGGATCGTGCATGGTATCATGACCTCGAAGAGCTTATGGCTGCCATCACCGAAAACCCCACGACAGGCCTTCTCAACCTTGAGAAAGAGCTCGTCTGTTTCATTTGTACCGAAGTCCTCTACCAACCGCTGACCCTTCTCGACTGCCTGCACACCTTCTGCGGCTCTTGTCTGAAGGAATGGTTCTCTCACCAATACCGCAAAGCGATCCACTCACGTACCCCATCGTCCACGAACCCGTACACTTGCCCAACATGTCGCGCCCCTGTCAAAAATGCCCGGCCATATGCGAAGATCAATACCTTGTTGGAAATGTTCTTGATCGCAAACCCTGACAAGGATAGGACTCCAGAAGAGAAGGCCGAGATGTCGCAGGCGTATAAACCAGGAGATGAGATTCTCCCAAAGGTCGAAAATCACAGGAGACGGGAGAGAAGAAGGCGCGAAGAAGAGGAGTCGGCGCCGGCAGATTCGAGGAATGGGGATGGCGGACACCGCGAGAGAAGCAGACGTGACCAACACTTGGACCCCGCTTCGGCTGATACCAGACGAGGCACCAGTGGAAGCAGCAGGAGTCGGGAGCGAAGAGAGACAGCAGAAAGACAAAGAGATGCCGACCGCCGCCAGATACATGAACAGCAGCCCGCTTCAGACGCGAACTCCCCTCGGCCGCGGACAGCAGCCTCTTCCAATTCGGCGGATCTATCTTCACTATCTCCTCCACCCAGCTCACCTAGGCATCCCGAGGCCGTCGAGGCGCGTCAAAGGGGTGCCCGAACTGTGGCTCATCAAGCAAGTCTGATATCCATTGTGAGCGCTTCGGAAAGCGGCACTGGCACTGGTGATAGTTTGGACGAGGCGCGGCTAATGCAAGAGATTCTGGCCGAAGGCCTTTTGGACGGCATCAATATCGATGAATTGACAGAACAAGAGCAGGACGCGCTTAGTGAAACCATCGCCGAACGTATCAGGCAATTGCACCCGGAGAGACTTCGTCGACCAGGTTCAGATGACAGTAGGCATGACAGTCATGGGGATACGACGAGGCCGCCGGCTTCACAAATTGAAGAACCCGCTCGTCGTTCTCGTCAGTCACCTAGGAATAACAATCGCGAATGGACGCAGCCAAGTTCACGATCGAGTCATAATGTGGTCATCGGGGGTAACGAGTCCCGACCTCGAACAGCTTCGTCTCAGTCAGCAGCTGAACAGTTATTGACGCCGCCGCATACTTCGGCTCAACGACGGCGAGCCTCTGATGAGAGTCGAAGAAGCGAGACTTCTGTACTGAGAACAGAGCGAACGCCTCATCCTGCAGCGAGGTCGGCAACGGATCTCTCCAACAGGCCTTCCTCAAATGCGAGTAGTGCGGCTCGCATTCAGCAACTCCAGCAACTCCCACATGCACACAGGTCAAACACAGAGCCCCGGACCTCTCCGAGAGCCTCTGACGTGTGGCAAGCTGCTGGTGGACGTAATATATCTAGTCCGCCACAAGTTGCCTCGCCGGCTCAACAGTCTCCAAGGCCTGATTCTGCCCAGCCCCTCATGTCGAGCGTCGCGATCGGTCCTGTTCCTACCTCAATTCCAACTCTGGACCCAGCAGCTCGTGCTCCTGAACCAACGGAGTTATCCGCTGGCAATGCCTCGAACAGGTCTGAGGAACCCTATGTTGCGTGCTCGCGGTGTTCTCGTCCGAACATCCAGTACGAAGTGCACAAGCATTGTGCTCCTTGCAAGGTTGATCTTTGCCTGCGGTGCTACAGAAGCGGGCGGGGATGCAATCACTGGTTCGGCTTTTATCGCTCCGCCATGCTCAAATTCAATGCTTCCCATCCGCCAAATCGGAACAATCAGTCTGTCGGACTGCCTCACTTGTTGGTTGGTCGGCAACATCAGAGGCCCTCCAGACGACATAGTACAACTCCGGATGCATCCTCGCGCTTGAGAGAGGGAAACTTCTGTGATCGGTGTGGTAGTTTTGCGAACGATTACTTCTGGTCGTGTGACTACTGCAATGAGGGCGAGTGGGGGTTTTGCAACGATTGTGTGAATACTAACCATTGCTGTGATCATCCCTTGTTGCCAGTGGCCTACAAATCTTCCGACTTGAACGCCGCAAGCTCTCGATTAGGAGGAGGCCCGGCTGCTGTCACATTGAGCCCATACAGTGCTGGCGGGCGCGATGTCTCCCCTGCTCAGAGCGCAGCCTCGAGCGTTACTTCCGCAGCTGGGCCTTACCCTGGTGTCCGGCCCGACTTTTTACCATTGGATGTTAAAACTAATTGCGACATCTGCTCTCGATCGATTTCGCCTCAAGAGACCCGGTACCATTGTCCTACGCACCCGACTCCCTCTCCAGAAAATCCTGGCCTGAAAGGTGATTACGATATATGCAGCACTTGCTACGGTCGCTTCGTCGAGACGGGCCAGATCAAGCATGAAGATGGACCGGATGGCTGGCGTCTCTGTCCCGACGGACACCGAATGATTGCTGTGGCATTTGAACGGGATGACGAGGGCAACGAACGTCGAATCATCACTCGTGATATTGTTGGCGGTGTGCAAATGACGGATGCAGACATGGCGGCGTGGAAACTAGCGATGAAAAATCTGCACCGTGTTGATAGAGCAACCCTTTCCGCTGTGCGAGGCGACTGGAGCTGGCGAGAAGACGAAGCCGGAACGCGACGCAAAACTCGAGCTAGAGCCGCCACTCTGCCACGCTCAGGGGTGCAGCTCCCTCCGGATGGCGGCTGGGGTAAAGCTTACATCGCCCGGTGGAGTTATTACCCTCCTGAAGATGACAATACGGCCAAGGGCGAGCTGATGTTCCCGAAACATGCTAGTGTACACGAGGTGGAGGAAATCAATGATGAGTGGTGGTTTGGGGTGTACGCCGGGGATGCAGGCGTGTTTCCGGCGATATTCCTGAAAAGCAGGACTTGATGAAGCCTGGGAATATACGGCCATGATATTGAGTCCCAGCATTCATATTCAGGATCGATTTGGAGGACGAGTTTTATATTCTGTCTGGATCTCATGTGGGACGTGATATGACTTGGACACGAGTTAACGAAAACATACGTACCTAGGTAATCATGACTAGTTTTTAAGGTAGAGAGATACCTGGCTCCGAGCCTTGAGACCAAAGTAAATGGATCTGAAAACGGGAGGGACAAATCCATCCATCCTATGTGCTTCACTTCGCCTGAGCCTTATGTGTTGTGCCTCGTATACGCCGTGTCGACCTCGTTTTATCTAATTAGCATCGCCGTCTGAATACTCAGTATAGAGAACCTAATGGAGAGGGATCAGAGGGTTCGAAGAAACACTTGGCTTTCTCGGTATCATTTCGCTGGGAGGTGAGGCCTCGGGCGCCCCCAGCCGTGTCTTCGCCCCCTGCAGGCTACATGTAGTGAGGCTGCCAGTGGCGGAACTCTCCAAAGTTCGTTTCCAGCCCCTGATAGAGAATGGCAAGTATTTTGACAGAGTCACGATCCGACCCCTCGTATTAGAGCTGCGCCTATACAGGAGGTGCGGCAAGGAAAACAGACTGTAGATTTGGCCGGTCCAAGGGCGTACACGACTTTGAATTTTGAGTTTGAATTCATGTTCCCACATCTGGCGCAGAACAGTGATTGTTGGGAGGGCTACGAGGTAGTCATGATATCGGTGCATATTGAACGGATTACGCGATTAGTGACTCGTCTCTCACGTATATTAGGGGGCGGTTGTCCTGGCGCCATTCTAGTTGTCAACTCGTGTAGGATACTACATAGATGGACATGAATGAATGCCTGTGCTTGAACCATTAATCTACCTGCCCGTTAGGCAGGTAGGCTAGACATCGAATGCCTATCTATCAATCTACCCATCAACCCTGGACATCAACGACACTCCCAAACCATCCTTTCAACGCGGTCGCCAGGACGCTGGGCAGATCTCTAACATCCCTGACGATGAGGTAATACGGGAAGGGGAAGCCGTCAAGGTACCTCTTTGTACGGACCCTCATTTCCGTTATTGCTCCCACTTCTTTGCCTGATGCAGAAGAGCTACTAGCAGTGTTGTCGGGCTCGAAAATGGCCTCTTTGAGATCGAGGATGCTCTCCTCGCCGGCATCGACAATGACAAAGACAATCACGATGCGCTCCTGGTCATGCGCCTGCCGGACCATTCTCGCGATGCCGTCGTGGTCCGAACAGTGCCCGTCGCTCACAATGAGTTGTAACTGCCACTGCTCTTCCCCTCGTCCACCGCCTTGTCGTTGATTTTTCGCGTCCTGGAATAAGCGAATACTCTGTCTGAGCAAGCTCTTGACGTCCGTTCCTCGCTGCTCGAAGCTGAATGAGCGGAAGACGTTTGGGCCTGACTCGGCTGGCGAGAAGGGTTGACCGAACGGATGCGCGACCGTGATGGCTGGGGAGTCGCCAAATCCAATAACGCAGATCTCCCCGACCTCTAACATGGCCAGAGACTTGGTGAGCAGCGCTAGTGTTTCAAAAGCGAGGACGTCGGCGCCGGACTCGCTCATGGATTTGCTGTCGTCCACGGCGATCATGATCTGATAGTTCCGCTTACTGGGCACCGAACGACGCATCCATATCTTGTCTCTTTTGTAGTTCGATGCGATATACGGGATGATGCGTCTGATGTTGAGTCGCTTGCCCGTTCGATAGTCGCCGCGGAGCTTTGTGGCCGTCGTAGGTGAGAGAATCAGGCGAAGTTGTTCGGTGAGGAGGAGAGAGAATTCATGCGTGCTGGTCGAACATTGCTGCCAAAGATGAGCAGCGTTAGAACCGCTTGTAGGATGGACAGCTGGTTGTGCTTGATCGCTGCTGAGCTCGAGTTGTTCGATATCAGGCGATAAGTCATCCGAAGCGGTGTCGCCAGCATCGTGCTGGCCGGCAAATTCCTTATGCTGGGACTGATGGTCAGGGACGAAAGCTCCGGCCTCTCTGGTCTCTGTTGGCTTTGCCTGCGCCTTGAGTCGACTGAATCTCTCTGCAATATCTTCCTGCTCTTGCGGCTCCATGACATCGGGAAGTCGCGAGTCCTTGTCGATTGGCGCATCTTCATCTTCTATGGCTTTGCCTGGGTCAATATTCTGAGCCTGATCTGCCGCTGCAGCACCAAGAGCGAGTGCATTGCCCGCGTCTTCCTCTTGAACATGCTCGAAATCAACATCTGCCATGTCAATATCCATTTCCTCATCGCCTGGGTTTCGCTCTTCAGAAGCTGGCAAGATCTCGCGACGTTGAT
Organism: Cladophialophora bantiana CBS 173.52; assembly: GCF_000835475.1. Classification (NCBI taxonomy): domain Eukaryota; kingdom Fungi; phylum Ascomycota; class Eurotiomycetes; order Chaetothyriales; family Herpotrichiellaceae; genus Cladophialophora; species Cladophialophora bantiana. The sequence goes on from NW_015971593.1 coordinate 170,609, forward strand.
GCCATCGATCAAGGATGTCTGCCAACTGCTTCAACGATTGGTTCTGCTGATGTTCGAGGCTTTCTGACCGTCCAGCGCCACGTTCAAGGGCCCCTTTACCGGTCTTTCCTTGCTCTTCGTCTTCCAGAGCTCTGCCAGCTTGAGTTTCCCGAGGATTACACTCTTTGTCGGCTTTATTCATGCCCTCGACGTTCTGCCCAGCATCGACAATGTCCTGGGTCTCGTGCGCGGCTCCGGATTCTCCACCAGCAGTTTCTTTCAAATCGTGGACGGTGTCGTCTTCCCGGGTATGATGGTCGTCTTTCTTGTCGTCCTCGGCTTCTTCAGATTGATCCTCCATAATCTCGTCATCTCGAGCAACCGCGTCCTCGACTTGAGCCTCTTCTGCGTCAACCTCATCTTGACCGCTTTTCTCGTCGGAGTGTTTCTCTTGCTGTTCGGTCTCCTCAGTCTTCTCAAAATCGTCACTTTCGGCTTCCTCTCTGGGAATTTCCGTATCTGACAACTCATCCATACCATCATCTGATATATCATCGTTCTTAATCTCATCGTCACCGGCTAACTGTAGCTCCTCCGGAAGGTCCAGGGCCTTCTCTTCATCCACATCAGCATCCGTCTGTTGACCTTCAGGTCGTTCCCCTCCTTCATCTCGGTCTTCACCGGTTTCAGGTGCATCTTCTTCCTGCCCTTCCATCTCTTCCATCTCTTTTCCTTCGTCCTTGTTCCCATCTCCTGCAGTCTGCTCATCGGATTTCTTTCCCCTAACCTTGTCATTTTCCATCTCCTTGTCTTTCTCCGACTCGTTCTTGATGTCATCCCACAGTTTCTCGTCCACAACATCGGCATCAAGATCATCAACACTGCCTGTTTCTTCTTCGACATCGTTCTCCTCCTCGTCGCCAGACTGATCCTTGTTATCGCCTTGATCTGACAGTCTCTCGTCAGAGTCACCAATTTCGCCCTCAAGATCCTCATTGTCCATGTCAACTGCATCTTCTGTCTTCTCCATTTCTCCATCTCTCTCTTCCTTTTGCCCTTCCTGTGCAATTTCAGACAGATCTTCATCATCTTGGACATCTTTACTGATATCCTCTGCACCTTCCCCTTCACCCAACCCAGTTCCAGACTCTAGCTTACCTGTCTGCTCTTGGCCATCGGCCGGCTCTGAAGGACGACAGAAACCCTGTTTTGCAACAGCAGTGAAAGACCAGGCCAATTGTAATGCAAGTCGGGACGTCTCCAAGGACAGGGCAGCGTGACGCTTATGAAGATGCTCACATATGTAGAAATACTGATCGAGGATCGGCATTGCCACAAGTAACAATGTCTTCGCAGCTTCGAAATCCTCGGGCGCCAGATATTGAAGCTTCTGTGTCACTGAAGCCTGAAGTCGTCTGGTAATAGTGCTCATCTGCAGTGATCGCAGAGCCTCAACGATGTGCTTGTCCGACTTTGAAAGCCAACCTTGGTCTTCATCTGAGCTTGGCATCTCCATCTGTAGGGCAGACAGTCTTTGCAGCACCACAAAAACTTGGTCTATAACGTCTTTGAGGTTCTGATCCAGTTCTCGTACAGTGAAGTTCTGTTGATATATTTGCGTCCCGCTCGTTGGTTGTGACATTGTTTCGATCCAGGCCACAATTTGGCGGAGGAGATACTCGACTCGAGGCTCCTTAACCTGCCAATCCATCAGTTCAAACCTCAGTCGGGAAAGAAGTTCGGGGGCTTTGTCCAGCAGATCTTGTGAGGTTCTCCACGCCATTCCCGACGGTGCTTCGGGCAGATCAAGGATACTTAGTTTCAAGTCTGCAATTTGCTTTGCATAAGAATGCAGTGAGTCCAAACACCCGTTGATGTCAAATCCTCCATGTTCTGCTTGGAATCTTAAGATGCGACAGGCAAGATTCAAGATCTCCGCCAACCATGCAAGGCGCTCTTGTGCAACGCCGATGCTGTTAGCGGAGAGAGGAGATCGCACAATCGCGCCCGAGGACGAACACACGATGGACCTGAGCATTGATAACTGAGAACTCAGTGCTTTCATGTCGAATGCCTGCTGAGGATTTGCTTGCTCTTGGCGGATTGTCAAGAACAGCAAGCCCTCTAAAAGCCCAACAGAACGATTGATTTCTCCTTCAGTGAGGTCGTCCGAGTGATCCGTCCGAGCTGCGCGGACTTGAGGCATTATGTCAAGCAATTGGTGGAAGATAGCGCTGGCAGCAGACTCAGTTCGCGGAAGTTGGTTCACTGCCGAATCCGCCACCAATGCTAGAACACTGGCGCATGACGATTGCTTTTCAAGTTCAGAAGTTGGCAGATTCCTCCTGATTCCCATATGTATAACTGCTTTTAGTGTATCGGCGAGCAATCGTCTCTTTCTTTCTTGGAGATGGCGGACAAATCCAGCATTGTCCTCAGTCAGTCCTGGTGGTGTCTGGGTTTTCAGCTGTTTTGATGCTTCAACTAAGTCTTGTCGGAAGGACGCAATCTCCAAATGAGCTTGAAATCCAGTATTCTTTGACTTGTACACATGTTGCATGCTTTTAACTGCGGCCAGTGGTTGAGTAAGGCGCTCAGGTCGTATATGCCAATCTTCAACCAGCAGGCGGCATCGTCCCAGAGCAGCAGATACTAGCGCATCGTCGTAGTGAGGCTGCGAAAGGTCTGTCACGGCATCTGCTCGTGAGTTCTGCGCTAAGTCTTCTGGCGCATTGAACACAACCGCCTGGTTGAGCAGGACGCGATATTTTCGTACTATTTTGAACAACTTGTAGTGTGATCGGCGTGCGCTTTCGCGGAGTGCAGTGACGTTTGCATCCTTCCAACTTGCGAGTTTGATCTGCTCACTCAAAGCCTTCTCGAGCCCAACCCGACCGACACGTAGCGCAGCCTCGACGCTAACCTCGTATCGGCGATAATGTGCAATGATATTTTGAACACAAGCGGCAGCTGTTCTGAGGTGCTGACGGGTATTTGCCAGGCACTGCATAGTCTTGTTGAGCGTCTCGAGCAGTCGCAAGCGCGGAGAGTATTGACCTAATGTCGTCGACTTGAGAAACTCCTGCAGTGTTTGGACCAGATCCCGTTGGTATGAGAGGTTCCCTCCGTCAGTGCTGTCTAGATTTCTGCAGTTGTAGATTATGGCCTCATATGCGATGAAGTACCAGGCTTGTGCGTCTTCTTCGTGTTTATGCTTTTCCTCATCCAGAAGCCTTGACCAAGACAAAAGCTCCAGACGTCTCCAGCTAATGACCAATGACGATAGCCGCTCGACAAGTGCGCTGACGGACCACTCTCTGCTAGCAATACTTTGCCACTGCGACACAATCTCGTACAGCTTCTCTGTCTTGGTGAGAAGCTTGGCGACAGGATCACCGAGGCTCAGATTGAGTACTTCGGTGCAGAATGACAAGACCTCCGCTGGAACAGCATGCTCAGGCCACTTTTCCTGAATGATGTTGAATGTCGATTGGATCTCTTGCACTAGATCTAGCAGCTTCTGACTCTGCTCGTTGTCTGAGTCAGTGTATATGTTGAAGCCGCGAGAACTTTTATCGCCGCTGAACTCGGTCATTTTAGCCTCCATCTGCAAGAAGATGGCAGGTAAGAGATCCGTAAAGGAAGTGCCGGTGCCTCCACCACCATCACGACCAGCTTTCAGTAGTAACTCTAATGTAGAGAGAATGAACGCTTCGATAGCTTCTTGTGGATTCCGTTCAGTGTAGATCGTCTGATGCAGCATACTGAGTCGTACTGCCGTCCCGCGAGCATCGAATTCCTTTCGGTGCCTGTCCGATGCCACGTCCAGGCCTTCGAACAGTGGAAACATCTCATCCAGCTCTCGATTTTCGCCTTCTTCATCTTCGACTGGGTCCCCGCGGTAAGTGTAGTAGCGAGATCTCGTCGCAGCATCAGCCCGGTCTTGCGTCAAACGGCTTTTCCATTCGAAATAGAAGCTGTCAACAATGTCAAGGAAGCCCTCGATGGGGATCCAATCTTGCTTCCCTGTTAGAGCAGTTCTCACTCCAACAAGCTCAAGCCAGTGAGATTTGATCTCTGAAGACGAGGCATTCAAGAGTTTCCAATCTTGAACAGCGCCAGGAGTGACTGCCAGGGGAGGGATGCTCATGACAAGCTCACGAACCGCGCTAGGTGCACTGCCTTGGGTCTTCTCTCTTATGCCAAGCTCCAAGCCAAGATACAAGCCTTTCAAAAACCATAGAATTGGCTTTACAAAGTCGTCGAACGCTCGATGAGAGCTTTCTAACCGCTTAATAATAGCCCTCAAGTTGGACATTCCTTGTTGGTCAGACCATTGTTCGATCCACTCTGCACTGCCTGGTCGCGCTCTTTGAACCGCTTGAACATCCCGGTGATCAAGCACAACACTAACAATTCTCGTGAAGATCTCTTGAAGCTTGAAGAATTCCTCTTTACCGGGTCTGATCACTGCGGTTGGCTGAGAGACTGAACCTAATTCGAGCAGCTGTTGCTGAAGAATACGAATGACGAGAGCTGTGTCCGTTCCCGTCACACACTGGTGAAATTGCTTTTGCCCCTCAATTCTGGATTCCAACTCAACGACTCGGCATTCGTGGAGATGATGCGCAATGATCGGGTACATTGCGGGGTCTAAGGGCTCGTCAGGCACCATAAGTATCAGCCCGGCAAGGGACAAGCTAACAAGGCATGTTTTCAGGTGCTGAGGACCCCATTTATCCTTGTCTTGCAGTTGCAGTAGGACAGGGTGGATCAGTCTGACATACACATCTCTGAAAGGTTCGTGGCTTTGCCCCTGTAGAAAGACATCGTTGCTCGGGATGGCAGATAACTGAGAAAGATCTGGTGTTCCTCCTTCAGGAAAGCATGCCCTTGCCTCGCACGTCAAGAGATTATAGAAGGAAGACATCAAACCTCCTAGGACCGACCGAATATCAACGGCAACCTGGGAGATGGAGCCCTCGAGTGAGCAGGTATGGGACGCCAATGCTTTCGTTAGCTCTCCTAGCTCCTCTTTTGCATGGTTCAGTATGCCTAGAGGCTGTTGTTGTATTGATGACAGCTGCCTTATCAGTTCCATCCCAATGGAGCCATCGTCCACCAAAATATCAGCATCAAGGAATGCGAGGCGGACCAGTGAGCTAAGCCCAGCGTTTTCGTGTCCGACAACAAGGGATTGTGTTTCATGCTGAGGCACAAACATCGCCAGATTCTCTAGATCTGGCTCGTCCGCCTCACGCTTCTGCAATTTGACCGCATGTTGAATGAACCTGAATACTTGTTGAAACTTTCCCTCAAAAAAAACCTCCTTCGTTGATTGCTCCTGCAGTCTCGCCACGGCTTCGTGAAGATCCGGCATCAAGGCCTCTGGCTCTCCTGACTCGACGATCGACGTATACACATTTTGCAATCTTAGCCTCAAACTTGAGAGTGAGTTGCGAGGTTGCTGCAAGGAGCGACATGCAAGGTCAAATCTACCAATGAGCTTTTCCAATGCAAGTTGACAGTTGAGTTGTTGCCATGTGGCAGCTGTCTTGGGCCGGAAGGTTTGCCACATAAGTTGAAGACCGAATCCAGTGTTCAGCCTACCCTTGTAAGCAGACAAGGTCTCCAGGCACCGTGATAGTTGAGGAGCGATCTCGGGAACGCTTCGCCGAACAAAATGAACCAGGTCGTCTCCGACTCGTAGGTATGCCTGCAAATAAGCGATGTCGATCGTTTTCGCGTCACAGAGGAGGAGGAGCTCCTGAGTAAAAATGAAAATTCTTTCTACTCCTTCCAACAAATCTAGCTTCCTCATTGCGTTGATCTCTCTTTGAAGAATTTCAGACATCGAGGAAATCACAAGATTGCCGAAAGCCGTAATGTTCGGCACTGTATCGAATGCTGCTCTCTTTGCAGCAGAAGCTGATCGTTCAAGAACTGCTCCAGCTCGGGTTGATGCGTCCTTCAAGAGTGAAGTGATTCCTGCCATCCGCCGTGCTACGTACCAGTACCTGGTAAATAGCTCCGTGAATGGAGTCTCCAGAAACCCTCTCTTGGAAAATCCACCAAGCAAGATCAGTGGCTCATTAAGAACGAGCATTTGTGGACACCCGTTGCTTGCAGAAAGCTCCAGAGAATCAAACATTTGGTACAGCTTTTCCACGTCGAAGAAATTTCTCTTGCTGATCTCCAGCTGCAGTAAGCGATCAGCTTCAGCACCAGGCAAGGGGCAATCAGCATTTGAGATCATCCTCATGTCTTTAAGATTGAGATTGTCAGCCGCGGCTTCGATACTGTGCGCTTGTGGAATTTGGTCAGCCATCTCTGACAATTGCCTCAAGCGAGTGAGAGCAGAAGCAATCGGATACCGAATGGGAGCCGCATCAAAACTCCCGGGTCCATCAGGCATAAAAATTTCAAGCGATCGATTTCTCATCGCCCTCGAAAGCTCTCCATAGCGCGGGTCCATGGTGAGGAATATCCTGAAATTTGGATGTGGTTCAATAATTCTCGTACTGGTGCTCCCACTATGTTGCTCGCTGATCACAAGTGATCCACCTGGTTCGAGCAATGAATTCAGCCTGTCCAGGACGGATGGATTGCACAAATTGGCATTTTCCAGCAACAGCCATGAACCCTTCTCGATAGCATCGACGAGAATGCCATCGTTCCATACGAACCGGAAACTCGATTGATCGACTGAATCGAGAATAGTCGAAAACACTTCGACTTGTGCCCGAAGTTCCGGCAAAATAGCTAATAAATTTGGTATGGCTGCTCGAAGATCAGGGATCTCTAACTCATCGCCCTCGAAGAGTTGCCATAGCCTCAATAGTTGGACCTGCGCTGCTCCGTCGGACTTATTTGTAAAGGACGATGCGATTCGTTGTCGGAGCACTTCTCGTATTCTAGTATGGATCTTGCTGACATCGCGACGGGTGTCGTATTGGTCGAAACCTCCCACGAGGTCTACAGTGTCCACATCAGAGTTCATCGAAAATTCGACGAGCTCGACTCCCGCCGCAGCCGCGAGATACCGTATGAGAGTTGTTTTTCCGGAACCTGAAGGTCCAGCCAGAATCACAGGCCAATTTTGTTTGACAGCTATGATGATAGAATTCGATGCGGGAAGTTGTCGGACGGAGGGAGTTATATTCGGCGCTTCAGTTCTTTGCAAGATCGAATCCCTAGAGAGAAAAGCGTTGCCGACTTGAAGAAAGGTTTCAGTTATATTGTTATAAAAGCTTTCAGGAGTTGTGGAGGTAAGGCTGGATTCGGCTCCCTTCAGGATCAGGTTTCTTTGAGTAGGGGTGCGGAAGCGCCCTGTCACAATATTGCGAAGATGGTAAGACGAGGGAAGTGTCGGCTGATCTTTGCACAGTCGCAACCATCGGCTCACGTCACGGAGGTTCAATTCCCAAGGTCCTCCATGCGCAAAGGCTGGACCTCGAGCAATGGCCCGATTAAGCTGTGTGACTGTATTGATCACGTTCTCGAGTTGATCGGCATCAACGTCTGGGAACCTGGACGCGCAAATGCGGACCAAATCCACACGTTGAAAAGAATCTGCATAAACGACCGTGAATCGGTTGACGAAGGAAGCCGGGAGCCCTTTACGGCCTCCGCCTTGATGATGAGGGTTTTGAGCGGCAAACAAGGTGAAATCTGGATGACAGACGAACGATTTATCCAGTTCCGCAATATAGACTTCTCGACGATGATCCAAGCAAGCATTCAGGCCTTCCAAAACCGATTGCGATGCCAGGTTCATTTCATCGAGGAGGACCCATCCACCGGATTGCATGGCTTTCAGCAGAGGACCGTCTTGCCATGAAAACTTCCCTACTCCCTCATTCTCGGAAGGAGCATCTGCCCCGAACAAGTCCATGAGGTCCGTCTGGTCGGACAAGTTAATTCGGGTAAATTCCCTTCCGCAAGCTTGTGCAAGAGCCGTCACTATTGCTGTCTTGCCCACACCGGGGCTGCCTTCCAACAGAATCGGCCTTGTCATCTGCAAAGCGCGGATGATCCTCATCGTATTTTTTGATGTAGTGGGAGCGTCGAAAACGAGATCGGTTGTCTGCTGTGTCGTATGTTCTGTTCGAGGTAGGGAGAATTGACCAACAAAGAGGCGTTCACTGGTAGAGGAGAGGTCGGGAGTTCTGTTATAGATCTCAAAAACATCAAGACCCACCAGATTTTGTAAGTGATTTAAGCAATCTTGTCTTGACTCATTCAAGTCCCTTGCGCCCATCGAAGTCAATCCGGCTGGGTTTGCACCGATGGAGTCAACGTAGACCAGGAACGCACCATGCACAAAGGCAAAGTCCTCCCCTAGTGGCACAGCATGGTTGATAAAGTCTGCCCATGCTAATAGATCTCGCAACCCTATGCTTTTGGATGTCGTGTTATGGAACTCGTTACGAAACCAGGTAGCAAACTTAAGCATCTTCTCGGCCAAGTCACCTCTCCTTATTCGCAGCTTATTCTGAATAATTGGCAAGACGTCTGCTTCTTGTGACAAGGAAGGCACCCAGATCTCAGTTAACCGATTTCGGAGTGCCGCCGACAGCTCTCTTTTCCCGTAGTCCCCTCCCGGATTCATAGTAGCTAGGAATTGAAAACTTGGATGCGCGACGACGAGATTGTCGACAGAGCCCTTTTCTGCCAGTAAGATTGTCCGAGATGGCTCTAGGACACTGTTCAAACGCTCGAGAACGGAGTCTTCAGCCAGAGATATCTCGTCAAGCAAGAAATATTCTCCTCTTTTCATGGCTCGGACGAGGCTGCCATCGTTCCAGGCAAACAGGGCTTCGTATGCCCCGATGCTGGATCGGACTTGCTCGACAAAGTTGGGATCATAGCCGGAGCAATCCAATCTTTTGAATGCTTCCACAATTTCGCTAACATCTAGGTCTTCGGTCAAGATGCCCTCGGGCCTGGAACGAACCAGGGCTTGCCAGCTCGCCCGTACGTTGTTGGCAAGCTCGGATCGATTGCGAATTGGTCGCTGAGAGCCAATAAGGTCGCCAGTTTCGGTATTAGTATGTGCATTGTAGATATCGAGTGGCTTTCCGGCCGCTGCGGCAATCACTTGAGAAATTTGGGTCTTTCCGCAACCAGTCTCGCCGACCAAGAGGACCGGCTCTCTATTCTTCAGTGCTTCAGCTACAAGAACGAAAACTCGTCTCATGGCCGAAGTCCAGACAATCGAACCATGCCGCTGAACAGAATGCGGGATCTTCGACATCCCATACAGAACCTTCTCATCAATAGCAACTTTGATGGTCTCCTCGATAATGTTCCTGACCACGGCACGCTCGGCGGGTTCTCTTACTCGTTCAGCCAGGAGCATGAACCCGTGATATGCCAACTGCTGCCAATCATCCACAGGTCTTGAGGCCCATCGAAACAGATCCCGCAAGGTGGCAAAGCTGTTACGCTGTTCAAATAATCTAGAGGATTGCCTGAGAAGAGACAGCTTCTTGTAAACAGCGACAATTTTGGTGCAAAACGATGGAGCGATCTGAGCCCGTTCTCGAAGTATTATTTCCAACTCGTCTTCAGGGATGTCATCAAAGTGGATTTCAAGAAAACGATTTCTGAATGCCCGAGAAAGTCGCTTCCGCCCTCCGTACAGGCCAGCCGGATTCTGTGTGGCGAAGAGCATGAAGTTAGGATGCGGTCGGACCATTTCCTGAGACTCCGGAATGAGGAGCTCTCTGTTATCATCAAGCAACCGATTCAGGGCTTCGAGCACGTCGCTTGGGGCCAGATTCAATTCGTCGAGCACGATCCAATGGCCAAGACGTAGCGCATCCACTAAAACACCTTCTCGGAATACTAGTTTGCCGTCGGTATCTGATGTATAGCTGCCCAAATACTCTTGAAGATCCGTGTGCTCATGGTTGTTGATCCTGACAAATTTGTTGCCAGACAATTTTGCGAGATATTCCACCATGCTGGTCTTCCCAGCCGATGTCGGTCCTTGTAAGAGAATTGGAAAGCGTCGCATAGAGGCAGCGCGGGCCAAATTGAGCAAATTGCGTTCCACAGATGGCGTTCTGATATAGTGTGATTGGAAGTCAGGCGTCATGGGACCTTTCTTAACAAAGTGGTGTCTGAAGGCAATGTAATCCTCATCATGTGGGATCTTGGGTAGTTGACTGAAGAATGCCTTCCGATTCCTAACTGTTGAGAGCAAATGCTTTTCAACGGAGGGCAAAGCTAATTTTTCTGCTTCGTTGCTCAGTACTGTAAAAAAGCTCATTGCAAACCCTTCATACATTGCACGTCTTAAGCCGTGACTTGCACTGTATTGTGACGTGTATAACAGACACCGGACGAGCGACCGAATACTGAAATGTGGTGTTTCACCTGCCCCATCGGTAAGCTTGTGCGTTTCATTGAGCTTCTTCAAATCGAGATAGGAGTTTGCAAGGTCCAAGGCGGCTCGTTTGTCATTATCGAGCAGAGAGCCAAGATAGGTCTGAATTATCTTGGTCAAGTCCTCCAGATTATTGTCACCAGGGGGAACATATATCTCTGTAAATCGTGATCGCAAGGCAGGTGGAAGGTCTTTCTTTCCTGCATCCGTTGCCGGATTCATAGCAGCAAAGACTCGAAAGTTGGGATGAGCAACGAGAGTCTCAATGTTGCCCGCTTCAGCGAGTAGTAGTGACGGTTTTTCCTCATCACCATTGTGTAATAGACTGACGATATGATCTAGAGTGTCTGAGGGCGCCAAGTTGATTTCATCGAAGAGCACCCATCCGCCCTCTCGGACCGCTTGAACCAACCTACTTTCAACGAAGGTGAAGGTGTGCGTCTTGTCGCCGCGATCAACAAACGTACGGATCTGCTTCAAACTTTCAGAAAATTCAGCCCACCTAGCGCGCAGGACATTGTATTTTGCAGTGTCCAGCTTGCGCTTCTTGCTTGCGTGGACGGACCCATCCGTGTTGACGGTCTCTGCAGGGTTGAGGGAGGCTGCTGCCATTTGAGTAGCTTGGTTCCACAGGATTATCAGTCTCGACCAGTTTTGCTTTGCAAATGCCTTAGCGAGAGCTATTTGGAATTTCTCGTTCTTTTTCGTAGAGAAGGTATCATCAAACAAGGCGTTGAACTTTTCAATCATGGGAAGGATTAGAGATCGAACTGTTACCGGCTTCAAACCCCCAACAAGGTCGCCAGCCTCGCTTTGTTGCGAAAGATTGACCACGGTGAGAGTTTGACCCAAGAGATTCGCAACGTATTGTACAAGAGTTGTCTTGCCAACGCCAGTTTCACCAACCAGAAGACAAGGTTCTGAGCAATCGGCACAGACAACAATACGGTCAAGGGTTCTCCCAGCCGAGGTGGTGAATGCAAAAGGAGTTCTGTTGGCCTGCCGACGGCGAATGGGAATCTTTTCAAGAGTGCTTCGGCCAACCTGCACCACGTCTTTGTCCTCGGAGACCGTTGGAAATGTTTCGTTCAGACAATACCGCATTTGCTGGGGGGATATATTCATTTCTGCGGCAATGCTCTCAGCTAACAATTCATGGAGTTCCTCATTGTTGAGGTAGCCTGCATAGCAGTCGACAGCATCCTTGAAGATGTGAAATGTTACCTGTTCGGGTAGAGCGGTCGACTTTGAAACCACCCCATAACGTCCCAATCTGCGAACTGTCCTTCTCAACAAATTGAGCAGATCTCTCAGGGAGGGCATGCGTGTCTGTAGTCTTTTCAGGGCATGATTTTCCTTATACAGACGAAGGAGTTTGCCGTGAACTCGCAGGATTGTGGTAACGAAGATACCTGCATCAGGATATCGAGAGTGAAGCAATGCCTCGACCTCTGCAGGTGGGTAGTTGATGGTTTCGACAGTGCTCCAAACTCGAGGATTGAGTAGCCACGAATGGCGAGAATTCGTAACGTGAGAAATCTGTCCAACAGATTCAACTGTTGCCAATATGCGAAAACCGTGCCTCGGGCGTACTTTTTGGTTACGACTAGGCAGGAACAGATCCCCCTTCTCGAGAATCGGGCGCAGCACTCCCATGACCTCGGAAGGTGCCCGATCAATATCTTCTATGAGAACCCATCTCCCTTGTTGCATGGCCTTGGTCAAAACACCGGGCTGCCAGGTGAATGACTTGCCGTCAGCCGAGGAAGTGTATATCCCCAGCAGACTCTTGGCGTCAGTTTGTTCGTTGAGGTGTAAAGTAATCATCGATGACGATTGATTCAGGAGCCTCGCGGCCTCATGAACTAAGGAGGTCTTTCCAGAGCCCGCCCGCCCCAGGATGAGAATAGGCTTCGAGTCTAACAAACACTTCCCGAGCTGCCGCAAATTGTACTTCGCCGTTGCCGTCAGGACGAAAGTGGAAGTTGGGGAGCATAGTGAGTTATCACTCCATAGCAGGTGAAGAACGCCGCCAATGTTGGTGACCCGCGGCGAGAAATTTTCAGTGACCAGGCTGCGCGCTTTTGAAGACGATGATGGTGATGATTGCCAGGACTTCTCAACATCCGTTAGCGTCCCGAGCAGATCTTTCCAGCGTCTCTCCTCCCAAAGCTTCAGCAGTCGATAGTCGATCCTTCGGCCTTCCCACTGGCCCCAGGCGGCTTCGTCGCCTACATACGTCTTGACCATTTTCTCTGAGAAAGCATCGGCAAAGTGCAGGATCATGCACAGACACTGGATAGCCAAGTACCTGACTGCCAAAGAGCGATGGTGTAGAAAAGATGATAAGAAGACAGGGGTAACGATATTGGTGAGCATGCGGCGGTCAAAAGAGAGAAGGCGAAAAAGAGCGAGCAGAAGTGGATATTCGATGTCGTCCCGAACCTCAGGCGAAGATCTTCCTAGATCCAACAGACGATGTCGCAAGTGATCTATCCGAAAAAGCGACGTGACGTGAGGGCGGAGATATGTAGCAAGTGGCAACACCCGAGCCAGACATGAAATGGTGTTGATAACATCCTTGAGATCAGCGGTGCGAGTAACACCTGACCACCTGGCGAGTAACTCGGGCAAGAGAGGCTTGTAGAGCGGAAAGAGCGCATCTGTGCATCGAGGATCTCGAAAAGCATCGGCCAGGGTCTCCAGATATTGGGATGCAGTTGACCTGATAATGATTGATCGGATTTCTGTTGGAAGTACTCGGAGAAACGGGTGGTCTTCACTGAGTTGCGCATCAGCCCATGAGCAGTATACTGCTATGTCTTCCATGGCGAAGCCTGATGCCGCAGCCTTCTTTCCCCCGCTTCAGATCTCGAGCATTGGAAAGGGGGAAATATAACAGAAGATCGTTGATGGAAGGGAAACTTCAAGATATGTTTCTTGGCAAGGCAGCGGCGACGAAAAATTTCAGGTGGCGCGAGGCTGTACAAGGCTGACACCTGCATCAACCAATCAGTGTAGAGAGACTCGTTTATCAAAAACAAACTGACATACGTAGGGTTCTCTCGAGGTTCATCTCAGGAAGCAGGTGGCCGAAGGTATCACTGCTATCTCTAAATCCCCGAGAATAACATATCAAAGCCAGTGGATTTGGCAACTGCAATACTATGCACTAAGCAGGGCGTAAATCTATGGAATGTCGATTCGACCGCTGTCATCAAGCCGCTTCTGTTACATTGGGTATAATTTTCCAAAAACATATCGAACCGCTCAACTTTTGGGCTGCTGTAGCAAGCTCATCCTCTTGAAACAGGGGGCTCTCTCTTCGCTGGTCTTGAACAAGCAACATAATCAAGAAAATGTACATGCACATATGGGAGAAATTTGTACATAGAATCATGTCATAAGGCCTCATTACTCTTCAGTCAGAGCGTCGTCGCCTGTCTCCCTCCATTCTCTCGACTGCTCCGTGAGTCTCTTGACCCCGGTGACCCGCTCTGCCCATAAAGATTCGGATGCAGTTCGGAAGGTATAAGCCCGTTGGGATGATATCACCCCTATCGCTTGGAGGACTGCTTTGCGAGAGTCGCGTGAGAAGACGGCAGGGTGGTTGATCCATTCGAGACTAGCTTCGATATCGGCGTCGAGAGCATTCATGATCGTGTGGTCAACGTTGGTGGAGCGTGGAATAGGTGTACTAGTGTCTGAATGGGGACTGTGGTCGCGGCCCTGGTCTGGCGTTGCAGCTCTGGGGCTCCCTGCCTTTGACTGCGGGCTGTGTCGTTTGTTGACCGGATGGGCGGCAGCCGGGGGTAGGGGAGGAAGACCCCCTTTCCCCAATCCTTTGAGAATGGTCCTTGTTTCGTTTAGAAGGTGATGCGCACGCTCATGTTGACCACGCTGGACAAGAGTGAGGGCGCGGCTCAGCATGTCGGACGTCAACAACTCCATACGCCTTTGAACGATGGACGGATGGGGAGGGATGGGAGGCGTTGGCGGCCTTCCATTCTGGCGAGAACGTCGATTCGAAGGTAACATGGTGATGGTTAGCAGCGATGGCCGGGGTAATTGCACCATGGATCCTTCTCGATGGAGGTCGCCAAAGGACAGATCGGCCTGGAGCAATGGCAATTCCTCGACGCTTTGAATCCGCTGGTCATCCGTATCGAGTGAGCCACCGAGAGCTTCGAGACCAGACACTATAGATTCCCAAGCATCCTGTGGAGCAGGCTCTGAGGTCGATGTATCCGGGTCTATCACCAACTGCACCAATACATCTCGTTTGTCGCCAAAATGCAAGTCTCCCAAGCTCGCTTCAGCGTCTCGGCCGGTGGCTCTCTTGGTCGTCTGCAGAGCACCGTTGATCTTAACAAATTTTGCGGGGGACCCTTCAGGCAACTTGAGCTTCAGCTTCACGTTCTGGTGAGATATTGATTGAAGGGCGCCTAGTACACCGCCAGCACATTCGCGAAGCATCATCCAGTCCTTCACGTAAAGATACGATGCTTTTGTGCGGCTCGACAATTCAAGCATACTCTCCGGTTTATGGGTAAGTCCGAGACCAAACGAGTAAATACCGACCCTGTTGCGGTTAGCAGAGACATAAACAAGAGATAAGGGGGCAAGCTTACTTTGCAGCTTCGGCTCTCTGAACAACGAAATCCACGCCTTCCATTTCTGAAGTCGAGGAATCGCTGATCAAGAGGATAGTCGAGATTGGATTTGCTGCTTTGCGTTGCATCAAGAGATCCATTGCCACGTTGGCACCATCAACCACGTCCGCGCGTAAACTCTTCTGTCCGACGGGACGGATCGAATTAAGGACTTTGTTCCATCCACTCCAAGTCTTGGTGGTCATTCCAACAACTGGTACTCCCCCACCACTTGAACCAAACGTAACGAGACCCATCCGGTCCCGGTCGCCCAAATTGTGAACCAGGAAGCGCAGCGTATCCCTCAACAAGGTGATCTTCAGACCTTGCATAGAAGATGATACTGGAATGACGACAACAATGTCGATCGGTACATGGAGCGATGGAGGAACCCGCCTGTCGACAACATTCTTTGGCACAGAATATTCCGTGGCTGCTGTAGTGGCCGACCTTGGGCCGCCGTAAGACGATGCAACGGACGGTACACGTCGGACATTTCTGTTCTGACGGCCATACTCTTCTTCATCGGTGCCCGAGGTATCTGGTTCGTAGTCTGGATTGAAACGCGGTGAGGGTTCCGTGGCGTGTAGGTCTCGCAAGGCTCGTTGCCAGATTTCCAGCTTGTCTCGGTCCTGAAACAAAAGATGGAAAGTTGGCAGCTCTGCGACTGACAGATTCAGGGTCAAAATGCACTCGTCTGGAGATGCATGTACTTGGCGCAAGTGTTTCTTGATCAGAATAGAGCCTTTCAAAGTACACCTCGTCAGTTTGCGCCCGGATTCGGTTATCAATGGAGGCTGGGCGTTCTTCTTCTCTTTCACGCAAATGAGCATCTCCCCGAATAGATAACACTCAAGCTCTTGCCACGAGTGCCGGTCTTTGCCAACTCGGATGACACTATGCAAACGTAGCTTTCCAAATCTCTGAAATTCAAGCCCGTGCCAGTTATCCACACGCATTCTAAGCTCTTCGGTAATTTCGTCGAGGATCTCTGAAGGTTCGTACGCGAGAGGTGCCTGCTGAATGTCTTGGTGCCTATGCATTGCTGGAATTCCGACGCCAGAGTCGCTGGGGAGGGGAGGAACCGGGGGCGTATTCTGCATTTCATCCAATTGTCCATGGAATTTGCCTTCGGGGACTTCAATGGTAACGAGACATGTGACGGTCTGCTGCTGGCGTGATCGAGTCAACGTTGGATACTCACTGCGAACCGTGACAATGGGGACCGGGATAGGTTGCTTCATGTCTTTGATTTGAGTTCCTGGTACAGTGGTTTCCATGGCGTGAAGATCATAATCATGCTTTCGTGGATGGCCGGCGTGGTCATTGGCATAGTCGGTTGAGGAGGCATTGCCGCTGTCATTGCGTGAATGAGTCTGTGATCCGTGAAGTCCATGACCGATGCCGAGGCGTTCTATGCGCATCCTTTGGCTGTCTCGACTGTCTCGGTTGGTGTTCTCGCGGGTGAGTCTCTCGCTCATTCCCTGTGAACTGTAGGCGTCATCCTGGACAACTTGTCTGCTGCCGGCCTCCCAAGGCATGGGTGTGTTTTGCGAGCTCCTTGGTGAAGATACATCTTTAGAGGCGACGGCTCGAACCATATTACTCAACTTGGCTGTGATCTTGTTAGGAGCGATCTAGCGGGCAGGCAGGTGGTACCTACTTAGATCCAGAATGCTGCCGCCACGGAAGGAATCCAGGCTCAATGGAGCGTCACATGTTGGGCAATATTGCGAATCCGAGTCTCGGATGTATTCGTAGAAGCAAGCCTCGTGAGCGACGTGGCCACAGGAAAATTGTAGAACCCTCTCCCCTCTCAATGTATGCTCAAGAAGCTCTTCACAAGCAGCGCATTCCCCTCCAACAAACGTCCTTTCTCGTCGTGAACGTGAGCGGTCGGAATCGAGCATGCCGGCCATGGGATGCCCAGCTCCGGGGACGCTTGTCGTGGGCGAAGGAGGAGGTCGTTGTTCCCGGGTCCGTGGACGACGGTCGTTTGGAGTATGCGGCCTTCCCAGGGTGCCCGAAGAAATACTAGATTGCTTGAAGGTCGAATGTTGGGAAGCGCCGCCCAGTGATGAGCCCGCGCGAGGAGGAAACCCGTCGTGACGGGCTCGCGAGACTTGGTCTGGGAAGTATAAAACCATGAGTCAGTCCTATCTCTCCTCGCTTTGTTTTTGCTGAGACAGAAAGTCTTTCAAGCAACACTGGAGAGGGTGCCTCGGCCGCAAAAGAAGCAATATCGCTAGAGGTCTTACAGTGGGCGGGTTTCGAATCGTTTGTGCTTGTCCGAGACCTTGATCGAGGACGATTGAGAAGTCCCAACTCGTAGAGGTTTTCGGTGGTCTCTCTGGACACCGCGGCGCTGGAGAAGGAACGATCGTGTTTGGTCATGGAAAAGAGATGCCCGACTGGCAGTGCTCTTCCCTCTAGCGTCAGACCAATTTCATCAAGAAGGAAGATCCTGAGAGAACTAGGGGAGATCGGTAACCACGTGGAGGCCTTTCAATTTTGTTTCCTCAGTGGGCACTCGGGAGACGGGGATATGAGATGGAATCAGAGGGGGGTTACAATGGCTAGAGTATAGTATTGCACTTGGATGCTGCTGGGGGACTTGAGGAAGTAGGACTTACCGGTGCAAATTGGTGGATGCTGCCTCTTTCTCTCAAAGTCAAACTGGCTCTGTGGGGGCATTCTGGACCGTGACCACGAGCACCCTAGCATTGAGACCATGAGGCAGGATCCCTTTGGACCAGTTGAACCGGCGCGGTGGGGGAATCCCATGGCGCAACACAGTGTGGATCCCTGCATTTGGACGGCGGATGTCATGTAAAGACAAGTTCCTGGGGGGGTTGTAACCGTGCTCCAGTGTGGAATCTCAAAGGGCCATGGTCGAGCGACGGCGCTGAGAGGTCTTTGGAGGTCTTGGACAGGCCCCGTACCTCCATACAGGCACCGGGATGGGGATGGTGTTGCACCGAGCGCCTGGAACCATGCCTCTGTAGGAAAGTCATAAAGCCGGCGTCTTGGAACCAGCATTAGGCGCATTAGAGCCAGAAACCAAACTGCCCCCCAGGCTACCCCTTTGAAGCCTATTAGAAGGCCTTTCGGAAGATGCCACAGATGCCAATGCTGCATGATGTCCGGGCCCTGGCGGGGCAATGCAGCTGTTCATTCGAGGGCCTTCTTGGGGAGGGCGTTGTTTGCGTTAGGGATCTGCGTCCAGGCCTTCCTTAGAGGGTAAAGAACCAAGAGGAAATGTTGACGTTACCTGGGGGTCTCAAGCTACCTTTCCGGCTCTGCCCTCGACTCTGGAGCGTCAGAACCCAAGCCTGAGTAGCCTCGGTTTCGACAGCTGTGACAGCTGTGACACCTGTCAATGTGCCCGCGGCAGCAGGATCTCACGTCGCGAGCGGCCACCCCCATGACAGATCAAGGAGACCTTCGTAAAATTGTTCCCACAAGGATTCTCCTTGTACCAGGTACAAAGCACACATACCTAGGTAGGCAGTACAAGCATGTCAATGATGGTGGCCCTTTGTCGACGTTGGTATTGTCAATGGGGCCAGTGACTGAGCAAGGGATACCTTGCAGCGGACAAACATCACCAACAGGAGCTAGGAACAATGGACTGGTCGAATGTAAGGTACCACTCACTGTGCCGGCGGCCCAACGGTCAATCACGCTGGACCGCAGTAGCAATCGCCTTCTGGGCAGGTGGAGCAAGGTGATGAAAATGTCCCCTCAAGCAGCATCCCTTACAGTTTTATCGAAATTTCCCATGTCATGACGAAAACCTAATATGATATCAAACCACGTTCCTGCACTCATACCTGTACCTACTCTTGAAATGGCTGATCGACAGAACTAGATCTTGACTTGCAGAATATTAAGCGATACTCATATATTTCGACTTCTGCCCGACTGCAGGGAAAACGAAGTCTCCAAGCTAATCTACGGCCCTCTTGGCCGATATTCCAATCTTGCCTCCTGAGAACGGCGAGAACTGCTGGATCCGTTATTTAATTCCTGGACGAGACGAAGCCGGATTGGTGGCTTGGTTTTGTTTCCAACAAGATCTGAGAAACTTGCTGGGAGCAAGCTGAGACCTGTATTCTGCATAGTATGTCGGGGAGAATCTGCATCGTATTATACACCAACGACCTCGTTGAATCTGTGTCATTATCCCATCGTCCATGGGTACAGTGAAGAGATGGAGACCGGTGCAAGCAGCCCAAGAAGTGTGGCTTGCGTCCTCAACGTTCAACCGCAGACATTTGTGGGGAGGACTTAGGTCAGTCCTCACAGCCGAAGCAGGGTAGACCATGTCTATACCTAAGGTGCCACTGATCGGGGGACTGCATACAAACCGTTATACTGGCCCCACGGCGTCCAGAGAGCCATACCATAATATTCCGTGGTAAGTCAGTAAATGGACCCGACCTTTCCATGCCTGCACCGGGGAGCTTTTCGCAAAGCATCCGGCTGTTTTCCATGCCGATGACGGATTCAGTCAGACTCGGAGTAGTGTCCAGTAGAAATGGATCACTGGTGCCAGGCCTCCTAGAGGCATGCCAATGGTGGTCGAGCTCGGCTGATTTGCCTACTTATCTGTGTACCTACCTTCATGTTAGGGACCCTCGTCTTGTGGCGCTTGCAGCCGATGCGGACTTCAATGGTAGTCCTCATGGCGCAGAAGGATTCAGCGGCCTGGCGTCGTCTGTCGACTGTTATGTGCTTACTTGCCTTCTTTCAAACAAGTCCAAGGACATAGTAGGCAAGGCCGTCAGCCTGAAGCGTGCGATGGTCGCCACTGTCAGCAAATTACGTACCGCCCGGCAAAGGGAATGACTTGTAAAGAACGAGGATCCTCGTGAAAGTTCCATAGCAGGGTATAGTTAGAGCACCCGCGCATTCGGCTCCCTTCCTTGGGTTTGGCTCTCAGGTGTTGGGTACAATTCCAGGGTTATGGTGGCCGGGGAAGTGGCTAGCATCCAAGATAGCTTTTCATCAGATTCCCCAATCCAAGAGCCCAAGCGAGAGACTAGGGCAAAGCGTTTGATCCCCCTCAAACTGCCGGCATTTTTAGATGCCTAGAAGCAGAGTACCTGAGCAGTTCGTTTCAGAGTGCACATATCAACTACGTACAACTCTCAGTCTGTGCGTTTAAGCGAGACAGGTGGCATGACTTCGGAGAAAGTTGTTCTCAGCACAGAGTACATGCCCTGTGCAGTGCAGATCCTCTGATCGCCAGGTATCGACAGCTTCCACAACAACCATTTCGGATGCTCGCATGCCTGAGAGGTGAGGGTGGGATTGTGGTGTTGGGACTCCTATCAGAAAGTTGATTGCTAGACAGGTTACGCTTCGAATCACCCCAAGAGACATAGAGGTTCAGACGTTAGTTTGGGTTCGTTCGCGGCAAGGATTAGCAGTATTTTAAGCTCCCACATTTCGGATATGCTGCTGGCTGTATCGGCTGCAGTCACCCTAACACTGGGTTTCTTTATCAATCCAACATTCCCGTGCAAAGAAATCGCATAGTCACTTCCGTTTGGGCATTTCCTGCCTATCCGTTGTTGCAAGTCACCGATGCTGGCACAAGCCGTTGCTGAGGTCCTCGTGACGGATGCTGGGCAGCCTTGCACCCCCCTACCTCGTACTCTGGGCGCAGAGTGTATCCATAATCGGTGCAGAGCGAGTCGAGACAAGCGATTGCAGGATTCGCAGAGCCATATCGCTTGCTTATGCTCTCCTCGTGGCTCGAGAAGGAATGCTTCGGCTCCAAAGGAACCCCCATTCGTCCTGCAGGAAAGTGGGCATTATACTTCCACTCAGGTCCGCAGCTACGGCACCAATAGCTAGGACTCTCCTGTCCTCATTGACCTGGCCATCGATCCTCTAAGTACTAAAACAGCAAAAAAAAAAAAACAAAAAAAAACAACACCCTGTGTAGCTGCGGCATTGTGCGGCAGTGGAAAGCTGTGGAGCTTTTGGAATGAAAGTTTCCCTCTGTGCACCAATAGATTATACCACGGTCGCCGGATTGCTTTCACCTTCTGAACTGTTGTACGTCAATTTGCAGAGATCGACATCAGCAGGAACAGATAGCTCCCACTAAATTGATGTAACAAGAAACGGCGATTTCCATTCTAGGGGGACAAAGCTGCTTCAACTTTGATTGGTCCGAAGGTACACTTCTTTTCCCAAGATCAGAAGCATGAAAACTGGAACTGGGTCATCGTCACCGCAGTGGATGGTAGAAAGTAGAATGTTGATTCGGTGGCAAGCTCGTATTCCTGCTGTACCTCGGGGGCTGCGAGGTCATGAAGTGCCCCTGAAGCCATTTAAGTTTGTTTATGTCAGGTCTGCGAGTCAGAAAGCTTTACTCGTTCTCGACGAGAGAAGAGGCCAAAGGTAAGCACTGTGACTATGGAGAGCCTTCGGCCATCTTGCAATGGGAGAGGCGACGGCAACACAACTGACAAGTTCCGCTGCATCACGTCGAAATTCTTGCGGCTCGGTATGGACCTTTCGCTTTACTGGAAAACGAGTTATTGTCTCTGTCATCCTTACGATTGTGAGAATCACGGCGACTGCGCGGGAGGCGAGACTGGTACAGCTTCAGTGGCAATGAGTCCGTTCTCTTTAGTTGTTGGTGAACGGTTGCCGGAAGTACGACCCGACGGAGTTTCTTTTGGCACCATCGAGGTTCAGTTGTTCCCCGTCCCATGTTCTTTTCCACCAGTGGACAAGTGGAAGTTCGCTTAGCACCTCGTGGCGTACGACGATCATAGCCTGTTTTGGTAGACGCCTCGCAACGATTCAAAATCTTCACCGTCCTTCTAGTCGACCCGAAAGCTCCCTCGACTGGACCGTACCCGATTTCGAAGGCCCGAATTCGGGGCCAGACCAAGCTAAGTTATCATTGCAAACTTTAGTAGTCTTGCTATGCTGTTGGTCATACGGAGTGAGAAGTTTACTGCTTGCGCATTAGGTTGTCGTTATCGCTGTAGAGCGCGTTGAACTGCCAAACTGGTATGCCTCGCTTCACGAAGGCCCCGTAAATTGACACGTTGTTGCTGATCATTTCGGTTGCGCGAAAAGGATCGTCAGGAGGAGCCTGATAGAGCGCGAGGCTCGGCCAGTCACTCGCATAGTCATCCCCATTTTCTCTTGCCTACCCTGTTTTTCCCGTGGGCAAGGGAGGCCCCAGTTCTGCCAAATGGCCAATTATGAACAGCCCCTTTTTGCTGCGGCCGAAGACCTTAGACGACCATATATTGCGTCTTCGCCTCGTGGTAGTTCCGCTGTCAGAGCCCTAAACCTCGCCAAAGCTTGATCTAGAGGAGTTGCTAGAGGTACGCCATATGTAGCGTGTGCGAATGTCTTTCTAAGCGATATTCCAGACTTTCTAGGGAGCGGATGATCTGCTGTGCTCCTGCCCTTCCCCCCGGGTACTCTGCGGTGGGCGGAGGACTGTGGTTACTGACGAGTAGCCCAAACTGGTGTCTTTGTGCGTACGAGGTACAAGAGAGGTCGCTTCTGACTGTTTCAGGAGATTGTGCAAATAAAAACCTGCACGGCGGCCCCATCGCAATGCCAGATACCCTGCCTACTGTGACTCCTGAAACACCATGACCCCTTTTTGGGTTCGTAGCTCAAAGCCGCGAGCAATATCCAGCGAGGGTCCCGCGTTCACTAGAGCCTCTGCCACACGAGTACTCCGTAGTCCCCGGCATTTTATTTTGTCAGGCGTCCGAGCCTCGAATTTAGGTCAATTGTTCAATTCAATGGGTATATCCCTAGAAAGGTAGAAGTGGAGGGTCCAGACTCCGGCAAATGCATGTTTGATTAACTCGGCATTTTTTGATGAGCTGGTTCCCCTAATTCAGGCTGAAGAAGGCCTCTCGCTTCCTCGAGGCTCTCGTCCTCCTCCAAAGCGGTCTCACGACGAGTTTCCGCATCGGCAACAAATCCTTCAGCCCTAGGTCCATCTGCCGATGCGGACAAAATCCACCAAACGTCTTTTTTGGTGAGAATGCCTCTGAAAGCGCCACGATCAATGAAAAGAAGGTATCGAAGCCCAAGTTTCTGGAACATATGTACTGCCAGTTGAAGTGAGCTGTTCGCGTTTAGCGTGATTGGTGTCTGGTCCATCCAAGGTCGTAGGTCTATTCCACATCCGGTGGCGATGTCGGGATGATAGGTGAAATAACATGGGGTTTGGGAATCAACAACTGTTTCAGCTTCAGGGCTGGGTCTGTGCCCACTAGGACGTGTCATTCGCTCCAGCGCGAACGCCAGTTCAACCCGAGAAATGTATCCTAGAAGAGTGTTCTCGCGCGGGTACTGCCGGTTTGAAACTGTTTCAGCGACATCCGCTCCTGCTTTTCTGAACGCCACCACCGGGAAACCGCGATAAGATGTTGTCCGCAGCATATTTTGTAGGTTCTCAACGGTATGAGGCTTATTGGCATCCAAGCACTTCATTTCTTCCACTCTCGTCATGAGACTGGAGACGAGGACGTGAGGCATGACTGCGTCGTCCTTGTTTTCGAGATATGGATATTCGTTGAATTGAATCCAAGACTCATAGATGCCTCGCGTAGAGAAGACATCTCCAATCCATTTTGCAAGCATGACCGCAATCATGATTGGCAAGACGTAAGTGAGGGCACCTGTTAGTTCAAACATGATAACCACAATCGACACGGTCATCCTCGTGACCCCAGCCAAGGCTGAAGCAGCGCCAACGATCGCGTATGTGCCTGGAATAACACAGGGAACATCAGTGGTGCAGGCAGCAAACAACAAAGACGTTGAGAAGTGTTTTTGTATCAGCTGAACAACCACCCCAAGTGTTCTTCCGTAGAGGGCGCCAATTGCCAGAGAAGGGAGTATGATGCCTGCCGGAATCCGTAGGCCGAACGTAATGCTCGCAAGCAATAAGCCCAGTAATGAAGCTGCGACCAAGAGCCATGCCATTGACAGAGCTCCCGCGGTTGTTGCGCGACAGAGACCAAAAATGTCATTGTTCCCTATAGTAGCGCATTCTGCAAACAGATAATATACCAGTTCAGAGAGCTGGGCTCGCATGAAGAGGTTCGGATAGTTGACGACTGCGGAGATCGCGGAAACAACCAGTATTTCCAGCAGTGGCCTGTTGCGAAACGGATAGCTTGCGGACTTACGTAGCCGTGCCACTAACATGTTCAATTTAATGAACAGCCCGCCATATATTCCCCCGATAATGCCGAGGAGAATAAATGGTGCAAGTTCAAAGCTGTACCACCCAGTCGTGTAGGTGACTTGATAGAGGACGAGTTTTCCGGTATGAAAAGGATTCAAGGCCTGGAGCGTCACTGCTGCCACCATCGCACACACAAATGACTGCCACATAGTCTTGTCGGGGAAGTAATAGGACAGCTGCTCAAGGGAGAATAGGACACCACCGATAGGTGCACCAAAGGCAACTGAAATACCAGACGCAGCTGCAGCAGAGAGGATTTCTCGTTTTCGAGCTTCGTTCTGACTCAATGACTCGAATGGCTTCATGATGATATTGGCGCAGCAGCAAGCAAGATGGACAAACGGACCTTCCTTACCAAGCCACATACCCGAGGAGACGGCGAGTATCTGGCGAAGTCAGTTCATCTCCAGAAATATCAATAAACGAACTCACCAAACCAAAGGACTTTGTGACTAGAGTCCATGTACCGAGGAACTTTCTGATGACAAAACCTCCCAGTACCGTCTTGATTTCCGCTATACCGCTGTGTTGAGCATATATTGAGTAATGCTTAACGAGGATTGCCGCTGAAACCGCGAACAAGACAGAAAAGACAATGAAGAAAATGTAGCCCATCACGAACTGGCCAGCCCTGGCTCTGATACCTAGCGCCGCAGGCCACGGAGTCCAGTCTTGACATTGAGCAAATTCATCGTGACCCCAACAGCAGAACTGCTTGTTCAAATAGAAGTCTCCTCCACCAACTCCCTTCTTGCAATAGCCTGTCTTGATATCACCCAGCCAGTCTGAAGTGATGTTGATGAAGGCTGCGACGCATCCCACGGAGATTCCACTGGCCACGAGTACGAACCAAACATGGCTGGCGTCCAGCAATTGCCTCAGATTTCCAACGAGACCCGTATGGTGCGCTAGAATCTTTCGCAACCGTTGCCGCTCTTTCGTATACTCATAAATCCAGTCAATTGCAGTCAGGTCGTCGTAGCCCACTCGCCTGCCTGGCCCCTCGACATACCAATCAAGTGGGCCGTCATCCTTGTGGCCGATGTGTTCAGGACCGTGAGAATCACCCTCTTCAATGGTAGCACTCGTCTCGCCCGGCCCGCCGTTCGCCTGAGCCCGTGCGGACAGCACGGTCGAGGGTGTCTTGTTCAATTGCACAGAGGATGCCATGGGAGGGCTTACAGTGCGGCCCGAACTTCTAGGACCTAGCAGACTGAGTGGCCTGCTACCAAGGCATTAGCAAAGTCATCCGTTAAAATCGCGAACCCTACCTTGAAGAGATGTCACCCGCCTCCTCCGCGGTAATCAGGTCAAGTTCAGATCCATTGCTATCGTCGGAGTCGGACCGTGGTCCCGGCATCATTGAAAGGTTTCGCAGGCTCTTCCACGGTTCTATGAGTATTCATGGTCTGACAGAACAACCGCAGTCAATCAGAGACGTCAACTCTGGCCGGTTCGAGTCCGCAGCGGGCTTTCAGTCGAAGACGGAGTACGCGATCGGCTTGGCAAGGCTGGACATCAGCCTCGCCAATGTTTAATTTTCGTAACGCCGCAATCGTATTTTCGTCTTTCACCCTGTCTACTCAACACCCTCTCGGCTTTCCACCTCCCGATCACCGCGATGTCTTTAGCGATACCCCAGGCCTCCCAGTCCGGGCTATTCAAGCCTGGCTACAGCAGCTATGACGCCGAAGATGGTGCCGTTATTCGAAACGTATGCCGGCTCCCACCCCTCAGACCACTCTTTTTCTGACTCTTGGGTATAGATCGATGCATGCAGAACAATTGCCCAGACCGTTCAAACTTCACTGGGCCCATATGGCCGCAACAAAATTGTCATAAATCATCTGTCCAAGATGATACTAACTTCAGATGCCGCTACAATCCTTCGCGAACTGGATGTGGTCCACCCCGCCGCAAAGCTACTGGTCATGGCCAGTCAACAGCAAGAGGCGGAGATGGGAGATGGAACAAACATGGTCATAATCCTGGCAGGAGAGCTGCTTAAGAAGGCTGAGGAGTTAATACGGATGGGTCTTAAGACGAGTGATATCGTGTCAGGATATGAGAAGGCACAGGCCTACGCACTGAAATGCCTAGAAGGTAAACGGGCGCTATCCGCTACAGTCTGAAAGAGGGCGCCACTGACATGCAGTCAATAGATTTAGAAGTCGATACCGTCTCCGATGTCCGCTCTGTCGACGAACTTTGCAAAGCCCTCCGCACTGTCGTTGCCTCGAAGCAATCCGGGTCCGAAGACCTCATTTCGCAGTTAATCGCTGAGGCCGTGCTGGTAGTCCTACCCAAAAATCCCGCAAACTTCAACGTTGACAATATCCGCGTGGTGAAAATCATGGGCGGGGACCTCTCGTCCTCTCAGGTTGTCAAGGGCATGGTCTTCGGCCGCGAGCCTGAGGGGCTGGTGAAACGGGCGAAGAAAGCGAAAGTTGCAGTGTTCTCATGCCCGATTGATATTTCCCAAACTGAAACAAAGGGAACTGTTCTACTGAAAAATGCAAAGGAAATGATGGCCTTCTCCAAAGGCGAGGAAGCACAGCTCGAAAATGCCATCCGAGAAATCTACGATACGGGTGTCCGCGTGTGTGTTGCTGGCGCGACCGTGGGAGAGCTAGCCATGCACTACCTCAACCGAATGGGCATCCTTGTGGTCAAAATTATGTCGAAATTCGAACTCCGGCGTCTGTGCAGCGTGTGCAACGCCACTCCTCTGGCCCGCTTGGGACCACCCATGCCTGATGAGATGGGCAGTATCGATGTTGTAGAAACCACCGAGATTGGTGGGGACAGAGTGACTGTCTTCCGCCAGGAGTCTGACACCGCAACAACACGCACGGCGACCATTGTGCTGAGAGGTGCAACCCAGAACCACCTCGATGACGTGGAGCGCGCGATTGACGACGGCGTCAACGTCATAAAAGCAGTAACAAAGGACCCTCGACTAGTTCCAGGCGCAGGCGCAACGGAAATGCAACTTGTGGAGAGAATCAGCCACTTCGCTGATAAAACGCCAGGCTTGCCGCAGTACGCTATTAGGAAATATGCGGAGGCATTCGAAGTGATCCCGAGAACGTTGGCAGAGAGTGCCGGATCAGATGCTACGGAAGTGGTGGCAAGGCTGTACACGGCGCACCAACGCCGAGTAGCTTCCAGTGACGAGATGAAGGGCCGTAATCAAACAAAAGACGAACAAGACGAAAGCGACGATGATGAAGACGAGGGTGAGGACGAGGACGAAGATGACGAATCCGGAGAATCTGACGAATCGGAAGAACCCTACTGGACGACCGGCATTGACCTGGAAGTCGCCGACGCGTCCGGCGTGCTGGATGCCCTGGAAGAAGGCATCTTGGACTTGATGGTGACCAAGTCCTGGGCGATACGGTTGGCCACGGAGGCGGCAAGGACGGTGCTGAGCGTAGATCAGATCATCGTCGCGAGGCAAGCTGGTGGGCCGAAACCACCTGGGCCGAACCCGAATTGGGACGAGGATTGAAAGAAAAGTGGCGGGCGGTGAGATAGGGCACGAACTGTCTTCGAGCTGAAATGATGAAAAGAGGAAGAAAGGGAATTCAATCCATGTCATGAACGAGCATCGAGAAAATAGGAAACCAAAAAATAGTGCGTGTGATATGCTGACGGGGCGAAAGTCATGGCATGCGTCCATGTCTCAAGGCGACAGAGCGATGACAACCGACACTAAAGAGGGAATTCCACAGCTGCCAGTGATGCGAACGTTGTTGAGTGCGATTAAGGAGAGCCTACCTGTACCCTACAATGTCCACATAGGCCGGCCATCAGGCGGGTGCCTCAGTGCAGAATGGGGACAGAACACCCACTTGCCGACACGACGAGAAAAGAAGAGGCTATCTCTAAATCGCTGTTCTCTATATGCACGGAAAGCGGCCGATGGGCACTTCGTTTCGTGGAACGAATTGAGTACGAGTGTCCAGATGGTGCTTCAATTCATGCTCAAATTGTAGGGACAAGAAAACAAAATGACCAGGGTTCAAACCCTGAATGGTGCAAATTGCAGTTCGCCCGTCTCACGGGGTGATATCATTTCCGAGATCACTCATGATATATTTTGTTTATTTATTCCTGATGCCTCCATCCACGTCGTGTAGTCTTCCAGCTGCTGCGCCCAGTTGGGAAATGCATCTCGCCGCATTTGCTGCTGAGCAGAAGCATCAAGGCATGCAAACGATACCACCTAATGCTTAACGTGGACGATAGCTCCAGCTTTTGAGATGACCCTTCCACTAGAGCCGTAGGTCATAAAACACGCGCTAAGGTTAGAATCTATTGCTAAACCGGAGCAACCGCTTGTTTTCCCTTATTCTTGAAGCTCTTTTTCAAGCCTCTTCCCAGCATTAGGCTCTTGCTGATCATCGAAATCAATGCTCCCGGAACGGTCCAGCTTACTTTCGTGGATAACGGAGGCAGACCTCTCCAGCAATTTTGATGAGCGCTCAGTGCCGAATACAGAGCCGGGCATGTGTAAGCACCCGTGGACATATAGCCCGTTGTCGAGAAAATAGTTCGCCCAATCACGGACTTTTGGAGAACCCTGGTCTGTACTGACGGTTACAGGGGGAAACACATCGATGACTGGGCCAATTGAACGAACAGGAAGATCCACGTCCATGAAACTCGGAAGAATAGAGCCATCAAGGTAATGGTGCGATGGTCTTGCCTATGGCCTGTAGTGTTTCGAAATCTAGACCACCTGCACTCTCTCCAAAGTGACCCCAATGGCCGGTGGAAAGTCCTAGCATCGATTGCGAAGTTTGTAAGCGCAAAACTTGATATCTGATGTGCATGCGGTTAGACGTTTGAGCGCAGGATATCCGCCTGCACCAGGATCGGCCGGTTGTTTGTAAATATCCTGCGCTTGTTGCGACTCGACCTGTATCGGGGTTGACGACTGAACGCAGAAGTTAGACACTTCTGCCTCTGCTTCAGATTTGGAGGAGGAATATCGGCGCATCACAACGGCCAGTGATTTCCAGGGGACAGACGCATTCGAAGGGCCGAGTGCCACGGAACCTTTTGATCTTTGCGACTGGTTGTTCTGTTCGGCCCACTCTATGAGTTGATGGAGGAGAATCCAGTACTTGAGGGTTCTCGCCTAGTAGCACGCTTCCAAGCATCCATCGCGGCCGTATATTCTTTCATCTGGTCTTCATATCTGTCGTCCCATAGCTTCCTGTTATCGGCGCTAAGACCATCCCACTCAGCTTGAATGCGAGCAGGGATTTGATCAGGAGGGTAGTCGTCAGCTTCTAGCTGCGGTCTCATGTGCATTGTAAATTGTACGTAAGGTGCTTCTGGTCGTTCTGGCCGTACGTGTGCACCTGAAGCACGGGCAAGGCCATTCGCGCCAGCATCATGAGCAGAGGTTATGCTTGGTGCTCGTGGCTGACTCGGCGACTGGTACGCCACACCTAAGTGCTGATTGACTGGCATAGGAGAGGATTGTGGATATGTAGTGTCCGGAAATTGCTGTTGTGTTCCAGGATTCGCGGGTGCTTGTGGAGTAGAAGAATTGAGACGGAAAGAGGAGGTGAGCGTCGCTGGATCGTGAGGAGGGGCTGGAGAGAAAGAGTTTGCGGGAGCAAGGTTGGGTAACGTGCTGTGTTGGTACATATTTGACGCCCTTGGGATGATGGTTCTTTTTCGACGCTCAGGTCGCTCGACGGGCTGTGTCGGGTAAGCGTCTGCTATGGGGAGCAAAGGGCTTCCTAACCTCGGGTTCATCTTCATCGCTCGCTTCGGAGCTGTCGTCCAGTAACCCTTCCCCTTCAGGTCTGCTCTGTTGTAACTCGGGGACCACGCCGCTGCCAGCCAACTCTGCCAGGTTCCCGCCGCCGTTTGCCAGGACTCCAATCTTGTCCAGTTGTTCGGGTGTCAATTTTTTAGCTGGAGCAGTCATAATTTCCTGCAGGTGATTGAGAAGGATCGCACGCAACAGGCGCATCTTCTGGACGTGTTCCGTTTCCTGAATGATTCTCTTGCGGGTAGCATCGTTGTTGGACTCGATCTCAGCGAGACGTCGCTTTAGTTGAATGCATTTCTTCCTGTAGGCAAGCTCTTGTGTGGGTGCAAGAGGCGCATTGCGATGAAGAGGGAGATCGCCCGCTGGAGGGAAAGGTGTGTCTTTGGAAGAGTCCATCTTAAATGGGAGGTAGAGAGAGGTCGATCTTGTCACAAGAGCATCTGACAACAAGGCTGGAGATATAGATGAGGACTGTACGGAGAGGAAGTCAGACAATATAATCGAGTTCCTTTTGAGCAACAAGGGGTGTCTGAAGAGTCTGGTTAAAGGGCTTTGGATCGCGTTATGAGAAACGCAGGAGGGAGCGATGGAGACTCGGTTTGTTAAGGAAAGTGCGCCGAGCACGTCAAAGCCAACAGCGCAACCGTTGGCCTTCCGCTTGACATCTTCCCTAGCACCTACCCTTAACTCGAGGATTCAATATTGATACCTATGTTTTCCCAATCCAAGGATGTGCCGAAGCGTGTCTGGTAAGTTTTCTTCTAACAATTCCCCCTCCATTTCCACCAGGTGAGCACAATCAATCCTTCACACTCTTGACTGAGGTTGCACTCTCAGCCTTGAACCGACAGATTCTCCCATATTCCTAAAAATGCACCGTCAAGGAGTAGCGCTTGTGGCAGAACTCATCCTCAGAACTCATCCCTTTCCCCTTTGCGTCTGATCATATGGTGTTGCTTGCCCTATTCACCAAAGTGTCACCGGGGTGAAAGTCCTCAATCCTCAAGAGCGGGATGATCGGAAGGCTTGGATACGAGAAACCTATTGAAGCCTGATTAGAGGATGAGAGGGTATTTCAGCTGCCGAGACCGGCCGAACAGAGCCGCCAATTCAATGATCCAATCTGGACCTTTTACACTTCACCCATGAATTGCGGAAGTGGATGGTGCCCAAGTCCGGCAATCTTGGCAATTCCAAAAAGGATATGGAAGTCTTTTGTGCTAAGCGAGCCGAAGCGTTGGCCCACGCGAAGCTCGCCAGAAGTCGCCCAGCTCATCATCGAGCATTATCATCTAGACCTCTTCGACACAGCGCTCATCTCGACCAAGAGTCTGGAAGACCCGTAGCTCCGAATGACGGTTGTATTGTCGCCGGCTGGACCGGCCTTTGCGATGCTACTCAAGATATTGCTGTGTCAGGCTGGCTCTGCACCCCATTCATAACTCCCCATTTACCCCAGCTTGGCGATGCTCTTTCTGCTCTCAACGAGGGACTACCTACAACTTTCAGCCGTTCACTATGAGTTCCTGGGCTACTCTGCCTCGGTCGTGGAAGCTGGAGGATGTCCAAGCAGTGTTAAATGTCATCGTCACAGCCCTAAGCGGCATCACCATCTACGTGTTCACACGCTGCTGCTGGTCACTCAGTGCACGAGTGGCTGCCAAAGGAAGGGTTGTGTCAATATCATCCCTCCTCAGCTTGAACACACCTGGTGAAGCCATCGATGTTCTCATACTATTGAAATCTCATATTTTTCAACATTGGAACATCGTTGCTCAAAGTCTCGTCGTCGTTGCACTTTCCATCACAACTGTCCTCTCCGGTCCGATTGCGAAGTACTCAACAAGGCTGACGCACGTCGTGACTCAAACGGAGGTTAATGGGCTTCTCGCTGGAAGAACGGATAACAGCATGCCAGACTCCCAAGTGGCGTGGAATTTGACCCAAACGAGTCTCGACCGTGCAAACTTTCCCATCAACGAACTCCTGGACTATCTCCCAGACACTTCGGACTTGTGGGTTTACCGTCCCGACGAATGGAACAACAGTTGGACCATGACCTGCGAGCCCACCGAGTCAAAGCCCGTGAGCTTGTATCTCACATCCGATTGTAACACCTTTACCGGGAAGTTCGGTGGTGCAATAGAAGACGAAATCTTTCCAGCATTTCTGCGCAGCGACTACGGGTATTGGGAAAGCGCAGATTTCTACGTCAATGTAACATTGATCAAGGACCTTCTCATCTGCATGTATGCGGCGAACTATTCAGACTGGGATGAATCCAGTAGTCCACTCGGCACATATCGCACCGTGTCGATGTCCATGGCAGCTTTACATCTTCACCATGCACCGAAGAACGACTCTGATGACTACGCCCCGTGTCGATTCGGTGAAGGGCCAGTGGGCTCTGCTTCATATACTCGTGTCGATTGCACCGTCAAGCTCACCAATGGCCATATTCAGGACCCAACTTGGATCGCATTTCCGGATATTAAGGACGTGTTTAACATCCCTTCCGCTATGGTGGGGAACTATTTTACGCGCTTCAAGGAGGAGTCAATGGCGGACGATGAGATTACCATTATTAGCCCTAGAGACCTGCAACGATTCTATCAGACATACATGATCACCAAGGACACTCAACTCAAGCGGCCAATCAAACGCAAGGTAAGCGTCAAAGTTGTTGCCGTGCAACTGTCCACCGGATTCATTGCGGTCTTTACCCTTCTTGCTCTCTTTGTTTGCGTTGGAGGAGGAACCTATGGTCTCTTCCTCTTCAGGCACCGAGAGACTATGGAATCAGTGCCGCAGTCTAAGCTAGATTGGCTGTTGCAATACATCATGTCAAGGCCACCAGATACCAGCAGTGTGGATAGTCGAGGACCAATGCCATCGATGGTCAGTGCGACCGGGGGCAAAAAATCCTGGCAGGTGAAATCGGGTAGGAGACGTGCCCACTTTGAGACTGCTGTCTACGGCACAACCTGGACTGGAGACGTTCCTCAGTCACCCGACATCAACACACAATCCCCGGCCTTGCCGGACAAAATTGTCGGACCGAGACATCCGTCGTCATTCTGGGTGCCAGGATCATGACAAAACAGACTGTCGTGACGGAGAAAGTAAGCTGGGCATGCGGAGTCTCGGGCGGCTCAAACTGAATGAGGTGCGGCAAGGGGTTTGTCGTGCGGTGGGCTGATCATGAGAATGCTTATAGCTCTTCTGCGGACGGATGAATTGGTCGCTAATCACCCCAGTGGCTTGCAACCCAGATCGCTGCGGCAGTTTCTTTGCGTCTCGAGTCCTGTTAGGATGGTTGGTGCTGTTCTCTCCGTCTCCTAATTTGAAAAAGTCGATATTCGAGGTTGTTTACTGTCATTCAATTGCTAAACTCCAGCCCAACGGGTTATCACCAAATACTTTGCACGAGGAGACAATGGTAGCAGTCTTCTTGAGTCGTTACAAGGATGCAACAATACATTTATCTAATTGATATCTGGCTTCCAATTTGTAACAACCCCCCCCCCCCCCCCCCCCCCCTTCTTTTCTCCCCCTAGGAGAATGGTGCGCACGTTCCACAACAGGGCTGACTGTAATTATCGATATCATCAAATGAATGTTGAATACTCCGTTGTGTGGCTCTGGTGGGGAGACGGGCCACAATGATGCAGGAGCATTAGGGCACGGAAAGTAGTCTTTGGACAAAAGAATCCAGCTTGGACATGGCGTTCCCTGTTCAGTGCCTACAGGCTTTTGTAGCTGCTGAGTGAGGATTAGATCGTCCGACTTTCGACACGATGGCTCCTAATAGTCTTTTCTCCCGCATTGCCGAAGAAAATCTCCGAGCAAGGCATTTTGATCACTTTTTCTCAAACGGTGATTCCCCAGAAGAGGCTCCTGCAGGTTGGGGTTCTCATGCACATTGGCTCCTTCTATCAACGTCTTCGGTGCATGAACAGGAGGGGCATGGAGACAGCCGCCACGACGAGACACTTCAGGGAGGCGTAGGCGTTTCTGCAGCTGCGGGAGTGTGGCAGATATCCCTATCCATCTCATCTAGAATGCATTGATCCTGCGCTGGGGCTCACAGTGGCACCGGTGGCGTATTTTCCTCCGAGAGTAGTCTGACGATGGCCCATAGAGTTGGATTTCCCTCGTGGAGAGAGGCCGGGATCATGGATGGTTGGAAGGTTAGAAGGGAATCTCCACACACATTGCATGGGAATTTTGACCGCATTTGCCAACATTTGGCAAACTAATTGTGTGGTGTCGAGCAAATGAGGGAGCGCAGACGACATTTTGCACAGAAGGGCCGTTTTCAGGGGGCCACTGCCAAGGCGCCTGTGGTCGCCGCTTTGGGAAACACACATCGCACTTGGCAGTCTTTCGACGGCCCTTGACGGCCCTTTTCCTTGAGCTAATCGCACCATCTGCCTCTTCTCGCTTGTCCTTGGTCAGTCCTCCTTGCCGCCTTCACACCATACACGTCTTTGATCACGCTTTTCTGCTCAAAGAACCCCTCTGCAAGTGCACGCGTCGGTGACAACGACTGAATCCTACCAGGTTGGATATTGGCTGACGCCCCCCAGAATGGAAAGACTCGTCCCAACAGCAGCCAGCCCGGCAAGTGCAGCTATGCAACAATGCCCGTTTGACTCAGAGTGCCCATGGGGGACGAGGACCAGGGACAAAAAAGAGCTCAACCTGCAGGAGAAAAAGCTGTTGGACCTTATAGCGCCTGCTTTTCCTCTTGATCCTTCGAAAAAGAGGCTCATCATGCAACATTTGCCTTTCAGTCAATGTGATATCGGTCTCTGATACTCTTTGTGCCTTTTTGCCTTTGGCCATCCCGCCAGCGTCACCATCGTGACAGCAATTGGACGCTGTTTCGTGCCCTGCTATTGGATCCCCAGGGCAAATCCTTCGACCAGGCCGGAATCTCCTCATCATGAGCCAAGTACCAACGGATTTTTTGCCTCACGATTCATATGTGGGAGAGATTTATCGGGTCAACATCTCCTTCATCTGTGTCAATTCCGTCATTATTATTATTCGCTTGATTGTCCGAGCCTTTGTTGTTGAACATGTGGCCGTTGACGACTACCTCATGGTGGCGGCTGGCCTCTTCGCCGACGCATTTTCCGCCATGTCCATAGTTGGTAAGTCAGCGGTTAGAGCCCGACGAAAGAGCTCATTCTCCTGACAATGACAAAAGGCTTAAGATACGGCCTGGGAAAACATATCTATGACCTTCCCCAGGATTCCAGACTGGTCGACAACACGAAGAAAGTGATTCAGGTTCGGGCAGACCACCCCCTCCCTCTTTA
Organism: Cladophialophora bantiana CBS 173.52; assembly: GCF_000835475.1. Lineage (NCBI taxonomy): Eukaryota > Fungi > Ascomycota > Eurotiomycetes > Chaetothyriales > Herpotrichiellaceae > Cladophialophora > Cladophialophora bantiana. The sequence continues at coordinate 206,010 of NW_015971593.1, forward strand.
TAGAACAAACTGACAAGGAGTAGACACTGTGGACATGTCAAATCATGTATGTGACGGCCTTGATGCTGGTCAAGATCTCCATTGTGGCATCGTACCTTCGAGTTTTCCCGACTACGGTCTTTCGGAGAATAATGTATGCTCTCGGTGTTGCCATTATCGCCGTCTGGATTTGCAGTATCCTCGTCACCATCTTCCAATGCCACCCGGTACGATCAGCTTGGGACTTTACTCTACCCAGAGACTGCTTGCAGATCGTCACATTCTATTACTTCACTACCGCTTTTTCAATCTTTACCGACTTTCTGCTGTGTACCCTACCGTTGCCCGTCTTTTTTAGGCTCAAACTTCCTGCCAGGCAAAAATACATCGTGTCTTTGCTATTTGCGGTTGGTTTGTTCGCGACCGTGGCATCAGCTCTCCGCATCAGCGTCCTCAAGAGTGTCGACAGTTTGGATGTCACCATGGGATCAGTATCCACAATGAAATGGTCGGTGGTTGAGGTCGGAACGGGTATCGTCTGTGCATGCATACCCTGCCTCAAGCCACTTTTCAAGAATTTATTGCCAGACAAGACCTCTGCCAACAGGTCTGGTAGCCGCCCCGAAGGGCTCGGTGTGCATACACCCAGGTTGGGAACTGCACATGAAGAGAGACACGAGCTGACCAAACCCTCGGAAGGCTGGACAAATTTCAGTCGACAAACATTGACGTTGAAACAAGGCCCACTGGTGACGGCGAAGAACTTCGTATAAACATACAGTCCATATGAACGGCCGGTTTGCTTTCTGGAGTTGGACGGAATCCTTTCGTGCCTGCCGTTTTTTCGGTCTTTTCTCTGCCCTTTGAGCGATCCGGAACCAGAAAAGTCAAGAGATCTGCTTTCAATATACATGAACTGCGCAAGCAACCCATATCCTTGAGATCGGGCTTACCTGACCCGAACACTGGACTTGGTCGATACCGTCCTTCCGGCTTTCCCGACCATATTGCGTCGACAAGAAACCCTTTTCTTCGGCGAAACTATTTGGACAGTTCCAATGCATATATTGCGTGGAAGCATGCAGACGAGGCCGCAAGGAAATATCGCTCACAGAGCCAAAGAAACAAAAACCAACTCCAGCCATGAGACCACGATGACACTTTGCACGATGGACCTAACAGATTACCTGCAAATATGAACAGAAACAAATGGGAAATACGTACAGGGAAGCTGGCTCTTCCTCGGATTTGGGCGAAGTTGTCGAAATCAGTATATCTGAACTTGGTTGCCTGACAAAGGTCTCCCTCAACCTGGTCGATAACCAGGGCGAAGGCGGGGCAAGTGTCTATATACCAAAACCAACCTTTTTCTTCTTCTATGTGATTTTCCTATCGTTGATATGTTTTGGGCGGATGAATGGCTTCAGTTGACATCGGCGTTGGTGTTGACAAGAATGCAAGATATGTATGTTTGCATGTGGAATGTACTGGTCAAATAGGGAAATTGGTGGCGGATGTCCCTATCTCTTTTCTTTCTCCCCTTGCCTTTTCCCTTTAAACTGCCTTGCCCTTCTCAGTCTGGCCTAGGGGAGGAAGAAGCAACGAAAGCAGTGTGGATTTCGTCTGTACAGGCCAGGCCAGGAGAGGACAGCGATATTTACTTCCAGTACCAGATAATCCTTTTTAATGAAAGATGTAAACATTAACAGGCGCACCACATACGGACATCTATCCATACATCCACACTCCCTCTTCAAGACCGATGACGGCTCGTTAAGTTCATACAAAGTAGTTGAGTTAGCTGGAGTGATGTAATTGAGTTAGCTAGTGAGTGAGTTTGAGGGCCGTCCCTCGAAATACTGACGAGGGTCTGATGTGCCTTACCTAATAATATACTGCTCTGGTCTGCTTTGCCTTGTGCTCTAGATCGCGAAAAAGTCTAATCACAACACCTACGCCAATACAGATGAATATATATATATACCTCGTATGGAGGTAGTATATTGGTATTTTCATGTGTCTATCTATGTATATCCCACTCGCTCTATAATTCAACAGATCTACAAAGCCTCAGGAGAGATCCCAACTGTTGAAAGGAGCGGTGGATGGGGGGAATAGAAAGGCGGCCCAAAAAAAGGAGAGAAAGAAAAACGCCTCGCTGTCTGTTTTCCCAACCCCCAAAAATTGGGATTAAAAAAACGACACGACACGGAACCCACGACTCGCCTTGCCTTGCTCAGATTACTCGAGATATTGTAACCCCCAACCCTCCCTGGGGGAATTCCGTTTCCCTAGTCGCAGCAGGGGTTTTAAATAGTACGCGGCGCTCAAGGCAGCAAGAGGCTCGAGACGGAACAACTCTGGCCGTCAGGACAGACGTTGGACCTTCCTAGGTCTTTATCCCTGGGGCCCGTGGGGCCGGCGACGTATTTGCGCTCGCCAAACACGTCGATCTGGCCGGGCGTGCTGTCCGGCAATTGATTGTCGCCCCATCGGCCCGCGAAGTCTAGGTAGGCTGTTGGATCTTGGCCGTTATAGGCGGTGAAGACGCCGGTTGAGTTGTCGTAGCTGTAGGTATACGGGCTATCGAGCAGGGGGTCCCAGAACACGCCGGCGTCGGTGTGGTCCTCTAAGGGGCCCGCAAGGGTGTTGAGGCCTGGGATCGTGTGATCATGGGTTCCCGAGATGGCGTAGTTCGCGTGTGTGCCCTTCGCGACATACACCACCGGTCTGTCGCCTTGGTTGTACTTTTGCACGGCGGAGTAGGTGAATGCCTCCCCGGAGCTGTGCTGGCTGAACCACATCGCCGTGGGCGCGCCGTTGACGAAGCGGACCATGGTGTGTTCCCAATCGCCGACATGGTCGCCAAACTCGAGAGAGGGTAGGCCCAAAACCCAGTTTCCTTGGTTGTACGCGTAGAAGTAAAAGTAGAATGCGTCGAGGATGTTGTTTGGTTTAGAGACGGTAACGATCAGGCTGGCGATCGTGGAGCCTGTCGAGCCAGTGAAATCCGGCTTGACGCCTTGAAACCAAGAAGGCAGAGCCTCAATTCCTTCATCTGATGTGAGGTAAACGTTCGTTCCAGAGGAGGCGAAATTATTGAGACTGTTGAGATTGTTCAGATTTAGGGGTGAAGGATCGCCGGTAATGTTGTTTCCTGAGCCATCTTCGGGATGTGTGTGCGATACCTGCCCGGCGATAGAGCTGGGAAAGTAGGTCTCTGTAGAGTCAAGGTACACAACCGGTGCTGGAATAGAGTTTTTGTCAGCTCCTACATGGAATTTTCCTCCAAAGGGAGGATCGAGGGAGAAGTTTACCGTATTGGCGGACGAAAGCTGGTAGGTCACGTTTTTCAAGCCTTTTCACAGGCGACGAGACCGATGTCCCGATCAAAGACAGCACAAAGGAGACGTGGAGGTAGAGCATTGTGAGATGTTTACCCAGGGCATTCGGGCCTGCTAAGACAACGTGAGGAACCCTGACATTTAAGACATCTCGAGGCATCCTGCGAATGGGTCCAGTCTGGCAATGCAAACGACTGTGGGTTACCTTCCGAGATCATCTGCACAGTTATTTACATCATCTGTAGTCCGCAACTAGGATTCCAGTGGACAAAGATGCCCATGAAGGGAAACATCAACGACAACCAGATGCACGCGAGCGCGTGTGGCGCAGTGTCATATTCGTCCATGTTGGGGGATAGGCTAAGATGACGGCGAATAAGCAAATATAGAGTCGTGACAGGAAGGCCTTTCTCCCGGATTAGCGAAAGTGTCGAGGGGAAGTTTGATGACAGACATGGGGCCAATCTCCGAAACAAAAACCAATCATGTTGCACAAACATCGGAGCCCTATGAAGAACAGCCAGACAGACAAGGATGCATCCCAAGGCTTAAATGAACGTGCATACCAAAGCAGCTTCGATTCGCAGAAACAGCAGTATTCGAGAAGCACGGTCTCAGGTTTGTGTCGGTGGAAGATCTGAAAGGGTCATGTGGAGACTTTGATAATTCAGCCAGGCATCTCTTGGCAACAGCCGGAGCACGTGACGGAATTGCTGGCGACAACGTCGATGGCAAGAAGATGCTTTCCAAGTTGCACCCCTTGTGTAAACAATCAGATGACTGAACAGAGGCGAATTCATATCCCTGTGAGTCAGTATTCATGTTGGAAAAGCAAACGGTCCGTGGTCTTGACATTGAGGATGATTCTGTCGAATGATGCGCCTCGATTTCAATTCTTGTGATGCAATATGTACAACAGCCGCAGTTAGGTCCTTAGGGGTACATCTGCAGTTCATCTCCTCCCTCGACCTTGGCCAACCACTCTACCATAGCGTCTTGTGACCGAACAGCACGCGGGTCATGCCATAAACCGAGAACGTCAGGCTGCCCAACAGGATCGTGTAGTACGGATAGAGGATGTATGGGCTTCGGTGGGTCTATATAAAGATCTTGTTAGCCAAGCTGTCCATTGGACCGAGTGACAACGGGGGTGACGAAAAGTGTCTTGGTTGGTTTGGAGACCTCGGATCATGCAGAGTTCCGTGCGACGAAAAGGCTTGCTTCCGCTCAGCGCTCTGACACATTCTTCGGGGCATCAACCTGCAGGTGGAAACGTGTGTTGCTGAGAGGTGCCCGATATGGCCGATGTAGCTATCCAACGGAGGGAACATCTCGGAACATGCGGCGATCGGTCTACCACTCTGCTAGTCGCATCCAACACAGGATGCCATGTTTAAAGTCAACAGCTCAGAGTAGGACATGCACTCCGACGCCAACGCATGTCCTCCGTCATTTCCGAACTTGACGCTGGTCGCCTCGAAACCACGGCGCTTTAGGGACTAAATTTTTTTTCCCAGATGGACACACGTATTGCAACTCTTTGCGCCTCTCTGGCTACCAAATGGAGTACGCTCTTCACTTCCACTTGAATTGCGGGCTTAAGGGTGGGTAAGGACAGGATGAAGGTCTGCTTCGAAGGACTGAGAGGCTACTGACCTTCCACCATTGTCGCTTGCCATCATGATTCTGGAACAGACGTTGGTAATAAGGTACTCGATTGTCTCGATATACGAAGAACCTGTGCAGAAAGTAATCAGCTAGATCCTGACAATACGAACCCCGGATGTGCCTCCTTTATAGAACTTGAGATAGTGGCAGCTTTCTCCCTCCTGAAACATACCCGGATTTCTGCTGAGCTTGAGCAGGTCTGAACATGCGAGCCCGGGTGGCCTGCATCATTCGGAGAGCTGTGGGAGCGACCATCTTGTCGGTTTAGGAGGGCAAAATAGTCGAAACTTGGTTGGTGGAGGAGGAATGAAGAGCTGCAAAGGATTATACCTGAAGTTCAATTGAGGTTCGGAGGTCGCAGGCTCACGCCATGGCAGGGAGCTACCCGCCAAGCCTTTAACTTAGCACGTGACCATTTTGTATCTTTAAAAAACAATCTCCTGACTTTTCATATCCGCCCGTTTCGCCTACACTCAGTTCGTCATTGGCAGTGCTTACCTTCTTTTGTCAAGGCTCTTCAATTGGTGACAATGAAACCCTAGATGAGGCCTGTAAATGGTCACGTGTATCCTGCTACATGAGATTTTTATGGGGACGTCTTGAGAGATGCCCGACGACGCGATGTCTCTTACCTGTATTGTACAGTCAATGGCGAGCCCAACCACCCACAGCAAACTTTGCCATTGCTGCGAGTATTGCATTACCCCGACGATGGCCCTCACGTCAAACTCGGCCATTGACGACAAGCTCAAAATCAACATTTGATCATGGTCCGGGTGAACCTGGGGATGATTACTTCTCAGCCGCATCCTTAGAGTGTTCTCATTCAGGCGACGCACAATGGGACAGCCTACTAGATCGTGGACTAGCATACGGTATCAAAACCAGAGACCAACTTCGATTCGAGGCAGATGTCGGCCATACATCGCTCATTGGCTGTCGTCTAGTCGACAAGCCCTCCCATCGTCACGAAATAGAGCTTTGGGAAATTCTGTTAATTGCTCAAGCTCTGCAAAACGGTCACGAAGGGATCAAAGCTATATGGAGGGGTATGAAATTCCGAGGGGAAGCCTTTCGATTTGAAGGAGATGACCCTCGCATTGAAGGCCTGTGGAAGACCTTCCTCTCCGCTGGTTCCGAAGACCATCACTTTCTCTGGTCAATTTGCAAGGAAGCCAAACATTTGAAATACAAACGGCCGAACCTATTCGCGGAGATTGTTGGAGCGGCATTAGAAGGTTCCCGGCCCCTGGAGGCCTATCAATTCGCATCGTTCATTGGCCAGAAGCATTACAAGGGACGCGAAGATCTCCTAGCGACCTTCTTCGCTGCCTGCCGGTCGAGAGAGGCCGATTCTCTGAAAGGATTTTGCAGCGTCTATGATCTAGTTCCCAAGACTCGCATCTATGCAGAGGTTACTACCAGTCTGTGGGCGCAGGACCGTTCGTCTGATGCCTTCAAGATGCATTCTTTTTTGATCGCAAGGAAAGACCTACCTCCTCGATTTGAGCTACTTGAGCCATATATCAACTACTTAGCTCTGCACAACGAAAGCCTCGAGGGATTTCTCTCGCCACTAAATCAGGCTGGCGCTTCCTTTGAAGCCCAGGCGCGGCGACTATGGTCAATCGGCCGAAGCAGAATCACTGGTGTACCTGCAGATTCTCTCAATATCGTGGCAAGCAAGACTATGGGATCAGCTCCAACGAAGCTCAGCGATCAATTTGTCGCACGCGCTTTTGCCACTCGAGCCTTCTCTTTTGATTTTGCAGTTAACAGTCTGAGGATGATCGGGCTGATTGAAGTTGGACCGTTGGCTGTTCGTCAAATGGCGCTGGCTGCACCAGATCTGGCTACCTTGCAAGCTCGATTTCAGAAACTTCGCGAACTCGAGATTGACACCGGATCGTCCGTCTTTGTTCGAATAATCAGAGATGTCTGTGACGCTGGACATTGGGAAATGGTCCAAGCACTCGTGGACAACGATTTGCATCACGAGGTGTTCGAAGATATCGAGCTACAGAGGCGACTCTTGACGGAATACTATCGCACCAAAGACTGGAGACAACTGAATCGTACGCTTGTGATTCTCAACGAGGGACAATTCGACAACTACTCGCGTGGCCGATCCGCCAACCTCCTACTGAGAGCGATGATAGATGTAGGTGATTGGAGAGGTGCCGTAAACTGTGTGTCGACTTTACAAGAACATGGTTTACATATCTCTTCATCCTTTCCTGAGTCCATGATCTCTTTATTTCGAACCAATAAATCATCCGCCGGTGGTCACGGTCGCGGAGACATAGACAAAATCGGGTTCCTGATAGGACTGATGCAGAACGTCCTCGCTTCAGGAACAAACTTCAAGATCAGGCTTTGGCGGGCACCAGTAAAGGCACTCGGGCGGCAAGGACGTCTCAAAGAGCTGGAATCACTTGTCTACTGGGTCGCAGAGTGGTACCGAAACGGAGGACTCAACGGCCAGGTCCTCCAAGTCCCGATGTCCAGCTCTGGGACGAATCTAAGTGTTCTTTTCGACGACAAGTTTCAAAAATCACTCATGTCATGGTGCTTCAGACCCCGCAAAGGGATGGGTGTTGTTTCTCCTGAACGTTGCCTGTGGTGGACCCGCATGCTCAAACGGCTGAGAGACGTGTACGGTGTTGAGGTCAAGGAATATGTCATCCGTTGGGAGTTCATTTACCGCTTACGACGGCTCTTCGCCTCGGGAATGCGTCTCAAGGCACCAAACGCGTGGATGCGGTCCAGAAACCGCGCCTCACTCGCACAGTACTGGGCTCTGTACGATAAGATGTGGGATATGAAACCAGCCGGTCAGGTCAAATACGATGATCGGAACAAAGCCAGCCTCTACCATCGCAAACTGAGCCCACTCAAGAGAAGGCGTCTGATAAGTCATTGGCTGAGAAGGAGGGTGGATCGAGCTTTGGGCCGGGGAACACAGGGTGGGATTGGCCAGAGCAGTGGACAAGAGGATATTGTCGTGTACAGAGATCTTTTTAATGCCTCTTGGGAGGACTACAGAAAGTGAACGGGATGTCGCATGTGAATTTTGAATACAAAACAAAGTCTGGATTCCCTTGCACACGCTGTATGTCTAAAAGCGGCGAGTCACATTTCCTGTTCGTCACCGCTCGGATGAAATCTCGCTGCTTCTGTCTCTCAGAGCAACCGCCACGCCAACGCTTTTTGGACTAGTCTGAGGACGTACCATTCACGTTCACACTACTCGGCTGGTAATAAGCGGTCTCACACTTTTCCTGTCTGTCAAATTCTTGAAATTTGGGTGAACAATGGCGGAGTTCAGTGCCTTGAGTGAGCTGAAGAACCAGCAACGGCCAATCCGTCGCAATGACAAGACTTACAGCAAGAAGAAGGCTCAGACCGCGGAGAGACGTGCAATGCATTTTGATCTCTTCGGCGGTGGGAGAGATGAGAACGACATTGCTAATAAGATGGAGAAACTATCACTCCATTACGATGTTAGAGAAACGCCTGTGCAACCGCTACCCGAAGCAACTCCTTCTTTCGAACAGAGACCAATTGAACATCACCCCCGGCCTCGAGGACGTCGGAAAGATGCATCGTCCAGGAAAATGGCGGTATGTCTCTACGGTTTCATTGACCAACTCCAGGAAATTGACCGCCACTTGCAGAACCTCACACCACAAGACCTTCACCAACTCGAACCTCTGCTGTCACTGATCGAACAACAAGGAGTCAAAGATTTCCAGGAATTTGGTCGAAGCATTGGCAAGAAATACCTGTGCGAAAAGCTCGGTGAGGGATCATATGCCGACGTCTTCAAACTTCAACCAAAAGACCTCACAGAGGCTGAGGATTTGGAGAAACGAGGCGGTCTCATCGTCAAAATCATCCCGTTCAAGCTCACACCAGAGGCCCAAAATGACATCGCTGACATGGAATCAATCACCCGAGAAGTCCGACTCATGCAATCAGTCGACGCTTTGCATGGATTTGTTCGCTGCCGGGGCATTCACATTGTCAGCGGCAAGTACCCAGACGTCCTCCTCGAAGCGTTTGACGCATTCAAAGCTACAAGACCGGTTTCCGCCATCCATTCCAACCCGTTGAAGGATTTTTCTCCACAACAGCTCTATGCCATCGTGGAAATGAACGACGCCGGAAAGCCAATCTATCGCCTCAAAACTCTGTCAGCATTTCAGGTGTATGATATCTTCTGGAAAACGGCCATGACTCTCGCTCTCGCGGAGAGAGAAATCGAGTTCGAACACCGAGATATGCACAATGGAAACATCTGCTTCAAGCCTCTAACCAAAGACGGTCCGATTGATGCAGCACAGAACCTCATTGAGGACATGAACAAGAGGCCAGAAGTCGTCTTGGGAATGTCAAATCTACAAATCACCGTCATCGACTACACTCTGTCGCGAGCCAAGCTCGGCGATGGGAGTAAAAGCGGCCTCATCGTCTTCGACCCAATGTTGTTTTGGGAAACAGACTCATACGTAGCACGAACCGAGGAAGATAAACGGCAGTGGGGGACGTACTGCCGAACCCGAGAGTGGGCAAGGCTGGTTGAGTCCGAAGTGGAAGAAAACGCCAGACTTGATGGACTCGAATATGAGGCAAGGAACAAGTACGAGAGGTTCCTGCCAAAATCCAACCTGTTCTGGCTCGGATACCTGCTGGCGGATATGCTGACGAGGACCCCTGCTGGCAGGGGGGCCAGCCTGCCAGGCAGTAGCAGGACAGCAAAGAACCTGCAGATGGAGCTGTGGGCCAAGTTGACTGAGGTGTCAACTTACCTCAACAACGTCCAACCGGCGTTGTTGCCGGTAGGTGCAGACGGCCTCGTCACGACGGCGGCGGTGAGGGGTTGGCTGGCACCAGCTGACATGGCGGCCTTTAAAGCCCAGATGGAAGAATAGAGGAGCCACCAGAGGGAGGCTTTTTGTTTCAAATACATAGCGAGGCGCTGGGATGGGGAGTTGCCGCAAAGTGCATGTGCGATGAGTAATGACAAAGCTGAATATTGAACGTCTCCTTTCATCGTATAGTCTTTTCATTGCACAAGGCGGTTTTGCTTGAAACAGAGAAGTCGAAGAGCTATTAAGGACGTCGTGTTTGCCTCGGGCGGACGCTTGGGGGTGGCGAACGCCAATTCGGCCGGCCCCCTTTGACCGAAGATGCGTCATTCACAGGCTTCGGCCAAGGAGTAACAAGTACACGTACATCAGGGTGTCCGTCACACGACTTGTACTATTCATTCCCCGCCGACTCCCATCGACCGCCACCGACCTACGCATGACTTGGACCGGTTAGTTCACGCGACGCAAGATGGAGTGAGATGAAGTGGCCGACGACTTGACCCCTCTGACGGCTGTGCCCGTCCTCCTATATGTCAACGACTGCCACTGAACAACCTCCATTCGAGCTTCCACAACTGTCCAACATGGGCTTGTTTCGTTCACGGCAGGAATATCAGCCCATCCGAGGCGACGCGGAAAGAGATGACGAGAGTGTACAAGACGGAGCGGATGAGGATAATGTGACTGCGACACCGTTTTCATGGGTTGAATACGTCATTTTTCTCCTGCTTGGGATAGCGATGCTATGGGCCTGGTATGTACATAAAGTCCACGCGGCTGCTCCCTGGCCTTGGGAACAGTGTGTCACTGACGAGGGAAACCCCTAGGAACATGTTCCTCGCCGCGGCCCCCTACTTCCAGCACCGTTTCCGTCGAGATCCATGGATCCTGAACCACTTCCAAGCTGCCGAGGTGTCGGTGTCGACGGTCACGAATCTAGGGTCAATGATAGCATTGACTAAACTGCAAAAGGGGGCGTCATATCCGAAGCGAATATCATTGTCCCTTATGATTAGCACTGCGGTGTTTGCTGTGCTGTCTCTGTCAACGCTCGTTCCCACGTCCCCAGGCGTGTATTTTGGCTTTCTCCTTGTGGCCATCTTCGCAGCCAGCTTCTCCACAGGCCTGCTCCAAAATGGTTTGTTCTCGTTTGCATCGGGATTTGGGAGAAGCGAATATACACAGGGGATCATGACGGGTCAAGGTATCGCTGGAGTGCTGCCACCCATGGCGCAGATTATTTCCGTTTTGGTGGTCCCGGCCAAGAAGGACGGTGATGGTGCAGACACGGCCGACGAATCTCCCACTTCAGCATTGGTCTATTTCTTGACAGCCACTGTGATCTCAGTGACTGCGCTCTTGGCTTTCTTCTATCTCCTGCGACGAGAGGCGAGACGACGGGCTCACCAGTTCGCAGCGAAGACTAGAGCTGACGAAGCGTCCGAAGGGAACGCATTGACGACGGAGAGCATTACGGCAGCAGTAAGGGACGAGGATTCGGGCGACCCCATCAAGGAACGGCCCTCGGTGCCACTAGGCACGCTCTTCCTCAGGATGCCCTTCCTTGCGGCAGCGGTCTTTATTTGCTTCGCGGTCACGATGGTGTTCCCTATCTTTACGGCGTCGATCCAGTCTGTCAACAATATCGACTCGGCAATATTCATCCCTATAGCCTTCCTACTATGGAACATAGGCGACCTAGCAGGTCGGCTGATCACACTGTGGTCCAGAATTTCCCTCACGCACTATCCATTTGCCCTCTTCTGCATATCGATGGCACGACTGCTGTTCATCCCAGTATATTTCCTCTGCAACATCAAGAACAAGGGTGGGGTAGTGAGGAGTGATTTCTTCTACTTGATCATTGTGCAGTTTCTTTTTGGCCTGACGAATGGGTATTTGGGTAGTGAATGCATGATGGGATCCGGTCAGTGGGTGCCGCCAGAAGAGAGGGAGGCAGCTGGAGGTTTCATGGGATTGATGCTCGTTGGTGGGCTTACTGTGGGGAGTTTGTTGAGCTTCTTGCTCGGGGATATCTAGAACGAATGGGTGACAATAGAAAGGGAGTTCAAGGGGAGCATTCGTTTTCGATAGGGAAAGGAGAGGGTCGGGAGTGCTCTGCAGGGAGTACGGAGTACATGTTCCCACTGCTATCTCCTGGCACAGCCTCGTTGTATGCAGCAGGATGATGAATGATTCCATCTCTAGATGACAGGTCTCGAACTCTGTTCTTTTGCGACGATTGAAAAGAAACAGCCCGCAAGGCTGTGCTTTTTTTCCCCTGTCTTGGCTACATGGACCACCTTTGTCAGGCGAGCAGCGTTGGGGGCAATTCCCACTTATTGTGCTGCGGCGGGACAATGTCGTGGAAGGGGGGAATTGTGGTGGGTTGTACAATCGACTGGGTGTGAAGCACAATGTTCCAGTTTCTGATCCTCTCAGGTCGTATTCTTCCATGGGATGCAAGAATTGTCATGCGCTCCCTAGCCCCACGATCTCTTTCCTCAATAGTCGACCTTTGATCTTTTTTCCTGGTCCATTCACATCACGTGTCACAGGGGAAAATAGAGTTCCCGGTCTCGTAAGTCCGCGTACTTGTTGGCAAGGGTGAGGAAGGGAGGTTAGCGTAGGAGTCTCGCAACTCGGCGAGGCAAGGTAGATGCAAGGTAAACGCAAGGTTTAGGGCCGGCACTCGGTGTTCGTGCGAATGCGATGCAGCCAGTCGGACAGACTGGTGGAAAAAGTCCGTAGCGCGTTCCTTGATTGTTCAGGAACAGGAAAGGGCCGATGGAGCGGGATGGAGAAGTGGAAATGCGGCGTTTGGTAGCGGGCGGGCGCTGGACGAGCTGGACAGAACAGTGGTGGCACTGGCAGTGGGATGGTGCCAGATGGTGGCAGCTGGGTTTCAAGGTTGTGCCCTGGTCGGATGGAGCTTGAAGGGGTCGAAGTGAAGGACGAGGGCGGCCAGGACGACGCGGCCTGAAACAGCGCAGTCACCGCAGTCACCGCAGTCTGTGACTTCTCGTGACTTTTCACTTTTCTTTTCTCTGGTCTCTTGTCATTCTCATTCTCAACCGCACCGCAGCCACTTGCTGCTATCCTTTTCAAGCGCCCCGGACATGTCTTTCTTGCCTGTGACAACGACAAGAAAATTCCAAGAGCTGCTAGCACTCCCACCAGCTGATCATGTCCGTCGTCCATTCGTGTCCATCCAAAACCTGAATTTCCCCAGAGGCCACCAAGGTCAAGGATGGCCCTGGCTACGGTGTCATGGCCCCGGCGATCCAATCACGGCAGCCAGTCAGCCATTTCTCGTTATTGAGAAAATGTCTTTTCTATTCTCGAGCCTGACAAGCCTGACAAGCCTGAGCCTGGCGGGCTCCATTCGGCGCTTCCTCCAATCACTCGCATTCTCCAACGTTTCAGAAGATGATGGAGGAACTCCTTTCGGCTAGGCCCATCTCCTTTTTTGTGCCCTTGGGGTGCTTGTCCGTGTCACCGAAGCTGTGCTGGACGCTTGGGTGGCTCAATACTGGCGGCTGGCCGCTTGTCGTGCCACTTCAGCCCTGGATGCCCCAGAGACAAGAGCAGGCTGAAAGTCGCCAGCGACCACTTGGACTTCAAACCCGCGTCTCGCTCTTGCATCTTGCGTCTTGCGTCTTCTCTTGTCCGCGACTTGTTCTTTGCATCTTTTCCTTAAGTGCTTACTTACCTCCAACTGACTGACATCCTTCAGAACTCCGTCACATCCTTCTGTCCAGCTTTCCAACAGGCTCTGGTCCGCCTTGGTTCCCCTTTTGTGCATATTACTCCGTCCGCCTCGCCCTCCCCAAGACCGCTCCGACTCCTCCCAATTTCACACCTCGATTCCTCCCAACAACCTGATCGTTTTTCCTTCGAATAGCTTCTCTCGCTGGTCGAAGACGCCACACGAATCGTCAAATCCAATTCATTTTCCTGATCATACCGACGCATGTCACTCACCATGGCTCGTTTTCAATACCCTTCCGCGTTCCTCACCCTCTTTTTGGCCGCTTTTCCCTCCAGAACTTCCGCCTCGCCCATATCACACCTTTATAAACGCGACATGGGCACCGGTGCCAAAGCTGGTCTCGGTGTCGGTATCGCTGTTGCGGCCCTCCTCCTCGTGGGCCTCATCACCTTCTTCATCATCCATTTCCGCCGCTCTCGACATCTAGCCGCCCTCAACAAAGAACGCGCCATTCTCGCGGGCGAGAAGAACGAGGATGGCACCGACAAACCCGACAAATTCGCCGAGAACCCGCCTCAGAACTCAGGAATGCCTCGACGAAACAAGTCGGTCAAGGATCGCCTCATGGGACCACTGTACCGGGGCAGCACCATTGACATGATGCCCATTCCCAAGGCCCACTTCAACCCAAACCGAAGCAGCACCGCCACGACACAGACTGCTCACTGGGATAACATCGACGGTCAACCTTTCCTCCACAAACCCTGGGCCGGCGGCGAGAGCTCCCCTCGACCGAGCTTCAGCAGCAAGCGAGCCACCAGAATGATGATGATGATGTAAATCGGTCATCCTAGGGGCTGGTGTTTGATCGTCACTGGATTCTCGCCGACATATTTGTTTTAATGAGCGGTACATTGCTCCGACTAGGTTGTATACCTCGTCCACCATGTGACTGGAGAAACGTTCGTCCAAGAATGGGACCTTTGCATTTTGTGCCTTGATTGGAAGCTCGGGCGCTGGAGAACCACGGGGATATCGTTGGCAAGGCCCGACTGTAATGATGGTTTAGCGGCGTTGGGTGCTCTGGTTGTCTTTTCGCTGATGATCTCAACATACCCAGAATATATGGCAGGCTCTGCTTCGAAAATTTGGTCAAATATACTGTGCTGGTCTCCATGGAGGGGAGGTATCAATGTACCGGGGAAGTTGGATCAGAGCCGTGGAAGCAAGAACCTTTTCAGGTGCGGCCATGTTGCAACATATCAAAACGGCTTTTACTCTGGAGAATACCTCCTGCGGCTGCGGACCTGTAGCCTTAGTCACACCTTTACTACCACTACCAACATACCAATGTACCGGAATCAGAAAATCAAAACATTTACAGCTCTCTTTGTTCTACTATTTCCTTGACACTTTTCGTCTGATGGCGCACACTGTAGGTCTGGTCTGGTAAGCGAGACTCGAGTCGATTCTACATATCTGACCTGACCCCACAGACCGCGGGCTTCTTTGCAGGAACTGACTGGATCCATCTCGATTTCTGAATCAGTTCTCTGCCCAGCGGGAGATGACGTTTCAAGGACACACACCTCGTACAAAAAGGCTCTTCGTTTCAACCCCCTAAACTCTTCTGTCAGCCTCTGCTCACGGCTCATGCCATGTCATGCTCGCGAAGTTACGGACGACCAATTTGAAATCCCCCTCAAAGCTGCCGGTAGCAGACAGACGCGGAAGAGGGCCCAAAGCCCATGGCGAACGGCGGTGCGTCCACATCTTCAAAAGCTCAAGCCACGGAGACATTCTGGCGTCTGCTTCATTTCCTGTGCTGTCGTCGCCCACCAGTTTGCATTCGCGCACGACGACGAGTATATTCTCTAAGATCATCCTTCGCTTCGCTACTATCCCGGGCGCAAACCCATCTCCGTCCTCAGAAAACAGTTCAATGCGGATGTGCGGAGTCGAGGATCGTTGCAACCGGAAATTACTCCATCGAATACTTCGCTTCGTGTATTGGAACGATGCTTGCCCCACAGCCGAATCTTGACGGCTTCGATATCCTTCAACACCGGCAAAATATTTCTAGAACCATCTGCTCGAGGAAAGGGAGGTTGTCGCTGAGAAGGCGCTGCCAGTGAGATTTCTATCTTCGATAGTCAAGGTTTTGCGAAATCATTCGCCTAACCTCGACCTTTAGGGGTATGGTCCATTGTCGTTCTGACTCTCTGAAAATGAATTTACCAGCACGACTCCTGGTTTTCAACCGCAGCGCTGCCAAGTGTGCGCTTGGCACTCACGTTTTATCTACCGGCCAGACCACAGTGGCCCGATTTGGAAATTTAACGGCGAGCTGGATGCTGTCAACACGAGAAATGGCACGACAAACATTCCAGCAGCCCTGGTAGATGGATGCTCAAGTACAGAACGATGACTTGGCGTGACGATGTTTGAAAAAGCACATCAATCATCAGCCTTGCCTTTTTCCCACCCGATTTACTGATGTCCAGCAAGAAATTATATACTGAGCTCATCCGCAATCAACCAAACTTCTCACTGCTTCTCAAGCATCTTTCATTGACCGTACAGGTCACACCGGTTTCCTCTCAACATCGTCAGTCCTGAGAACGACTAATATTGACCTTTCCGACCGGGAGTCAGGTTCGGCATGCCGGCTTGCATCCTAGGTTGCAATCTTCCCTTCCCGCTAGATTTGATGTTTATTGACCGGGTCACCGTCAACATGTATTCGAGATTGATGCGCACGACTTGGAGGCACAGAGGTAGGCACACTTGGGTAACCCGAGTTAGGGCTGCTTATTATTCTATGTCTATGCTGCAGGATTCGCTGGAGGGTGTTCACGCAGTAAAGGCGCCAGCACACAGCCATCCTATGCCTGTCCACCCTGAAACAGCCGCATCATCGCCTGACACGGCGGCAGCAGTGTATAGTGCACTAGCACCAATACCTGCCAGGGCTCCAGCAATACCTCACGACACAGCACCGCCGCCGCTCAGAGTCGGTGCGTTTTCCAACGAGTTGCGCAACGACCGCGGCAAGCCCGAAGAGTATGGCGCAACCCTCCCCGTTGGGCCAGGACACCAGATACCAAAGCAGAACCCAGAACTCCAACAACTTCTACAGAAATGCCGGGGCGCTCGCCGCGGTGCTCAAGATTCATGCAGGCTCGGGTGCTTTTGCTCGTCCCAGGATATATGTGTCCACGGCTAGCCAGCGGGTTTACGGTCGCACGAGGCGGAGGCGTCGCTCAGTATTTGGCTGTGGGGTCGTGAAAGAAAAGTTAACGTTAGGCACGCGATATGTAAGATGCTCCAGGGTTTCTCATTCTCACCGATTTCGCTCTCTCTGTCGTTCTCCCCAAGTCGTGTTTTATCAAGGAATTAGCCTCTCTACCGCGCGATCAATGTATGTACTTACTGAGCACGGGCAAGAGGGCAAGAGGGCAGGAGAGTAGAGCATGGCGGTGAGCCTATGTCTCAGTTTCATTCATTCTCTCTCTCTCTCTCTCTCTCTCTCTCTCTCTCTCTCTCTCTCTCTCTCTCTCTATATATAAAGCCGGAGTGGGAGTGGGTGGGGAGGAAGATGAAAGAAAGCAGGAACAGAAGAACATATTCGCGGCAACAGTTTAGGTCGTCAATAGTACGTAGTATTCTAACAATCGGATTTGTACACGCCGGCTCACCCACCATCCAGGGCTGTTGTGTTCTTGCTCCGCCTTCCTCGTCCTCCTTGTTGTCATTGTTGTCGTCGCCATCATCGTCGCGCTACGTAACGTACTTCTTCCTGCGTCACTCCGCCTCCGGCATCTTGTTATTCATTCATCTCCATTAGATATCAAATCAAGCATAAATCCGTCCTTCGACGGGCGTCGTAACGGGCCCCGCGGAGAAGCCGCAGTGCCCAACTTTCTCATTTGACGAGGGAGGAACTGGTTCATGTCGCGGAATGGGAATGGGAATGGTATTATCATCAATGTTGGATCGGTCCGCCTTTCCCATAACATCACTGATACACATTTCCGTCTGTTCGATAGAAGGCATCACGTCGTCGTCGTCGTCGTCTCCGCGAGGACGAGGGCGGAGTAAATATCCATCTATGCCCTCTGGTTCTTTAGCCTCATCGTTGTCGTTGTCGTTGGGAGTGTCGTTATCATGACCCATCAACGCCACGCGTGTCGTGTTTGGACTTCGTCTGGAAGCGAGGCTTTGTCCGGATATGTCAGTAGCGCCTGACTGGGTGACAGTCAAACAGGTCGGGTTTTTGCGCAGAAGAGACGCATTCAAATTCGACTCCGAATCTGAATCTGAATCTGCGCTGTTCCCGGTGGCCTTTACCAGGGGTGGGGATCCACACTTTTCGGTCTCAGAGACGCCTGTGTGCTTGTTATCATATCGTCGTCACGATAACAGCCTGGTATTTCTCCCCACATGTGCGGCTGCTGTGATGTTGGCGTTGATGTTGACATTTCGTCACCATCGTCCCCCTGTGCACAAGATCCACCAGAATGACAAGCCGGCGCAATGGCCAAACTGCAACTCCCGGCAATGGGCATACCCGTGCGGAAACTCGCGCCAAATCCAAATCCCAAGAGCACCACTATCAGAAGCACACCCAGAGAAATGGTAAAAATGATGGCAATGGGTGAGCAGGTCACGAGATGACCAACGGTACCCGGTAACGAGGCAGTGGGCGAGCCGGTGTAATCGAGTATGGAGTTGTTGACGACAAAGATGCTCTGGGAAACCAGCCAATGAAACAACAGGCTGGCCACGGGCAGTGGAATGCTAAATCGGAAGGGGAGTTGGAGGAAATATCCCGATCGCTGTGCGCCTTTGGGTCGCGCCGAGGAGATGCGCAGACCTTTGCGGCGAAGGGAGTAGGAGTTCCATTCGCTGGCGAGGAGCATGCACGTGAACAGGCCGTTGTAGGTGAAATACAAGAGTGAGAGGACCAGTTTCGGTATATTGGCGAGTACAACGCTGGTGATGAGAGCGGATCTGCTAGACCGCAGCATGGCATCGTTTTGGATCAGAGTCCAATCGACCATAACGATGAGAGGGAGTTCGATCCGACTATGGCTGTGACTCCACGACCGAGAAAGCCTGCGGCAACGGATAAAGCAGCAATGTAGAGAAACAAAATAATCACCCATCGCCGCAAGCTGACGGCTTTCGACCACCGGTGAGGTACCTTTCTGGGATACAGTGCGGTCCTCTGGCTTGCTGGCTGGTGCAACAGGGACCTGCCCATCTTCTTTATCTTCGAAGCACTGAGCAGGCACATTACCTTGGAGGTAGGGTCGGGGTTCTCCAAGAAACTAGCAACGGCGTCGCCCATGGTCAGAAGAGGAGGGTCATTGCTCACAAACGCTGTCAGGGGGGTCAAAAAAATCATGACCAATTTGACCAAGTTCAAAACGACGACCGAGATCGCAATATCCATGCTAAACCGCAGACTGCACTGCTCCTGCGACGGCTCGGCGAGACAATACTGCACTGGCGGCCCCAATGGAGCCCAGGTGGAGTTGGACATTGTCTGCTTGAGGATCTTCGGATCGTCACACGGTAGGTCACACGAATCCTCCGCCCCTATAGCTGTTCCATCCATAACTAGCCATCATTGTCAGTGTGTGCTTGACACTTAAGGACGTCCGGGAACGGAAAGTTGTAAAATATGGAACGTGGTTTTGTGAGACAAGGTCAACTCACAACAAGCCCAGGCGCGAAGGCCTGGGTTTTTCCGCATTTGAAATTCGAGACAAATTCCGCATTCAGAAAGCTCACCACGTTGGAGGAGCCGTTGTCGACAACATCAATACCGACCTTGGAATCGGAGACAAGGAGGACGTTACGATACGACGATTGAAAAGTCTTGATGTAGGCCGTCCTGCATTCCTCCGTGGTCAAGTTGACGAGTTTGTTGGAGTTGGCGACGTCGTGTAGCTGGCTGGCAAATTCAGGGATGGATATGGCTGGCATGCCCTCGGCTCCTGCGGGTTGGATGCCACAGCGTAAGATGTAGGACACATCGACGTCGTCAAAACACCGTTTGTGCTGTTGGATTCGAGGAAGGTGCGGTCGACAATGAACACGGCATAGTTGTTCGAGGAGGTGGATATGAAGACGGCAGAATTGTAGCTGTGAAAAGAGAGAGAGAGAGAAATGAACTTTTTGAGCAACAAAACGAACGGGAGAACGGAAATATAACAAACACACAAGAGGTGTAGAGGCAGAGAGGATAACCCAAGCAGCAACCACAAAAGCAGTCGCTTTCGTGAAATCCATCTAAGATTGCGAATACTCAGGACGCCAATGTCGAGCCATCTTCCCGAGCTATGAGCAGAGTTGATGTCCGATCTCGTCGGCACCGATAGAGATTGCATGCAATGGTTGCCCCCACTCAACAGGATCGTGCTGAGCAAGTTGATTAAAAGAAGCGCCCACTTGTTCAGGTCTTGGATGCCCGAGCATTGATGGGAACCGCGGCCTTCGCAGAGGACGAGGATGCCGTAGTCCCCTGACACGCCGTTTTTGGATTTTGCCGCCGCCCATATCAAAACACCGAGATTGAGGGTCGGGACAATGGCGCAGAAGGTGCTGAAGAGCAATGTACTTCCTTTCCAGCCGCGTGGCACCACCTTTTGGTTCCTCAGAGGAATGAGAAGTCTCGTGACGATATAAAGAGGCGACAATCCAGAACTTACAGCAGGATGATCCAGTTCAAGATTCTGGACATGGTAGAGCGTCTCAACGGTGTAACCGACCAAACGGTGGTCCGTAGAGGTAGAGGAATTGCGAGTTCAGGTGTGCGGCCGAGAAATTTGTCTTTTCTCCCATCGTGTCAGGACGCTCCCTTGCACTGACTGACCGGCTCGTGCTCGATGAGCGCCAGTTCTAGCAATAGCCGAGCGCAGCCGTTCTAGACCGGGTCCTCAGAGGGTTGAACGAGTGGATTTTCCAAAAACCTTGGGCCACCCAGCCCGCTCAGCCGCAGGCCTTTGCCCAAGAGGGAATGCGGAACACATGGAGAGAGAGAGAACGGCAGACTTGCAGTTGTGGCGGTTGCATGACGGCTGGCTGCCAGAGAAAGGAGGAGCAAAACCTTTTCAAACTGCCTGGAGAACGAGGCTGAAGTTTATTATTATGTTAAATGGACTGACCAAGCCAGCTCGGCGCCACATGCTTCATTTCTACTTCGCTGAAAGACGAGGGCTGAAGTTTCTATACATTTCAATGGTTGAATCTATCATCGGCTGAGGGGACTTCTTTCCATCCTTTCTCTATATATACAACACCCCTCATGCTTTGCCCGAATACAAGGGAATCCGGTATCAGTACGTAAAACACCATCAAGAAGTGCAGTTCAACCTTCAAACACACTATGGTTCATCTCGATCCCATAATCCTTCGCCATGCCCCTCATGAGTTGGTCCACATCATCGTCCATGCCCTTCCCTTTCCCCAGCGCCTGTTTGAGCTTCGCATACCAGAAAAATGCATCCGACGCCCACAAGACCAATTTAAACATCAGATGGCTCCCGAAAAACCTCCATCTCTCCACAAACGTGAGCTGCTGATCCTCGGACAACGCCCTCGAAGCCCAATTGCCCGTGATCTTGATGCGGTTGACGGGGCTGCCCAGGTACTGATTGTTGCCTTGAACAATGCGCATGTTTCGACCAATGAAGATCAATTCACGAGGCCATTTGCTTTCGTCCGCCAGAATCTCTTTGATGCCCTTGCGCATGGCTTGTTGCAGTTCGTACTGGCGCCTTTTCTTCTCATGTTCCGATATGCCCTTCAGGCGGGTCGTCACCGAGCGGTCCCCTCCCTCATAGGGACGCATAAGTGTAGCTGACGCAAAGATCTCGGCGTTGTTTATGCCCCATTGGCTGACGACCTCCTTGAGGGTCTTGTTGTCGAATGTCATTATAGATTTCCAAAATAGGGAATACTGATGTCGAAACGAGGGTGACATGTTGATATACAGACCATGGTCGATCAGGACAAGTTCAGAGTGACCGTTAGGGAGGCGTCGAACGAAGATGTTTCCTGGGTGCGGGTCACAGTGAACCGTGCCCCAGAGAAACATCTGCGCGGAGAAGAGGTCGACCATAGTTGTCATGACTTCTTTGAGATCAAGCCCCAGACCGCCTCTGCCATTCGGACCTTTCCACCACGTCCTGTCGGGCTTGAGTTCTTCGTTGTACGAACGGCCTTTTTCCTGTAAGGTGGTGATGGGAATTTGAGGAGGATCAAGTGGCGTGCCGTGAGCGCCTGGACTGCCCGTTCGCCAGCCTCCCTGCCACGGGCGAGTAATGGACTCTTTATCCCATAGTCGCACGCCCTCAACCCATTCGGCCGTCATGACCCGCTTGGTGGTAAGATCATCGTAAATCTTGGGGATGTACACTCTATCCCGCAACCGGGGCTCGCCCTTGATGAGTTCGGCCATCCGCTTGGAATTGTTCGCCTCGCTCTCAAAATCACATTCCAGTTGTAGTCTTTCCGTGATATAGGGGACGAGCGAGTAGAGGGGCAGGTCGAACCACCAAGTATATATCCGGGTCACCACCTTGAAAGCCCATAGATCCCAGCCGACCTGCTGAGCAATCTCCCTCTTTTGGATTTTGACCGCCACTTCTCGCCCGTCCTTCAGCCTTGCCCAGTGTACTTGAGCCACGCTCGCGCTCGCGCGGGCCTTCCTCTCCATGACACCAGCATCAGGATCGCCCTCAAACGAGATGCCGAATACCTCTTCGGGCGTCCGACCGCCAAAGTCCTCCATTATGACCCGCCGCACGTCCTCCCAATCATTCTGTGGCGCATCATCAAACATCTTGGAAAACATCTTTTGAAACTCGGGAGGCAAGATGGCCGTCTGCATGGCAATGGCCTGGCCAATCTTCAGGTACAGCCCGCCATTTGTCCGCAAGAGATGGAACAATCTCGTCGCGTTGCGTGCATGTACTTCGGCAATATCATTGGCAAACCATGGGTCCTCCCGAAAGTTGATCTTGTAATCCAGTGCAGCGACCAAACCCGTAGTAAAAGTGCGGAAACTTCTTGTGAGACTGGACGCGTAATATCTCTTATCCACCACATATACCACGGTCCCACCCAGAAACAAGTATGCAAATCTGCGCATCCATTTTCTCGTCCTCTTGAATTGTCTGGCAGGGACGGCTTTCCCGAGCGATGCAGGCGTCGGGGGTGCGAAGGCACCGCGGAGACTAGAGTGGGAAAATGATCGTAGAGGCTTCTGGAGGGAGATTCGCCACGACAGCGGGCGATGAGGACCTGGTCGAGGGAGAGGAAGAGTGAGGTGATGGGAGCACTGGGCGCAAATGCGCCTTGCTGCTATTGTCATGAGGAGACCACTGGGCGGCTTGTGACCATGGCGAAGAGACGAGGAAGTTGGGCCGCGCGATGGAAAGAGATCTGCCTGGGATATTGTAGATGCATATCGATGACAAGCATGTGTGAGATTTCCCGATCGGTCTTCGGTGCCGGGATCTTTAACGAGCCGAGCGAGATCTCCAAACCCGGTCTCGCCGTATTGTAATTAACAGTGACATCCTATATATTACGGTATTAGGTAGTCCGCCTCTCCCGTAGTGGTCACCGTCTTCATACGCTTGATGTTCGGTCTAGCTATCTATGAAAAGCCCCTTCACCTGCTCGACGTACTCGGAACGAGTCTGGCTTCCAGGCATGCCGCTCTCTATGCTTTTGAAGATAGCTTCCACCGCAGATCATCCTTTCATCCTGCCTCTCTTCCTCTTCATCCTACGTTGAACTGCTCCTAACCAACTCGATGCAAAACTCAGCACAGAACCGCCCTTCCACCGTCTTCATCTGCGCCCAAACCTCCCTCTTGACCTCCTCCTCCACGCTGCGCCCATATCGCTCTTTATATACGGCTTTCACTTTTTCCAGATGCTTTGGCTCCCAATGCATTCTGACAAGTCTGGAAATCAACAACTCTGTCCGTTCTTTGCCCGGCGCTGTCTCGTTAATAGCCTGGTGAAGAAGAAGTGCGTCACGCATGGGGCGATTCAATGCACCGTTCAATATGTGTGCCAATGTCTCCCCCACCAAATTCCTCGACTTGGAAATCATCTGCCTTGCAAAGTTGACGCCGTATGTGCGCTCAAACAACCTGAGCACTTCGCGTAGATGAGCATCGCTCCGCAGAACGATGATTTTGATCATGTCCGTCTCGCCGCCCTTCGACTCCAGGGCTTCGGCCAAATGCACCACATCCTCCTTGATGAGTCGGATGTCCAATGGCGACGATTCTGGCATTCGTCTCTCCTCGAGCACCAACAAGATGGCCACTCGGAACTTGTCAGCTTTGAGTTCGGTGCGGATACACTTCTCGAGGTCATCATTGTATTTCTTGTCCTTGAAACAGTTCTTGATCTCGCGGATGTCGCTATTTGAGCGGCCCATCAGACTCTCAATCAACAACTCCCGTCGAGTTGCACCCCCTTGGTACCATGAGTTGGCCCAATATGCCTCGCTTTCCCAT
The DNA here is from genome assembly GCF_000835475.1 of Cladophialophora bantiana CBS 173.52. Classification (NCBI taxonomy): domain Eukaryota; kingdom Fungi; phylum Ascomycota; class Eurotiomycetes; order Chaetothyriales; family Herpotrichiellaceae; genus Cladophialophora; species Cladophialophora bantiana. Next base: position 230,136 of record NW_015971593.1, read on the forward strand.
CGACCCAAGGCGGTCGTATAGCAAGCTTTCCCCAGGTTCCCGGGAATACGCATCTTGATGTGCTTGGCCATGTTGATGCCCTGTCCGCTCACTTTGGCGTGATTCTTGTACTCCGCCCGAAGAGCCAGCAGATCGTCGGTTGAAAGACGTGGCAGGATTTGCACTAGCGGTCGAGGATCTGGTGCAGACCGTGTACCTGACAGAGCAGCGGCGATACGTTTGGCATCTTCAGTAGGGTCGTAGAAGGAGACCGTCTTCCTTCTCCCGTTACCCCCTCCTGGCGACATTATGCTCCGAGAAGGTGAGCGGTCTCGGTTGGCACTGCCGGGTTCCCTGACTTCAACGTCCAGATTGGTGTCAAGTTTCGATGGCCGTCGCGGGCGGACGTCCTGGGTTGTTTCACCAAGGCTGGCACTCTTGCTAGGTCCCTTCATGTACTTCTCCTTTTCCTTTTCGAGCTGGCGAATCTTCCGTTTTAGCTCAGCATCCGCGTCATCATAGTCGTCATCTGGCTCAAGTTCGAGGTCAGACAAATCGGAATCGCCCTTGTGATTCGCGAGAACCAAGGCCGAAGGCATAGGTGAGATGGATTGATATGTCCCCTTGTATGCTTCGAGTAACGGTGAAGCAGGAGGCTTGCCACCGTCATGAGAGTTGTGCCGCGCCACTCCTAATGTTGCAGCACCCAGAGCAGCACTCCCCACCGCCAAAGCTGACATTCTCTTGGTTACGTCTTGTGGTGGGTTCCCATATTTGTCGTCGTTGTGTCTCCGGTCACTCCTGCCGTGTCTGTCATAGTCCTCGTAATAATCCTTGCTCTTAGGCTCTCGAGTCTCATATCTGTCGTTGTCGTGGTTCTCGTCCTTTGGGGCACGAGTCTCGTACTTGCTGCTCCTCTGGTCGTTGCCGTTATCCCTAGCATCTTTAGGGCGGGACCGTTCGTAGTCTGATGGACGAGAACGTTCGTACTCCGGTCTCCGCGGTGCAATTTCACTGGGGTCTGCATACTTGAACTGCTCAAGATTGGCGTACTGGGGACCGCTAGAATTGCTGTATGAATTCGTCCGTTGTGCCGCATGAGCAGCGCCTCCACCATTGAATGCTCCTGGGGCGGCGTATCGAGGATCGCTAGGAATGTAACTCATATGGCGAGATGCTTCGGGTCTGATCTCGGCGTAGGATCCTGGCGGATAACCATATGTTCCGTGACCATTCTGGTGATTGGAATCCTTGTCTCTGTACCTACGACGCGCATCTGAGTCGCTCTCTGCTGAATCGTCATGCTTCTTCCTGCTAGACCTCTTTCGTTCCTCTCTGCGTCGATCCGAGTCACTGTCAGACTTCTTCTTTCGGTCGTATCTCCTATCGTCGTCTGAGGGTGTTATCTCTTGTACTCGAGGGTCCTTGCTCGACCTGTAAGAGCGATATTTGTCCCCCTCATCACTCTCGTCCACATATTTCTTCGAGCTTCTTTTACTTCTGCGGCGGTCGTCTTCGTCTTCTTCCTCCTGCTCGTAGTATTTCTTGCTGGACCGTCTGTCCTTGTACCCGCGATCCGGCTCTGGCTCATCCTGTGGGTCTGTGTATTTCCTGCTCGATCGCCTGCTACTGTACTCATCGGGGGAGTCTCGGTCTCGGACGTCGCGTGAGCGCGATCTCGATCGATCTCTGTCGCGACCACTTGGAGATTTCGATCTTGAACGGCGGTCATCCCTCACATCCAGCATTGAGGACGGCATCTTTGACGGAGGTTGAACTGATACTCTCACAACTGCTTCCTGTGCACGGTTATCTAGCTCTCGCAGGCACCGGGTCTGAAGCAGAGAACCAGTGACTAAGAGGCGTGCCAGCAAGTCATGCGGCTCCTTTTAATTAGGATTGCTTCCTGTGCTGGCACGCGTAACGCTCATTCCATTTTGAAACGCACAATTGGCTGGTACAGTCAAATCGGCCCCCAAACCGACCTGGACACTGTGCATTAGGCGTGCAGATACGAAAAGCAGGGGGGCTAGTAAGGCTTTAACAAGGGTCATCAACGTGCAGCTTGCCGAATAGGTGGGTTGCAAAGTTTCAGCTTTGGATCGGTCGACCCGGAGCCCCCCGCAGCTGCTGTGCTTCACGGCGACCAGACTTGGGAGGCTGCTTCTTCTCTTTTGAGAATCTCTACGATCAAGCATTGCGACTCGCTGCAGCTTCAGCAGGTCCTCAGGTATTATTCCCACGCATCGGTGCAAGATGGCCCGAAGCTGTTGTACAGGCCATACACCGCACGGAGGTCTCCCCGCGGCCAGCCCGCTTATTGACAAAACGTCCTCATTCCCGTTTAGACAAAAAACTTCGACATGAGAGACGATAGTAAGTACGACGGCCGGGCGTTCAGGATATTGGGAAAGAGATAGACACGGTGATTGTTCTCGTCTGGGCTTGGGACGTCTTTGAAAATGGTTTCTGCACGAACTCTGCGGCCTCTCTTTGCCTCTCTTTCCGGGCCCATACGACTCCCTCCGTCTCGTCGCACTCTCAAGACTTTACCCCTCTTCTCCCTCGAAGACAAAACATGCGTCGTGACTGGGTCTGCTCGGGGACTGGGAAAGGAGTTCCTCACAGCTTTTGCTCTCTCCGGCGCCAGAGGAGCGTGCATTGACTTGTCTCTGAAGGACTGCGAATCGTCCATTGCCTCTATAGCCTCTCAAGTACGAGACACCTACCCAAATGACCCTGCTCCCGAACTTCGTGCCTACGAGTGCAATGCAACCATCGAGTCAGACGTGAAGACAACCTGGGCAAAGATCGTTGAGGACTTCGGGAAAGTCGACGTTCTTGTCACAGCCGCTGGAATCGTAGATAACGTCGAGGCCGAGAATTATGAATATGCCCGGTGGCGGAAGATGTTGGACATCAACATTGAGCAAGTTCAGCCCACTCTGTCCTCCGCAAATTATGAGAAAATCGAACGGAGCTGACTGCGGAACTCTCACAGCGGCTCATGGCTTTTCGCCCGTGAAGCTGGCAAGCACATGCTCCAACACAACATTCAAGGCTCCATAATACTAATTGCATCCATGTCTGCAACTATCTGTGTCCGTCCTCAAAAGCAAGCCGCATACAACACCTCCAAGGGTGCTGTACAGATGCTCGCTAAATCCCTGGCAACGGAATGGGGCCCACGGGGCCTCAGAGTCAACAGCCTGAGTCCAGGCTACATGAAGACGGATCTTATAAAAGGATTGCTGGAAAATGAAGGAAAAGAACTCGTGAGCAGTTGGGAGAAGGACATTCCCATGGGAAGGATGGCTGAACCTCATGAGCTGAGAGGCACAATCGTTTGGATGGCGAGTGGAGCGAGTAGTGTGAGTACTCCTCTTTCATCGAAATTTCTATATCCTTCCAGACGGAATTCCTCTAAGCATGACGAGTTTTGATACAAGCTAACTCTCGTACCCCAGTACTTGAACGGCAGTGATGTGGTAAGACAACCATTCTGTTGCTCTCCCCCGACTTACAATTGGGAACGGCTCTGCTGATGCTAAGGCTCCAGATCGTGGATGGCGGATATACTGCTTGGTAACGAAACATGGCGGTGGGACAGGATGGGGTAGGATGGATGAGATAGCTCAAGAATCCTAGCACTCAAGCTTTGGAGGCGCATAAGGCCGGCTGGAGAACTTCCATCGGCGGCCCATCAGCGTGTGGATGTCGCCGCTGCAGTATATTCTCGATGTGAGGTAGAACGTCGCTGGGGAGGTGTGCGCGCGTGTACAGTGAGGATAGTGGATTGATGTATACTTGGGTGGGTAAAGGTAAAAAGCCCCAGGACTGAATCTAGAGTAGTTGAGCGGAAATGCCTGAACACGTCATAATAATTTATAAGGAAAAATTTTTTTGGGGTAACCGAATACTCGAACTTGTTGGGATTTTGGGCATCCACGTCCTCTGATTGACTGTAGAGCTATTTGGATAACCCTTGACGGACATGAAATCTATCTATCAGATGGTTCATAAGCACAGCCCAAGTTCGAGTCAAATGACCATGCTCTTTTTCGTCAAAGCCAGTAGTACCCCGAAACGTAGCAAGTACATATTGGTGTCGTATCAAGGAGCCGCTGAGAAAGACAAGACCGATGATGATGGCAAGAATTAACCGTGCGGAAACCATGAAATCTCCAGGGTCAGGAGTAGATTTTGAATCCCGCAATTCATGAACCGTGGAATGAAAGCTCGCTCCTGAAGGTGAATCTTCCACAACCTCCGCCACAAGAAACAATACCACTGTGAGATGGATTGAATTAATTCCTGTGCAAGACATCTATTTCTTGCCAGCCTTGACAGCAGCCTTGGTGACCTTGCCACCTCCCTTCTCGGTCTTCTGGACGGATTCTGTGTATTGTCAGCACATGATCTGGGAAGAGGGGGAAGAAGGGACTTACTGATGACACCGACGGCGACGGTCTGACGCATATCACGGACAGCGAAACGACCGAGAGGTGGGTAGTCAGTGAAGGCCTCAACGCACATGGGCTTGCTAGGAACCATCTTCACGATGGCGGCATCACCAGACTTGATGAACTTGGGGTTGTTTTCCATGGACTTGCCGGTACGACGATCGATCTTCTCAAGGAGCTCAGCGAACTTGCAAGCAATGTGGGCGGTGTGGCAATCCAAGACGGGAGCGTAGCCTGCACCGATCTGGCCAGGGTGGTTGAGGACGATGACCTGAGCGTTGAAGGAGTCGGCACCCTTGGGGGGGTCGTTCTTGGAGTCACCGCAGACGTTGCCACGACGAACCTCCTTGACGGAGACGTTCTTGACGTTGAAACCGACGTTGTCACCCGGAACACCCTCGGCGAGCTGTTCGTGGTGCATTTCGACGGACTTGACTTCAGTGGTGACGTTGGCGGGGGCGAAGGTGACGACCATACCAGCCTTGATGGTACCGGTTTCAACACGACCGACGGGCACGGTTCCGATACCAGAGATCTTGTAGACATCCTGGAGAGGGAGACGGAGGGGCTTATCGGTGGGACGAGTGGGAGGATCAATGGCGTCGATGGCCTCGAGAAGAGTCTTGCCCGAAGCCTTGCCAGCCTTGGACTCCTTCTCCCAGCCCTTGTACCAGGGGCAGTTGCTGGAGACGTCGATCATGTTGTCACCATTGAAGCCGGAGATGGGCACGAATGGGACAGACTTGGGGTTGTATCCGACCTTTTTGATGAAGTTGGAGGTCTCCTTGATGATTTCGTTGAAACGATCCTCAGACCACTTGGTGGTGTCCATCTTGTTGATGGCGACGATGAGCTGCTTGACACCCAAGGTGTAGGCGAGCAGCGCGTGCTCACGAGTCTGACCATCCTTGGAGATACCGGCTTCGAACTCACCAGTGCCGGCGGCAATGATGAGAATGGCGCAATCAGCCTGGGAGGTACCAGTGATCATGTTCTTGATGAAGTCACGGTGACCGGGAGCGTCGATAACGGTGACATAGTACTTGGGAGTCTCGAACTTCCACAGAGCGATATCGATGGTGATACCTCGCTCACGTTCGGCCTTGAGCTTGTCCAAAACCCAAGCATACTTGAAGGAACCCTTGCCGAGTTCAGCGGCTTCCTGTTGAGAGTTGTCAGTCTACAGACCAGCCTGCGAAAATGTGTGGCATGGCACGTGACACGGGTTGTACCCCTCCCCCACCAAAATTTTTTGGGTGGCCAGAGTGGTAAATCCAGAGTGAGGGCAAACGAAAGGCGTGTTCCTTGGGAAAAGAGGACAAAATACCTTCTCAAACTTCTCGATGGTACGCTTGTCAATGCCACCGCACTTGTAGATCAAGTGACCTGTCTGGATGTGAGTATTTCTTTGTGCCTGCGGTCCTGTAGGGCTTCCTCTTACCGGTGGTGGTGGACTTGCCAGAGTCGACGTGTCCGATGACGACGACGTTGATATGAGTCTTTTCCTTACTGAACAGATGAAAGGCATGTCAGCGATGATGATTGATATCGAATTGAGGCATGCTTGGACGATGGAAGCCGAGCGCAGGCAGGTTTGGCAAGTGTGCTTACCCCATGGTGACGGATTGGAGTTTTTGTGATGGTTTGGATGAAGTCTTGTAGTTCTGTGGCAGATACTAGAAGAATTCAAGAGGAATGCTCAGGTACCACGGCTTGCGTAGAGGTGCTGTCGACTGATTAGTCTTTGGTGATGGAAAGTGTAGGGGCAGGGTGAAGAACTCACTGAGCGACGAAGAAGGGAGAGAATCAAAGTCGGCGAGAGTGTGCGGAAGATTTTGTAGGCTGGCGGGCCACCATGGCGAGGGACCAAGCTTGGCGTTTTTGAGCAGTTCGGTGGCAGTGACTCAAGGGAAAAAAAAAGCCCGTGTTGAACCGTCCCTCTCGCACTCCAGCCTGTCAACCTGTTCACGCTCACCATTGTCACCACTGTCTTTTGCGGCCCAAGCCCCACTACTGCGAGAACTTGCTATTCCTCACTTCAGGCAGCTATCCGTCTCGCCGTCAGCCCCCTGGTCGCATCTTTTGTGATTGGCGACGGCCATCAGAAAGCTTCGGCATGTGCTAGCGACTTGGAGATTCTGCTGCGTGTCAACGTCGCCTCATGCCAGTAGCAGCCAATTGGAATGCTACAATAGGCTCCAAAATTCCCCCCGAGGCTGCCATAGTCTATATCTGTGGCAACCCATTTTACCAAGTTCTAGATGAGTTCGCCATCGATGTCACCAAAAGACTCTTAACAGTGGTTGTCTTCTGGCAATTTTGGAGCTCCAGCATTTTCCCTGTATCACGGCTGATTTCTGTCCATTTCGACACGTAGCACTCTCCAGGAGTTAAGAGTCATCAGCTCCATCTGACTTAGGTCCAAACAAGTTGCTTGCGCCCATGCCAGCAACAACTCCTGTGCGGTATCAATAGCACTGACTCATCTTGCTGTTTGCGCTTCCCTGCATACCTTCCTGATGGCCCCCAGAAGTTGTTGCCTGGTTTTCCTCGACGCCATACTAGACTTTCTTTGTCTAATCCTTCGCCGCCTCCCACATCTATTTTGCACTGGATATCCAGCTACTGCACAGTGTAGAGCAAGGCTGCAGCTAGTCCCGACGGCAAATTCGCGAGGTTTAGATCCGTCGTTTCGCGCTCAATTAGACCTTGTCCGGCCATTGTCTTAGCCGTATTGACCGTACCAACTTTTCTTTTTCTTTGCCTCAACCTCTATCTCGACGAGGAGGCCGTTTTCCTCAAAAAAAAAAAAAAAAAAACATTCTGTCGCAGGTCTACGAGTTTGACCTTTACCACTTGTCTCTTTCTTTCTTTACCAAGGACAACACACTCGGTTGGGGGACCTTCTGTGCATTTTGTCCACGGAAGAGGGGGGATTATGCCTCTGGCTTGGAATCAGACGTTGTGTGAGGTATGATAATCAGTATTCTCTCCATTGTTTTCCGCATTCAATACACTGCCCATCGTCAGTACCCAAATGATAGCCTTGGGACCACCTCATAACATACTTTGAAGAAAGATGTAGGCGGTTCGTCTGCGCTTCGTGTCTGCAACTGGTAGAAATATGCCTTTTTGGAATCGCATGTCTCGTTCGGGCATCCTCCAGGGACTAGGCAGTCAATAGTGTCAAAAACATGCTTTTTTCTTGCTTCTTCTGCCGTAGATGGAGCATCATACCTTCATTGACCGGCAAATCAGACTGCTCCTCTCCCAGAATATCGTCCTTTTCTTTCTTCTTCATATATGTTCGGTCGTAGTAACGCCCGTCAAGGACGAATTGGTACGGGCATGTTCTGCAAGCAAAGGCGTTGCGACCATAAGGATATTGATCGTTTCCCGGCGCCCGGAGGATTGTGAGGCAGTTGTAGCAATACGGGCAGACTAGTTTCAATTGTCAACACAGGATCCCCGGGCGACCAGAGATATTCGCTTACATGTAGGAGCCATGATCGAGGAGACTCAACACCCTCCTGCAGGTAAAGAGCGGATAACTCGTTCTGAGTAAATTGCTGTAGACGTAAGTGTAATTTGAGCAAAAGGTGCAAACACAGCAAAATGAAGTTGGAGCTGGAGAGGTTCTCGGCAATTTTGCTTCCACGAGGCGCAGGCGGTGTCGAGGGGTTGGTGGGATGCCTGGATTGAAGTGTTTGAGAAGCCCCTTTGTCCACCGCAATTCAATATTTAAATCTCTCACTCTCTGCGCCTGTTACACTCCTTCTATCCTTTCAATCCTTCACTCCGTTCACCACGACCACGACACCTGCTCCAATCACTCCTCCCCGTGCCCTTCCGCGTCGAATTCGAGCGTAGTTACACGACATCAGTACCCCAATCCCAATTCCGCGAACGTGTTGCCGCGCCTAGCAACGTTTCCGCGGCTTTCTTTTTATAGACGGCGATCATGGCTGAACATGTCGATGTGAGCAGGACACCTACGTTTTCCGGTCTCTCCACTGACGAACTGGGCAGGGCGCATCCCCCAAAGAACAGATACTCGAAGCATGTCGGAGAGACAATCTGGAACTGTTTCACGAAGTGCTCAATGACATGAAGGACAAAAGCAAGGAACAGATAGCAGATTTTTTCAACGCCACCACAGACACCATGGGAAACCATCTGTTACACGTGTGCGCAAGTTACGGAGCTTGTATGTCAAGGAGCCTCCATGTTACGTGGGCACGAGATTGACTGGCGTTTTCAGATGATGTTATGGATGAATTACTCAACATTGAATTCCTCGAATGCGATCCCTTGAACAGAAGAGAAGGGGAGACGCCCATTCACTGCGCAGTCAAATACGCCAACGAGCGGGAAGTCGAACTGGGAGAGGCAATGGCGAAAATGTTGATCGATGCCGGAGGCGATCCTAGAGTCAAAGACAAACATGGCAGGAAACCTGCTGAGATCTGCACTCCAAGGACAGGGGAGCTTCGCAATATCCTCATCAAGGAGGAATACGTTCTGAATGAAGGTCTCAAGAACGCGGATGTCCACTCTGACGAGGACGAGGGAGATGTTGGGCCGCCTTCAGATTCGGAATGAATATCGTCAGATCGAAAAGTTATACATGCAGGCTCCCCGCCCCGGAGATCTAGCCCATGTCACGCTCTTGCCTCAGTCTCTCTGGCCTGAGGTTTAGAGAACAATTGCTTTTGGAAAGGCCCGACGATCACCAACCAACGCCTCGAGGAAACCGAGGCTCAGTTTCAGTTATTTGTTCTACCGATTGTTACGCGACCTAGCAGTTGTTACAAGAGTTGCAGTCCTGGTTCGGTGATGGCACAATGCGTTCCGACCAGCAGCTACGGATTCCGGGATATATGAAAGACAGGTTTTCCAGCCAAAAAGACACCCGTCCTGGTGATGACGGATTTATGAACACTGGACAGAAAGGCCGCAGCTGCTGAGCGAGGGCCCCAAGGCACAGCTGTCAAGATCTAAACAAATTTTAAAAAAAAAAAAAACACTTGAAATTTACGCCAAGTCCTCCGCCTCCTTTTGATTGTTGACCTTTTGTTTACCTTTGACCCGCGCCCTCCAGGATAGGATCAGGCATATGGCGCACAGGATGCCCAACCCGTCAAATCCGATTGCCAAATACCAGGCTCCGCGATAGCCTTGCAGCTGGTTTCGGCCGCCCGAGTTCACATGGACTTCGACAGTGCCCGCCATGCCCAAGCCGATTGAAATGCTATAATTGATGACTGTGTTGATGAGGGATGCCGCCAGTCCCTGATGTTCGGGCGGCATGTGGTCGGACAGCACAATGTTCCCGGATGGGAACGACATGTCCATTCCCCAGGGGGTGATGACCGCCGCCACGAAAGTTTGAGCCCCTGGGCCTCTTTGTTAGCGACACTGCTATTCGCCGTGGCGCAGCACTTTTGGAACAGCGCTCGTGCCAGCAAGTCGTACGCACTCGTCAGAAGGAAGGGTAACTTACAGTAGGTCTGATGCACGGGCATCGTGGCAAGCAGGACCATTCCAGTCAGGAACGCACTGATGCTGATGAGCATGATCCATCCCGGCTGGATTTTGGCGATCAACAACCCGGTTGTGATCGCCGCCATGCAACCAGACAAAGCCGTGGGAACGAGCTGCGCGGCTGAGAGCAGAATGGAGTGACCCCTCTCGAGCTCGAGAAATTGCCTGGGAGGGTTTCAGCAGTGGGCAAGAGGGGGAATTTCCAGAGGAAAACTAACCACAGGTAGAATACCCAGACTCCGAACGAACTCCAACCCAGGGCTTCGCATCCAAAGACGAGGTTTGTGTCCATTGTGAATGACGACATTGGCAACAACGGGAACGTGGCCCTGTTCTTCTCAAACCAGAAGAAGGCGACAAGCAAAACCACGCCGATGATCAGGAGAACGTAGACATAAACCTTGGCCCATCCGGCCGCGGGACCTTCATTCCAGGCAAAATTGAAGAAAATCAGTCCCACCACGCCGAGCACGGTGCCAGCAGCATCGAGCTCCTTGAAAGTCGCCGAAGGCCCTGCGACCGGCATGTGAGGAACAACGAAGATGACCAGCATTCCGATCAGGGCCAACACCATGGCCAAGACCCAGTAGGCCCAGGGCCACCAGACAAACTGGGCGAAGATGCCCGAAAAGACAGCCCCGACGACGAAGCCGACTGGGGCGGTGGCCCCGAAGATGCTGAGCACCATGTTCTTTTTCTTCCCGGGTGGATAGGTCCGAGCCAGCACCGCGATACCGTTCGGGAGCAAGATGGCAGGGCCGATGCCCTGCATGCCGCGACAGAAGGCGAAGAAAATCAAGGACCGCGAGAAGACGGCGAAGCCGGCGATCAGGGACCACAGCGCGAACCAGAAATATCCGATGACAAAGAGCTTCTTGTGCCCGTACAGGTCTCCCCATCTCCCTGCGGGAAGAATGAACGTCCCCACGGTCAAGGAGTAGCCGGCCGCAAGCCAGGACAGTTGGCCTGGGTTGGTGGTGTTGAAAGAGCGTCCGATGACGTGCAGGGGAGCAATGGACTGTGCGAGCGCCGATTGGGTCAGAAGCTGCGCGGAGCTGATGACGGCGATGAAGAGGATCTCGTGCGCCAGAGAAAATGAGGGAGGTTTCGTGGCCGTGGGCACTCGGGAGACCGTGTTTGTCAAGCTGTGATGTTGATCTAGCGTGACAGTCCTACCGGTCCTGGTGGTCGTGACGGTATCGTGTCTGGTCAGGTCTAAGTCCGTTCTCGCTGGAAGGCCATCTGTACTGATTGCTGTCCCTGAGCGTCTGTGGGTTGCATTGCCATTGCCATTGATCGGGATTTCAGACTCCTTTTCTTCCACCAGCGCACCAAACCGATTGTTTTCGTCGGGGGACGAATCTGTCCCCCTCTGTTGTGCCATTGCAGCATTATTCCCAGACATATCAACCAGCTGATCTCCTTCACTTCCCTCACTCTCTCGAGAGACTTCGGTTTCCCAAAGCGACGTGCCACCAAATGCCAAAATCAATCTACAATGTGTGGGAAAGAGAAGAGAAGCAATTCGCCCGGTTGGTTTAGTGGAATCTGGGCACCGAAGGGGGATGATGTTTACGTGATTGGGTGTGACGTCAAAATGGCGTTTCTGTTTTTCCTTTTCCCTTTCTTGTCCTGGTCCCAGTCTCGATAGAACAGGGAAGTACTAAAAAAAACAAAAATGGGGGGTTGATGTAAAATCTCGGAAAGGTGGGAAGGGGGAAGGAAAGAGGGAATGGAAGGCTATTATACTCGGTACTCTCGAGGCGAAAGAGCATACATACATATACACACACTTACACATATCCACTCGCTTGGAGTCATGGACCTGGCGGGTCGCCATCCAGTCGCCAGCCAGCCCTAGCTCGCGCGGTACCTAACATGTTTGATAAAGAAGTTGAACCCATCGTCAAACACCGGCGTGGCCTGCCAAGTTGGTTGGCTGGCTAGCTGACCGAGGATCTCAACCGCTCAGATCCGGGCCATAGGTAGATAGCTGGATCGAGAGATGGATAGATGAATACGTAGCAGCGTCGCCAGAACTCTACCTTTCCACTCGCGTACATGCGTACATACGTGATTGACCCGTTTTGCCTCGTGGCCGGCAGGTCCAACGGTAGTTACGATGAAAGAGAACGAACGAGTTACCTAGTAACTAACTGGTATCATACTTCGTACATGCGCGAACAGAGGTAGGAACAGTCTCGGGCCGGCGATATCGGTCACAACATAATAACGTCAAGCACAGAGCGAGGGAGGGAGGAAGGGAAAGTGGGAGGCGGGAGGCCAAAATGAGCCGTGGCTGCGGAAGAGAGGGTCCACTGGGTACATACTGTAGAAGTACTCCGTAGAATATTTCTCCGTAAAAACAAACAAGCAAAGCTTGCGCAATCAGGGCGGCGGGTGAGAACTCCCTGTTTCCTCTGGCAGGAAGAATCACCAAAACGCAAACCACCACTAAACAAGCAAGCATTTAGCGAGGAACTCCGGGCCGTGTTCGCTTGACGTCATCAGAATCGAGCGGCGTTATGCGCCTGGTGGATGTGGCGGATCACTGCGATAAAACTCGGCATACCCAGTACGCCGGCCTCGCTGAGAAAACGTCGACATATTAGTACATACAAGGAGGTAGTATTATCAAAACAAGCGGTCCACAAATGGGGAAATAATCGGGTGATGATAAATGGGCGAGATCCATGGCGGAAGGCTCTTCCGCTCAATGTAACCTCCCACGGAGGTCTCTGTAGGTACTGAAGTGAGGAAGCAGGAAAATTCTCCCTAGGTATATTTATGAGCTCCGATGAAAACTCGTATTTCGAAAGGGGGCTGTCAACGTCGATCTGTGTTGTGAGATCCCTTAGCTACTCCAACTCGTACTGCGGAGAGTGTATCGCTATGTTCGCCCAATATAGTTCAACTATGGGCAACATAATAAGTCTTTCTTGATGTACGTGATTCCGCATCCAGATCTGTGTATCCCTTCGCCATTTTCCTGAATTGTTTAGAGGGATTCTGGAGGTAAATCCCGTCTGAATCCGTCTGCTGAATTGTCCACAGTGGTACCAACTGAATAGTCTCCTCCAGCGTTGACTTTCATACCTGATGGAGAAGCCTTCCGTTTTGCGCGATCGCGTTGTGCTTCCAGCAGCAACTTCGTCACCTCAACAAGGTCCAGGCTTCGAGCAATCTGGAGCGACGTTCTGTTCTTGACGTTGGGAGCTTCGAGATCCACCTCGTCTATCGACACCAAGAATTTGACCACTTCGACGGCATTTGCCTGAATCGCCCCATGGAGAGGTGTTCTTCCTCGCAGGTCCTTACAATTCAACCCGAGCCTTGTCATGTCCAAAGTCTTGCCTTTTGATATTGTGTCCATTGTCCAAAAAATCAAAAGCAGCCCTACCACCGCGGCATTACCCCTCGATGCTCCCCATGATATAGGTGTCCGTCCGCTTAAGTCCTTGGATTCAGTGTCCACTTTGCCGGTCTCGAGCAGCAGCTTCACCACTGTCTCATGTCCAGCGCGTGCCGCCCATGCCAAGGGTGTTAAGCCGTCTGAGTCTGCGGAGTCAACGTCTATTTTGCCGGTCTCGAGCAGTAACTCCACCACCGCCCCACGTCCCCTGCTGGCAGCCAGCAACAGCGGCGTCTGTCCAAAGTCATTCTTGGCTTGGATATCCGCCTTGCTCGCCTGAAGTAGCAGCTGGACTACGCCCGCATGTCCACGAAGTGCGGCCAGTGACAGCGGCGTCTGCCCCAAATCGTTTTTGGAGTTGACGTTCATCTTCTGTGTGATTAACAAGATCTTCACAATGTCAACCTTGTCATGCTCCGCGGCCCAGTGCAGAAGCGTCTGATCTCTGTCAACGGCGCTAACCAAGCACGTCCTAAGTGCAGTCTCTCGTTCTTCGGTTGTCACATAGAGTACGTCACTTTGAATAGTGCCGTTAGAAGGAAGGTCGTCTCTACCTGTCATCAGGAGAGCATTGAGAGCTTGCTCATTCCTCCGGGCTATTGCTGCATTCAGGGGATAGCCGTAATACCCACCCTTGATGTCTATATGTGGCACCCTTCTGGCTTCAATCCCAATGAGATTCAAGGCGCCTTCGTAGACGAAAATATACAAGGGGCTAACGGAGGAACCGTAGCGTTGAGTCTTGTCCCCAACAAATAGGTCACTGAGGACCATCCAACGTCTGCAAGAAAATTCCTCGACAAAGCTTTCTTGTTCCAGTCCGTGTTCTGCCGCCGTGTCGGCATGGAAGAGTATGCTGCGGACCGCGTACTCTAGAAATGGATGGGCTTTGGAAGCCAGGCGGGGCCCGTCGTCAACCAGCTTTGCCAGAGATTTGGAGTGAAATGTCGTTTCCAAGTCTATATCCTGAGGGACAATGACATCGATATAATCTTGACAACATTTCTTCAGTCTCTCATGACTAGTTCCAGAGAAGTTCAACGCAAGGTTTGCTCGAAGTCGTCCAAGACTGTTAGTCTTGAGAAGGTAGTTCCGCACCGACTCATGAATGAATTGGACCGTTTTCACCTCGCCTTTTGTGAGTTCTACGAGTCCTTTGGAGAATCTCAAAATGAAATTTCGAAGACTCTCTGGGTCAACATCTTCGGGAGCTATTTCTGCAATCGAGCAAGGTTCAACACCAGCCGAGACGGCATAGAACAGCTCGATGGGTTTCAGTGGCCGTTTGGCGAACAGGACCCATTGTAAGCATAAGACGAGACTCTCCACATCCTGGGTGTCTCTGGTCAGTATGTCATCAAATAATTGGTCCAGTCCGTCGGGAATTTCTTTCAACCGTTGCTTCAACGCGTGGAGACGGCCATCATCGGCGTCTTTCCTCAATATATGGACAACCAGGACCACCCAGAGAAAAATACCAGATGACCTTTCGCAGATTTCCCTCTTCACCTCATCAAATAGCTTGCTGCGTGTCACTTTAAGCTTACTATTGACATATTTTATAATGTCATCTTGGTGACCTTCCTGGTCTTCGAGGACGAGAGAAATACTATGCGCCAGTGTAACATGCGGATAATGTCTGCTTGAGAAACACGTACGCAGTTTCAGTCCAGATAAGGCCGCAAGGTCGCCGAGGTGCTCGAAGAACGCAATCATTCCACGGACTTGCATTTCCTCACATTCGTCCACAGCATCTATGAAGCACATCAGAGAGCGATGGCCGAGCCGTTTGACGGCGTGCCCAAACAGACTCTGTAGAGCTTCCACATCCCATACATACGAGGATCGGTCGTCTGAAAACTTCGGCGGTCGCAAAGCGAAGACTTCCTGCAGATCCGTGAATTCGTCGAGAAGCTGGAACAAGAGTGATCGGTACATTCCCACTACAGTCTTCTCAAGCTCCGCGCCTCGTGCGTGGAAAAAGAATTTTATGACGGTGGTGTCGGCCACCTTCCATTTCGTCGCTTCCAAAGCAAATTTCATTATCGTCGACTTGCCACAGCCTGGATGCCCATTGATCCAGAAGAAACCATGGTGTTCGGGCAGTTTGTCCAACTCCAGCCAATCTCGATATTCTGGCCGGTCAAGGAGCCATCCGCAGGTCTCAGAATGCGCGTCTTGGATAGTGGCGTGGCGGGCATCAATTTCACGAAAGTTTAAGGATTCATGATAGGACCTTAGTTGTTCCGGTGTAAGTGATGACTTTGTGTACAATGATGATGGGTCGAGTCCATTCTTCGGAGCTGAGCCTTGGCTATCCGCACGGCTTTGCGACTCACTTGTTTGCGACACCTCCGGGCTGTTTTTGAAGGCACCGTTGGTTTCAATAGGCGGCCTAGGATTTGATTCGTCATCTAGATTCCGAAAAACCGTAGGAACGTACGAAAGGATGTCTTTAGCACATGCTGCGGCAGCTGCCGCTGCGAACGGTTGCCAGCTTTTGTTCTTGTGGGAGTCAGCGTAATCACAGATGCCTCGAACCACGAGACAGGGAAAGATGTTCATCAAGCCGGCTGCCTCCATTTCGAAGCATAGGACGCCTCCGTGTTCAGCGCTCACGCGGTCTCGTGTCAAGCCATCTTTGATAACTTGATTTCCAGATGCAATTGTGCCGAAGTGGATGACAACGTCGTCCTGGCCCGTCCTGATGGCCCTCTCAACTATCCTTTCTTTGAGGCATCGATCACACGTTTCGCCCACCACATGATCATAGGAGGCTTGAAACAAGTTCTCGCTGTCAGAGCCAGGACGGGGAAACAAATTACGCTGGTTCAATGATGTCATGTAAGAGCGAATCTTGCTGCGACCGGCAGTCATGGAAGCTCGCATATTTGCCACAGCTTGCAGAAGGATTGGATGTGGAGAGTTGAGATAGCCATTTGGTAATTGTTTCCCACCGGATCCAGTCTTGCCAAAGTCATATTGAACCACACCGCCGTAGCGACCTTGCGGATGACTAATGACAACATCGCCTAGTCGAACATCCACGCTCCTACTTGGAACGCCGCCAGCAATGCCCACCATGAACCCATATTGAAGGGCGGGAAAGGTCTTCTGCATATGAACGGCTACGGCCGCGGCTGCACTGGTCCCAAGCTGACCAGCCGGCAGGCATGCCACAGCCACATTGTGTTTGCCAATGCGCCCCAAAGTATATTGGGCCGCTTCATCTATGCGTTCGTATTCTTCGTCCAAAGCTTCTCTTGCGGCTGTGAGTTCAATAGGGAGAGCGCAGATCCAGCCGACTGTGAAATCCTTGATCCGTGCACGGGGCTGTCTCATCTCATCGCTGTATTTCAGGCAACAGATGGGCCGTCATACTTCGGCAATAATAAAGGGATGGTCCATTTCAATGCCGAGTGTTGATGTGAACGGCATAACTCTCACTCAGAGTGAGTTAAACATCGTAGGACGTAAGGGGCGGAGGCTACCAGCTACATCTCTCGGGTAGTAGCCGAGACGATGCTCGACTCCGATAATTTCCAACGTCTCCGGCGCCGGCGGCTCTTCGATATTTGGCTTCTCTGAGCTGCTCAAGGAGGTGATGCAGTCTGTGCAGTCGTAATATTGCTCTCGGCGTGGTAGAAACTGACCTGTTTCTGGGCCTATTTACGAGGCGCAGTTTCGTGTACTCAGGGACCCCTGGATCCGAGACCCTAGTGCGAATCCATTGTTCTGAGTTAGGCTTGGCGTTAAAGCAGCGCGCCGCACTTTCTGAGACCTTGTTAAAGCAGCCTCGCATCTTTCCTAAATTAACAGGGGGGGTCAGCTTTGGTCCTAGCCTTTAGACTGAGACACGATGACACGAAGTACGGTATATGACATCGAGATGTCATGTCGAGCAACCTATACAACCTGACTGCCTCGAAAATAGTATGCCAGATGACGACTTGAACTACATCTGAGCCGAAATGTGAGGTATCCACGAAACAATATCAAGCTATCAACATACCAGGCGAGCAGGGTAGCTATGGAAAAAGCCAGCCGTCCAGAAATTGAGCAATGGCTATCAAACGCTCCGTATAGTAGAAAGAATCGGAAATCCAAGAGCTAGTAGCTGAGTGTATTATAGGTTCGAACGCCGAAATGAATCGTCCCAAGAGTACACAGGCAATAATTTCAAACTTTGTCGGTAGAGTCTATTGTCGGACGGCCAAATCCATGAAAGAAACGAATGCCCCTGCTCCTCAGGGGACTTGCTGACAAATTTTACCCTGAGTGACTTGATCCCGCTCCTGTCCGCCTTCCACCCTTTTTTCTTGTGCTGCTCGATCTGGAGCTGCCTCCATGCCCGGAGCGATGCCCAAATCCATAGCAGGATTCGTATTTGTGCCGCCATATGCCACAGTGCCAGTGGCGCCGCGGACGCCGTTCGAAGCCACCGAGGTAGTTACGGGCTGGCAGGGGTGAACTCTACCGAATGGCATGGCCCTCCCTAATCTCAACATCTCTCTATTGCTTGGGATACCGTCCCCAGCGCTGAAGACAGCCTGTTGGACCGCGGCGGTCTTGTCCAGTTGGAAACCTGCTAAAGGCCGTAGCGGTCTGTATGGCCGATCGTCACCCGAAACAGGGGAAAGGGGATGCGGTGAAGTGGAGGGAAAGAAGAGGTGTTTCCCAAATGACTCCTGAACTGACTTGACCATCCGGTCAACCTTTGATTCAGACACGCCTTTGTCGTGTGGCGTTGCTTTTTGGAGAGGCAGAGGATATCGACGAGACCAACTAGGAGTAGGACTCGAAGCAGGAAATTCGGTAAAGTCTATTCCGCGTGATATTGCATTCCATTTTCATATAGTAGGAATCAGGGATAGGTCCAACGCTTCAACCCATGACTTATTACCACAAAAGCCAGTCAGACCGACCATTACAAGTCTCAAGATCGAACCGGATGAAGTTATAGAACTCCCAAGAACCGAGGAGCAAAAGAGGACACCAAATAAAGTCGAGAGACATATCTACTGGGCCACACCTCTCACAACGATGCTGCTATTCTCGTAGGAACAGGTACAGCCATCCACCATTGTGTTTTTCTCAGCAAGATCAAGGTGAATCCAGTCTGAGACCAAACCTGGGCCCTTCGCTACTCTCTCGCCCTGGTCTTCGTTTTGAAGTCATCCTTGGCAGCCAGCATAGCACTTGCTTTGGCTCAACGCGTGTGGTTCACACTTCGACATAGCAGAAATGGAATCACAGTTTTGGCAATCGTTCCCCCCCGGAAGCTCACTGTTAAGTGCCCCATCTCTTTCGCTATGTCTATCAGTTGCAGGTACAGGCCTCATAGCAGCTTGTGTCCGGCTCATGCCTCTTACAGCCCTCGTGGCTCCGATGGCACTCACTGTGGGAATCTCCGTGGTCAGCTCCACTGAGGAAAGCTGCGCCGTACCGACCTTGGATTGCGACGTCAATTGGGACTTCAGCGTTCCTCCTGAAGCTTGTTCTCTAATCGTCCCTGAAGGTCCGGGCTTTTACTTCCATCCATAGGTGACCAGAGACGGACTCACGGCCTGAGTATCGGAAAAGAGTCGCCAACTTGGCTGGATGTTCCCTTGGGGACCGAACTGCACCTACGAGATCCATTTCATCGCTCCTTCCTGGCAGTGCACCCAAGTGGGCGATGTTGACGATCCCCGAGCGCTTTGATGGCCTCTATTTTCCGGTCATGTTGGTACGGGGGTGACTACGGAGATGATTCGAACGTCCTTGTGACGCAGGGTAATTCCTACATCTTTGCTATAGTCCAGTTTACGATGGCGGACTGAATGCCTCAACCGACCAGTTCTGGGCGGCTTCACTCGAGGTCTCGACCCATCGGACGGCCTCTTGGGACACTCGCCACGTGAAATACTTGATGTTCAGGCATACTACGGCCAGATCGCGAAACCCTCGTACAAAATGCAAGTGGTCTATAACAATGGACTCCAACACTTTGCGCAAAAATAATCCTTTCTTGACCTTCCAGATCTCTTCGGGAGGTTGGGTAGGCGAAGGCAACTATAGCATCCCTAACAGCAACTACCGGCAATACCTGCCAATTCCCCTCCAAGACGTTGTCGGTCTGCACACACCCATGATTCACATACTGTCTGGATACATCAACAAAGATCCAAATTATGTGCTTGTAACCAATACCTCCCTCCTCGTCACGAGCTCCATTACCGTACCCTGCCACAGAACACTCAGCGAGACAGTCTGGAAAGTCGACTGGCTGCCCATTATCGCGGTATACAGCGCTGGTTCAGAATGGCTCTTGTCTGCTTGGTTGTTGGAGCCTACGCCCTGCTGGTTAACGGCGTGGCCCACGATACGTCCTTCTTGACGGTGGTACGCACGACTAGGAACGAGGAGTTAAACCACGTTGCCGATCTGGAGGGTTTAGGAGCACTACCCTTGTCTCGGCATGCGAGGAATCAGATTCTTGACAGCAGGCCGCTCGACCTTGGTGATGAGAAGACCACGAGGAACAGGAATGGATTTATATTAGAAAGTTAATGTTCCTGTCTCGTTTCCCTTGCTGGGAAACTCAACAAATCTTCGCTGCGTTCTACATTATTGGGGGGGGGGGGGGGGGGAAGATCATTTGGTTGAGTCCGTATGCCCGTATTCTCCTACATTCCAATATACCCGCTTCATGCAGTGTATTATCTGAGGCGTATATCCAAGTCGTCGTTACAGCAATATCAGCAGTGCACAAGGGGTTGAGCCGCTCTCATCCCGATTCCGCGAGCGGTTTTTATTTCTTGGCCTATTAAGTGGCGTTTCGACGTGCTACCAAGCTTTGTCAGCCTCATGCAAACGTTGCTTCAGTTGTATCTTTGTTCAACCGTGATTGAAACTGGATGACATGGTAGACCGGACTATGCCTAGGGATGATTAATCATCCAAGGCGTTTAATGCATATGAGTAACATGCTCTAGACATTCCGCGCCTGATTCGGAGTTTTGTCCGACTGTATGAACTGGGAGTCATCGGCGTTCTGCGATCTCGCAAAGCCCTGGTAAACGCATATCATATGTTCGCAACTGTCCTAATGAGCGGATGGGTTATAATAACCCAGAGATTACGCCGGTGGTAGATTGAGGATCAAATGGGTTCACGCTCACCAGATATCTTTTCTTCAACCACAGAGGACATCCATCACTCAACATGACCTCGAGATCAGAGATGCCTTCGGGACTAGTAACACTTTCGACAACCGTTCATCCCACAAAGCCAATCACCACTACTATCTCCACCATCCCGTTACCGACATATCTATCGACAAATGAGGTGCTGATTAAAGTATTTGCTGTCGCCTCCAATCCAAAAGACTGGCTTCATCTGGTTGCCATGGGCACTTCGCTCAATTCCGGAGATGACCTGGCGGGCATTGTCGTGGCAACAGGGTCAGAGGTCTCCAGATTTCGTCCTGGTGATCGAGTCGCTGCTTTCCACCCGATGGGCAAGCCTTACGGGGCATATGCTCAATATGCCATCACTCCAGAACACACCACCTTCCACATTCCGGAGGCCATGAGCTTTGAAGAAGCCAGTACTATCCCACTTGTCAGTCTAACGGCTGCTCTGACTCTGTTTCGGAGACAGGGCTTTACCGCTCCATGGGAACCAGACGCAGAGATCAAGAACCAGAAGCCATTGCTGGTGTATGCTGCTTCCACATCTCTCGGTACTTACGCTATCAAACTTGCAAAGCTCGCTGGAGTCACGCCGATCATTGCTATCGGCGGAGGAAGTGGCGATTATGTGAAGGGTCTGCTCGATCTTCCACGCGATGTGTTTGTCGACTATAGAGCTGGCATGCAAACACTCAAGGAAGAGATTAAGAATATTTCAAATGAACGAAGGTTGACTTTGGTGCATGGTCTTGATGCGTTTAGCGATGACAAAAGCTGGGTCCATGTCAGTCAGATGCTTCACGGGGGAAGACTCAGTGTCTTTTCTGGCGCCAAAAGGTACGACGATGAAGACATTTCGAAGAATGTGGAAATTGTCTACACCTTTGTTGGCACAGGCCATGAGGGCTCATACAGACAAGGGATGCCCAAGCAACCTTCAGCAGAAGATGCGCGAGGAGACGTTGACTTCGCCAGGGGGTTCTTCGTCTGGCTTGAAGACGCACTGAGACAGGGCATATACTCGGGTCACCCATACGAGATCATTCCAGGAGGTCTGAACGGCGTATCAGAGGGTCTCAACCGGCTCCGGCATGGTCAGTCCAGGGGCAAGAAGTTGGTGTACCAGGTCGAACACGGCGCGGGCGAGGTGTGATCGCGCTCATGATGTATGTAATCTTGCTTTAGTGTGGATAAGATCTCGTACACCCGCACCACTCTCTCTGTTGACGATCAAGAATCTCCTGCTCCTTTTGAGGTGGGCAGCAAGGACAGTAATATGTTGAAGTGTGTAAAACACAGGGTTGTCCCTACACCCCCCCCCCCCCCCCCCCCCCCTTCCCCCGCCCACCTATCGTAGATTCCCTCTAACCGAGTTGACCTTGTGCTTGTCCGAATGACGCGTGTCTCTCCTAAGGACGGTGGTCCTGCGGCCCGACTCCAACTCCCTGGACCGCTTCCAGATGGCTCAGCGTCCTTTGACCACGAAAGCTTTTCGTGGCCAGACTTGAACAATGGCACAAGGCCTTCCTGAGCGCATTAGAAGCGCAATAAATCTTGGACGGCGTTGAGGAACAGCCAACTTGCGTAGCCCACGATGTTTCTAAAAAAAAAAAAAGGACAGAGAGCACAGAAGAAAAGTAAAGCGCGTACAAAAAAGGCGGCGCGAACTCCTACACCCAAGCGACCGCGCAAACCCTGCTCAACGGAATTGACACAGCGCAACATTGTCATCCGTTACCACCCGGACATCGGAAGGACTTTAGAGGTAACCAGCATCCGACGAAATGACGGCAAAGCCACAGCCATTGCAGATGAATCAGGGCCCAGACACTAGATTACGAAGCCATCATTCAGGATGCTCAGAATCATTCCGGAGTTCCTAGTTGCAACTTCCGGCCCGGAGAACCCTTTTTGTTCGGATGATTGGAGTTTAAAAACGACGAGAGACTCCTATCGAAGGGCAAAGTCCTTGCCGCACATGTGTCTAGTCAAACTATCGAGGACGACGATCGAGAAGCAGAAGCATAATGATGCAACCAAAAATGGATATGATGGTCAACATGATATCATTGGCTCTCGTTTTCAAGAGCTCGAGAACTTTTGGGGGTTTTCAAGAAGACGATGGTCTCAACTACGGGTGTTGACAGTAGTATATGGCATTTTCGTGATTGGACGCCTAATTGAAAGCGGTGCGATACTCGGACGGACCGCGAGGGAGCTTATTCTTCGCGCCCCCTGCCATAGACCCTGTCGAAGCCGTGACGGAGGTTCTAGTTGAGGCCTCCTTCTATTCCGCTGACTCAGATATCAGGTTTCATAACCTGCCTGGTGTCAGTCTCGTGGGAACATCCCCTCGGCGAGATATGGACTTCACGTGCTCTGAAAACAAGACAAAATCCTCTACATCTGATGTCTCGCTTCACGAGATGCACGCATCTGACATTTTTCACCGTTGCCTGCAAACTCTGCAATATGCTGCCAGTTCTGCCTGTTATATGATCGAGTCCCTCTGGAGACTGCTCTCTGCGACCTGCTGTCCCATGATCATTCAAGCCCGCGCTACTGAATCTGGAGCACTCCCTATTATGTTTGACAGGATTTCAACTGTGGCTCAAATTTCAGGCTGACCTTGGCCGAATATGGCAATTATCAAAACTCTAGCAGTCGCTTGTTGCTCATATTTTCTTTGCAAAACTATGCCATCTCTTGGCAGGTGATCATGACATACCGCCTGATTAACTACGAAGCCCCGAGTCCCTCTTGCGCCCAACGCCTTTCCCCCGCGACATCTCAGTAGATTTAGGGGATGTCATCTTGATACTTGGACTATCCTGGAGTGACTTTAAGCGGCCGGCGGTGCAGCTATTGTCTATAAATGGCGACAAGTTGCAGAAAGTACGCGTCTTGCTTGCTGAACTTGGCGACGATAGAACCATGGAATACGCGGCCGAACATCCTGAGGACCCGGCTGTCTTGCCATGGGCTTCGGACTTCCACGATACAGCAGGAGAACACATGGAAAACATGATTGCGTGGCACGAAGTACAATTTGTCGCCCGATATTGCAGGCATGAAAGTGTAGAGGAATGGATTGCGGACACTCCGGTTGTCTATTAACCAAGCCTTCTACCATCTCCTATCAATTGGACCCCAAAGGCTGGAAATGAATTGAAGAGGAGGCGTTTTAGTGACGACGTTGAGGTACGTACGGATGGAGATTTCGAACACAAAAGGGTCACGCGCAGAATGCGCAAAGAGCTGTTGCGGTCAAACCCTCCAGCAACTGCCGCCACTGCCATATTCCGAGTGCACGGTCGGCAAATCACTACCTCGAAGATGTATCCGAGGACGAACCAAGGTTGTTAGGATAGTGGCCGAGTAAGTATCATGCCACATAGGGAGACATAACTGAAGCTCATTGTGGCCCCCAAAGGTTATGAGGTTTTACCGCCCCTTGCAGAGAACGAGAATTTATCACCAAGACCGTGGCGCGTTTTGTCGTTGCACTGCATCCTCCCAGGGATTTTCTCATCCGAGCCTGGAATGTTTCCATGACGCACAAACCAAGCATCCATTCAGCCGGAGCTCCGTTGATGGCGAACCAGGCAAACAGAGCTCCTTGAGAGATTCTAAAAGTGCTCCGGCCGAGGCCAGCCAGGGCCACGATACACAGCACGGAAATAGAAAAACTCATGGCTGATACAGATTAGAACGATAACGGGCAGTCGGCGGAACTACTGTTTCAGGATCCGGCGAGCAGGAGAACGGCCGGAGCGGGAGGACGATTGGCGATTGTTATTATCGCGACTAGCATGCCGGTCCGCTTGAGATTGGTCCGACCAAGTCCGACCCCAGATCCACCAATCGGAAAAGCGCCAGAGTGGCTTGGCAGGCACCCGCCCGCATCCCCCTCGCCTTCTGTAAACCACGTTGCCACTTGCCATTCTCCCTTCTCCCTGCTCTCCTCGATATGGAAATCAGCTCTAACTCATTCAGTCTGCAACGACAGGCCATTGGATTTATATCTTTTGCTCCACATTCTCGCTTGAGGCGAGGATTTTGGCGCATGCCTTCACAACGTCTTCCAAAGCCATGGAATTTGCCGTCGGGATCCTGGTTTCTCTATTTCGCCGTGTCACCTTTTCTTGCTCCCTTATGCCCTACCATGATTGCCCACCCGCTTCTCTGGGCCTTGTCGCTGTACAACGCCGGACATTCCTTCAATATTAATAGTGGCAAGCTATGACCTCAGATACCGATCGAAATTACGTGAACCCCATCGGCCCCGCCCTGATATAGATAAAGGAAGTTCACCCTACCTGCCTATGAGAGCTCCTTTTCACACCAGGTCGGTTCCCCATGGGTCTGTGGATTCGTCATCTCGCCAAATCTCGAGATCTCGGTGATTTGAATATCAAAGTGACTGCAGCCCAGGTCCTGAGGCTGACCCTTGGCATTTTCGTTCTCTTCATCATCTCGACTATTAACGCCTCTCTTATATCACCCCTTCCCAATGATCGTCTGGGATACCTTGCATTATCAGTTACCAAGGGTGACCCGCGTCTGTCTGACCGCCTGACCGCTTGACGAGCTGGACTTGTCCTTTACTTTCTATTCTTACCTCTGAGGTTGTTGCTTCCTTCTGAAAGGTGTTTTTTATATCCCTTTGCGATGGCAGCTATAGTTGCAGCTGCTCAGGCTGCGGCTACGGCGGGCAGCTCAACAGCCGCCTGGGATTCACATTATCAGAATGATGTCGCTCAAATCTACCTGGAAGGACTCAATATGCTCATCGGGCACTCTTACCTTTGGGCGATGCTGGGTTTTATTGCCCTGGTTCTTGCCTATTCACTGACCTTACGACTTAATGGACACTTTCGACACCTGGCATGCATGGCTGGTGCAGGTGCTCTTCGGTACTTTTCCAAATCTTCGCCTGCCAGCAATCTGGCCAAGGCCAAGATCCTATACGCGCCAATCCTCTACTATCGTCGAGCACGAGAGATCAGGTTTTCTCGACATATCACCTTCGGAACTGTTCCAACACGATTTCAAGCTCTATTTATATTCTCAGTTGCCATTACCAATCTCTTCCTCTGCATCTGGGACATACCATGGTCGAAGCCTGAGCAGCAGGTATTGCCTATCCTGCGAAACCGAACCGGGACCCTGGCGGTGACCAACCTGATCCCAATAACGGTCATGGCCACGGTGAAGAATCCGTTGATATCAATGCTGAGCATTTCATACGATACCTTCAACCTGATGCACCGTTGGCTTGGCCGTCTGACTATCTGCGAAGTTATTATTCATGTTCTGTGCTGGCTTATTGCAAAAGTGGACTCAAGCGGCTGGGCTGCGGTGAAGATATCATTGGAGAGTCCTTTCCTCTACAGTGGCTTGACTGCCGCTACCAGCCTCGTACTCATCTTGTTGTCAAGTCCGAAGGTGATCAGGAACTTGGCTTACGAATTCTTCTTGCACCTGCATATCGCTCTTGTGGTGTTGGTTCTGGTATTCCTGTGGAGACACCTTGAGAGTTTACCTCAGAGAGGATTGTTGCTTGGGGCAACCATCATTTGGGCCGCGGCAAGGTCTCTTAGATTTGCGACATTGGTCTACAGGAATGTTGGAAGAGGTGGCACCAAGGCCAAGGTTGAGCCCCTCAACGGTGGCGCAGTGAAAATCACACTGACAAGCCCAAGGCCTTGGGCTTATAGGCCCGGTCAATCGCTGTACTTGACAATCCCGTCAATCGGGCTGTGGACAGCGCACCCCTTTTCCGTCGCATGGTGCGGCGTCGAAGATCCGTTGAGTCGATCATCTACGCTCAGATCAAATTTCAGCGAAGAGAAACCTGCGATTCACATATACTCCAAAGACTTCGAGAAACGAGGAGAAGAAACATTGTCTTTGATTGTCAAAAAAAGAACCGGCCTGACGTACAGACTCTGGCAACGTGCAATGACTGCTGGTGCAGGTCTGCAGCTCGCTGCGTTAATCGAAGGACCTTATGGCACCGGGCGCAGTCTGTCAAGCTATGGGACGGTGGTCCTCTTTGCAAGCGGTGTGGGCATCACGCATCAACTCGGATATGTCAAAGAGCTGGTCGAAGGATACGGTCACGGAACTGTCGCGGCGAAGCGGGTGACCCTTGTGTGGGTCATACCGACCACAGAATGTCTAGATTGGATCCGGCCGTGGATGCACGAGATCTTGGCCATGGAAGGCCGGAGAGAGGTGCTCAAAGTTCTGTTGTATGTCACTCGAGTCACCCTCAGCCAGGCCATCCGAAGTCCAAGCGAACACGTTCAAATGGCGCGAGGCAGACCGGACGTGGAAGCCCTCCTTGCGAACGAGGCCAGGCAAAAGGTCGGCTGCATGGGAGTGAGTGTTTGCGCTGGTGGAGGGCTGGCAGATGAAGTGAGACGCGCATCCCGAGTGATGCTTGATGCTGGAGTGAATCTGGACTTGATTGAGGAGGGGTTCGGATGGTGATAGGAAGTAGAGGAGAAAGTTGTTTTCTTTTCTTGTTTTGCCGGATCATTCGCTACATAGATTAGACTTTGTCGGGGTTATTGCTTTTGTGACCAGGTTCTTTTGTCCACATGATAAACAAGAATGTATTTGAGAATGCTCGCGAGCTGGATGTGCTCAGTCTACCCAACCAGCAGCGAAAGCTGATTCGCTAATTTCGTGACATAAGCAGAGGGGGCAAGCTTTCATAAACCCCACAAATATGGCAAACCTAGCAAACCTGGCAAACCTGGCAAACCCAGTAAACTTTGGACAACGACCTCGCCTCGCTCGATCATGGTCGTTTGAACATATTGCTCGTGTGCCAATCGTTGCTTCCCTCATATCATCCGACCACTGGCAAATTTGCGAATCACTTCTCTCTCCTTCATTGCAATAACCTCCTCCAATAATTTCTTCCGTTTCTCTCACCCAATTGCCTCTGCATTGATATTGGTTCCCTTGTGTGACCTGGTTCATCTGGAGCGACAAAGAATACCTTTCAAGCTGGATAGCCTCATCAACGCTGCAACATCTTCCACAAGTCTCCTCCTCGTCATTGAGCGTCGCATGATTTCAAATAAATCAGAGACGTGAAGTCGAGCTTCGAGATCAGCCCTTCTCCTCACGCCTGGGCCTGAACTGTCGTCATTCCATGAACACGAGTTCCTGTTGTGCTCTGGGACCGACATCCGATCGAAGAAGCCGATCATCAATTCAGAGAACGCGTGAACTGCGGACCGGCGGCGGTCGTCTCTAGCAAAGATTGTCAGCTGGACTCCTGGTAAACCCTCGTCATCTCCGAGATAGCTCGGACCCATATCGACCCACTCGCACAAATATTAAATCAACATGCCACCTCAACGAAGACAACCCGGCGGTCATGACGATGCTAGAACCACGGCATTTGGGAGGACATACCCCAACTTGCAGAGAGCCTTGCTATTGTCATGCGAAGTCGGCCCGTTCCTTCTCCTTGCCACCATCTTGACAACTGCTGGTGTTTGGAAGCGGCCGAGGTGGCAGAGAGCATTGCTATGGCGGGCGGCTTTGTGGAGTTTTCTCTCAAGATGGATCCTGGTTGGTTGTGCTATTACCTGGACCTGGAATGAATGGGGCCGAGAAGACCAACCTGAGCAGAGAGATGAGTATCAACAGGACCAGCGCCAGCAACAAGGACAAGAGCAGGAGCAGCAACAAGGGCATCGTCCAAATCATAACGGCAGCTTAGGAGAACTCACTGGTGATGGTCCACATTAATTTGGACATTAATTTGGGCTAAGCTTTCGTGATACGATCCATGATGTTTCACAAGAATCATTCATTACTTGGCATCAGCTGGGGACCGACATGACTCTCGCAAGAACAACAAGTTACATTGGGCGATTCAAGGTCCATCCCTATGCCCATGTCTGAAACTTCGGCGGGCAACATTGCTATCATGGAATAACGAAAGGAATCCAGGATAAATCAGCATAACTGATGTTCAACTTGACCAGTCGAATACGAACCAATAACCCTCTGCTCCGCATCAATAAACTTCTTGAAATGCCGAGCATCAGGAACGACTGAAGCTCCCATGGGCGTTTCCGCCTGCTGCTGGTGAGGCCCTGGTTGGCCGCAGATATGATCGAATTATCGGAGGAACTGGGTTTTCCGAGTAGTCTTGACATTACCACGTACTATGTCCAGGAAGTCCTGCGCACGGAACAGGGGGCCGTCAGCTACAACCTATGGTTCTACCACATGTGGGACAGCTTGCTTTGTACCTTGAGCAGGCCATGAACCTTCTCAGGTTCGGGACTCACTGTCTCATCATGCATTTTGCAAATTCAATTGGAGCGTTGGGATGGGAACTTCTTCTATGTGCCCTCGCGTGCGCGTTTTATATGCCAATGGTGTCAATAAGATGGACTGCACTGCTACGCTGCACGGTCTGTGTAATAATAATATTTACCAACTTTCTAACTCTCATCACTGCCACTTAGCAACCGGATTTCGTCCTCTTTGGCCATTATGTCGCTCCTCCCTGCCCATCTATTTCCTAAAGTCGCCTTTGCTATGATAATCCTCCCAATCGACGTAGACTTGAAACTCGGCGTAGCAGGTCTGTTCGTCGCTCTCCATCTTCTTGGTGTAGGCGGCTTCCTCCTCGGAGATGAGGACTTTGGGCAAGTTTCCGCCCTGACTGGCGGCTTCGGCCAGCAGCTGACCCTGGCAGGCGTGTTCCAAGCTCAGGAACAGGAAGGCGGCCTCGTCGACTGTCTTGCCAACGGTCAACAGGCCGTGGTTCCGCAGGATGCAGGCCTTATTGGTCGGGCCGAGGGCTTTTGCGATCTGGGCTCCCTCTTCGCTCGCCAACACGACGCCGCCGAACGAGTTGTACACCGAGTGCGCTTTGTAGAATTTGCAGCTATCCTGCGTCAGCATCTCCAGCGGCTTGCCGAAGACGGACCACGCCTTGCCGTAGACGGTGTGCGCGTGGCAGATGGCCACCACGTCCGGGCGCGCTTTGTGGACTTCGCTGTGGATCAGGAAGCCGGCGGCATTAGGCGGCCTCGTGGTGTTGCCTCCCACGACCTTGCCCGCGAGGTTCACTGCGATCATGTCGCTGGCTTTGAGGAGACCGAAATGCACGCCCAGCGCTGTTCTCCCGGGTTAGTTTTTGCCCATTGTTTTTCCCTCCGAAGGAATGTTTGTTTGAGGCGGGGAGGGAGGGGGCACGTACGATTTGTCCAAAAGACCTCGTGGTTCTCCGGGTCTCTCACACTGATATGCCCCGAGATACCCTCGACGAATCCCTCTCGTGCCCAATGGCGGAAAGCAGCGGCCATGTGCTCAAGCTGCCATTGGCGCTGGGCGGCGAAGTTGTCGAATTTGGGCACGCCAGGCAACATCACATCGCCGTGGGAAATGGCCGCGAGGGGCGACTTGTCTTCCATACCGTGGACATGTTCTTCCTTGGCCGGAGTGATGGATTTGGAGGCCAGCGGGCCGGAGGGGAGAAGGTCGCTGATCGCAGAAGGAGCCATATTTGAATAAAAGATATGAGTGTGACAAGAAGATGAGGATTTGCAATGGACGATTAGATGGAACGGGGAGGAAAGTCCAACCTTGGGCACGGAGAAAAACTCAGGGCGCTCTAGACGCAAGACGACTTCTTGAATAAATATTTTATGTTGGGTCGCAATGTACCAGATATGGCAGGAGAAGAATGTATCGAGACGTGTACCAAGACAATAATCTGAAGGGCGTGAAGAGATCTTGAGGGATCCGATGGCAAAAAGATAGAAGTCTCATTGGAGCGAGCGAGGGGCGCTGAGGTACGGTTGCATGGAGAACTCCGCCACCCTTCGATTGGGTCTTTGGGTCTTGCATGGCTGGATCAGCAGCCGTATTGAGTTTGAGCCCGATTCTATACGATTGGCAAGAGAGTGGGTATCGGGGAAGAGTGTGAAGCTCCGATTGATGACTTGGAGAGGCTCAGAAGGGTTGTTGAAAAACGACGAAAGGGGAAAGCTACAAGGCTGAATCCAGCCTTGCCGAGGCTCGCTGGGCTGACGTCACACAGCCTTGACAGCCTCGAGATCCGAAACAACTCTGGCCTTTGACACTTTATTCTCAGCCGCAGGCAGTATCAGCCTTATGTCCCTCCGCAACAACCACAACAGCATGGCTTCGTAAGTCTCGCACACGCTATAAACTGTTGATCTCGTTGCTGACAAGGCTCAGGAACCTCCTCGAAATCCCCTTTCGTCGTACTCACTCCGTCGATTTGGCCTCTGCCATCAAGCAATACATTTCCACGAAATATGATCAGTCTCCAGACATGTTCGCAGATGACTTGCGAGACATCGACCGTTTACGGAACGACGCGATAAACGTCCGCGAACCTCATGTCAGTGGTGTCAAGCGGCTTCAGATCTACGTAGCCCAGCTACGGTATCTGGGCGGGAAATTTCCCATTGACATTGGCGTCGACTTCCCGTGGTACCCTGCGATAGGCTACGATCGAGATAAGCCCGTGCTGCAGAACAACCTAAGGTTCGAGCTTGCGAATGTCCTCTTCAACCTTGCGGCCTTATATTCACAGCTTGCATATGCGACGAACCGGACGACAACCGACGGGCTGAAATCTGCCGCCGAGTACAGCATCGCTGCCGCTGGGACCTTTTCCTTCATACGCACAGACATCCTCCCTGATATGCGGTCGACTCCTCCGGAGGATATGGATGATATCACTTTAGAGAGTTTGCAGCAGCTGTGTTTGGCACAAGGGCAGGAATCGTTCTGGCAGATTGCAATCAAGAGGAATATGTCGGATGGCACAGTAGCAAAACTCGCAGCCAAGGTCTCTGACTACTACATCTTTGCCGCTGATGCCGCACGACAGTCCAGGGCAGTGAGCACGGAATGGATACATCATTTCCAGGCGAAGCATCACCATTTCGCTGCTGCCGCCCAGTTTAGGCAATCTCGATACTGCCTTCAAAACAAGCAGTACGGCGAAGAGGTCGCCAGGCTCAAGGACAGTCTTACCTGTGTCAATGAGGGCCTTCAAGAGGCCCGATGGATTAATGCTACGGTAGTTGGGGATCTGAATGGGCTCAAGTCCAGGGTCAATGAAGAGCTGAAGAGGGCTGAAAGAGACAATGATCTGATCTACCTGCAAACACCGACCCCTAAATCAGAGCTCAGGCTTCTGGACCGAACAAATATGGTTGCTGCCAAAACGCCGGCAGATATTGTCAATGGCATTTCCCTCTTGGGTGAGGGAAAACCTTTTGGCAAGCCGATGTTCGAGAAGCTTGTTCCATATGCAGTTCATCAAGCTGCATCAATTTACGCAGACCGACGTGACCGCCTTGTCCACCAGTCCATCATTGTCGACCTCGAAGGGATGACGGCGAGGCTGCGAGAAATCTTGCAATCGCTCGATTTGCCCGGCTCGTTGCAGGCACTCGAAAAACCACTCGGGTTGCCCGGCATCCTAGTTTCGAAGGCTGAAGAGCTTCGACAGCAGGACGCGCTGTACAGAATCAAGAGATCAATGGAAGACACGACCAAATTAAAGACGAATGATCTCGCCATTTACCAGGAAGGGGTCGCGTTCCTAGAGGCCGAGAGAGCGGAGGATGACCGAGCACGAGCAAAGTATGGTACCGAGAGGTGGGTGCGCCCACCCTCTACCACAGCTCTAGCCAAACTATATCAGACCTCAAACGAGCTCCAGACATACCTAAACTCTGCTGCCTCGAGTGACAACCTAGTGCAAACAAAATTTCGGGAGAACGAGCATATTCTCAAGATCTTGACTGGCACAAATCGCGATCTTGAACGTTTCGTCCCCTCTTCCAGTCAAGTTACCATGACCCCAGCAATAGAACAAGCCGCCTCTCGATTACGAACATGTCTGAACGAGGTCTCCCGCTTGGAGACTCGACGGAAAAACCGCATTGCGGCTTTGAAAGAGAAAGCCAAGTCAGATGATATTGGACCGGCCCTGCTCTCTGAAGCGGCTCGCTTAGAGCGAGAGTACCCCATGCAGAAGATCGAACCAGGACAGTTTGAGAAGCTGTTTGAAACGCGGCTTCAGGGTTATGAGCCTGACCGAGAAGCTCTTGTTACTGAACAAGAAGAACAAGATCAAATTGTCGCACGGTTGCGCGAGGCGAACAAAGCATTTTTGGACGCTCGAAGGGGTGACACCGGCACGAAAGATCGCCAAAAGGCTCTACAGGTTCTGGACACGGGATATGCCAAATACAA
This sequence comes from Cladophialophora bantiana CBS 173.52, assembly GCF_000835475.1. Lineage (NCBI taxonomy): Eukaryota > Fungi > Ascomycota > Eurotiomycetes > Chaetothyriales > Herpotrichiellaceae > Cladophialophora > Cladophialophora bantiana. The sequence goes on from NW_015971593.1 coordinate 262,994, forward strand.
AGAGCTCATCAGCAATCTGGACACTGGAAGAAAGTTCTACAATGATCTAGCTGTTCATGTGACGCGGTTTCGAGATAATTGCAAGGCGCAAGTTTCCGAACGCAGGGTTGAAGCCAGTCAGCTTGAAGCAGAGCTTGCGGGGCAGGATATGGGCAGGCTTAATCTTCAAGAGACGCGGAGGGAATTAAGGAGCCAGAATGCGGCGCCGCAAACGAGAAGTCAAGTGCAGCCACAGCCACCTGGAGATATCCAAGAAGCCATGACGGCACCAGTACCGACAAGGAATCCCCCTGCCGGAGGAGTACTTCCCTCCACTTCGCCCTTGCCGGTCGGTGTTGCAGGTGGCACGATTAGTGGTGGAGGAATTTGGACACCAGACATGGGCATCAGATTTGGTGGTGCAACAAATCAACCTGGACAGGCGGGTTATCCTGCCCCGAGACGACCATGAGTATTGCCCGTTGTCCCCTCAAACCATCCCTTCAAATTCAAAACCATTGGACAAATGACATCTGATACCAGATAAAATACCAGCGGTCTTAGCCGCCTTAGTCTATATTTCTCATTCTTGCACTGCAGAGAGCGTCCGCACCTCAGCCAACACCTTGGAATCGACGACGAGCTGGGCATTCTCATTATTCCAATTCTAGCACCTTAAGCCTTCCTCTCGACATCCGGCGATTCAAAATTTTTCTACCTATGAGCGGAAGAGCGCTAACCCATTCTAATATGTTGGCTCTAATGAATTCCTCGACTTCTTCTTGGTGTAGTGTATTGCAAGGACCGCCGCCAGGGATCCAACACAGGCAAGCACAACCATAACCAAGAGGCATATGCATAGAGTACGCTTGCTCTTGTGGACCGGCCGATTCATCTGCACGGTATATGGACGATCAACCACGTGCTGTTGTGCTGGCAAGTATCCATATGCGTGATCTTGACCGTTGCCAGCCGCAACGAAAGCACTATTCCCGCTGGGATCGAGGGCTACGAGGGTTTCCCTGCTATAGCTATAGTACGCAGGATTGCTGTCCCCTCCTTTTGGAGTGATCAGCACAACGTTAACAACGACGGACAGAACCACAAACCTGAAGAAAATGGCTGGTAACGCGTGGAGCCCATAGGACTCAGGAATCCATTTGGCATGATTTCGATTTCGTTGCCGACTGTCGTGCGCAGGAAAGAGAGAGGGTTTCGTGCCCCTTTTGTGATCCGAAGCCGCAGAACAACGGCGGGTTAATGTTGTAAGTAGAAGGGGATCAAGCTGAGGCTGAAGCGCACTGTCAACTCAGCGACTCTATTCCTGTCCACGCTTTTCCCCCGCCAGTCGCCCTTGCATGAAATTCTGCGAGGTTCACTGCCTGGTGGCTTTCACGCCCTATCGGTTTCCCATGACATCTTGCATCGGTGGCTGGACTGCACCTATGAAGATCGCTTTGCCGAGATCGACTTTCCCTCAAACGTCGACTCCGAGGCTGAATAAGGGCGAGTTTCTCAGCAGGTGCTCGTGTTGACAGTGCCAAAGGTCCCAGCCTGAAAAACAGTTGACCAATGGAAGAGATCAAGTGATATTCCGGAAACATTCACTGCTCGGTGACTGCCTCTTCTTGTGGAGATTGTTCAGCGAAGCAGACAGGAGCCTATCCTGGTGCTCAGCTATAAGAAGTTTCGCCGCACCTCAACTCTAGGTTCATGCTCTGTTATATCTTGCAGCTTACCTTTGCAGATCCGAAGATCACTGTATCAAAATTCCGCAAGCACCACTCAACTGAAATGGATCCAATTACCCTCGCCACTCTCAGCGTTACTTGGGCCTGGGGTTATCGTTGCTGCGACGCAACTTTGGCCAGGCTATGTGCAAAGAGTCACAAAGATGACCTGCAGAATCGCATCATATGAAAATGATCCAATTGTCTCTTTATAACCATCGTGCTTGACCTCCCTGTTGACCCAATATTAGCAAAATATCGTATACGGTGGCTCACACATGGGGAAACGGGTCACTCAACCCACCCATCTCCCTCGGAATTCCCATACACTTGCGATATCGTACAAAGATATAGGTCGACAGTCCACATTCAGAACTCCAGATGGGTGATTCGTGCCTGTTGGGCACGGCTCAGAGGCGCGTTCATCGGGCACGTTCATTACCCAAACAAGATCATATGGCAGAGCCTTCCCTACGAGCCATGTCAACCTGTGCAGTCACGATGCCTCTCAATCCACAGCCTTTCTACCGCCGATGGCGACCACCATGATGCTTCCCATTGAACAGAATCACCCATACACTACCGGAAGAGCCGTGGAGCTGCCCAAACCGGGTGGGCAATGGTTGCCTTTCAATCCAATCAACCACGCACCCCTACATCCGCTCTAGGGAGGACGGTGAGATCGAGCGACTATAGATTCTGAATCTCCTGCCGAGGAGCAATTGATGTAAGAGTTGCGCACCTGAAAAAGTATGGGTTTATCATAGAGGTCATTTGAAAGACGTAAGAAAAGCACAACAATATTATCCGCTTGCAAACAGCGGCCGCAGGCAGGTTGGACATGATTCGTACGAATAGTTATGGGGGATAAATCTAGATACGCGAACGACTTGCCGGTATTTTCACAATGGTACGGCGCTTGTATCTGCGGCTTTAACTTCGGGGAACAAGGGTCTGCACCGGTTCCAGAGCCCAAGTCCACCTCTGCTCGTGACTTTCCAAAGACTGAAGACCCAGCGATGCGAGCAAGGCAATAAAAACGTTCGGCGGAAATGCGGCAGACACGGCCCAAGCGTCCCTTGGGAATCTTCCACAAAAGGAAGTTGGATTTTCAGACCAAGACAAATATGGCAGAAACACTCTTGGCGAATCAGCCTTGTCAACGCCCCACTTGGTAATGGTCGCAAACTTAGTGAACAACTCTTCTGATATTGCAGACAAGCCATCGCCAACTCCAGACACACGAGCAGCAGTGGGCTGTCATTTAAGAACCCGATCTCCATGTGAAATCACTGACTACGGCTTAATGTCTAAAAAGGGCAAAGTTCTGGGATATGCGGCAAAGTCAACCCCAACCCCGCGCCTGGGCAAACTCGGTCACTCTCCGGGCCCGGCCAGGGCTCCCAAGAGATCGGGGCGGACCGGGGCCTGAGGACGCAAATGAGGACGATCAGGACGAGGGCGGCGATCATCAAGATGGGCGACAAGGCACACTATTAGCTTCCAAGACGACTGGTTCGCAATCTGCTGCGTCCCCGCGAAAGCCTCACGTTAAGCGAGGGAAGGATCGAAAACCTGGGACTGGGACTTTGACAAAGGCTGGCTCCAGGAAAGAAGAACATGACGAGACTTTGCTTGCAGTGAAGTACTCTCAAAGTCCCTCCCTGTTGTTGGAGCCTGATGCCGACGAACCCTATCCCCTTCTCCCATCATTCCTTCCGAATGGGCTGGTCAAGCGACACCTGCATAACCGTCAGTGACCCTGAGCACTATTCCATATCTATTTGGAGAAGGGGGGATCTGATATTTTTTCCTTTCTTATGCTGACTCGATGCTGCTCCTTCCTTAGTCCCCGATGTCCTCGCGAAGCTGGTATCCAAGGCCGCCTTGACCGGGAATTATGGCAGATCCTTCGCCAGCAACGTCATGGCCTCGCTCTCGCAACACCCGGCACAGCTTCATGCAATGATCTTCGCGGTCATGGTGCACGACCGCATACAGCAAGGCGTCAGCAACCCGACTGCCACGGAGCTGATGGTTGGCACTGAAGCTATCCGGCACCTGAATCAAGAAATCAGCGACCCGGACCCCAAACGGGCCTTGTCGGACTCCAACATCTGGGCGGTCCTGGTGCTCGCGTACTCTGGACGCGAAGACCGGATACGGTCCGGGCAGAGCTACCCGCGGCAGTCCTTTCTGAGAGAGCTACAATCGATCCACATCTATCTGAAGATGGAGATTGTCATTGAGCATGTGCTAGGTCTTATCAAAATGATGGAGCTGCTCGGGGATTTGCACAAAATCAGGACGCCCGGGATCGCACCCGTGGTCTCTTGGTAAGTTGGTTTTCTTTTTTATCACCCAATACATTTCCCACTTCCTCCACAGCGGCACGGGTTGGGTGAAGTTCCGGGGCAGGTCATTCGAAGACCAAAATTGCTGACTTATCATGACACCCGAACCCACAGGTGCGGTATCATGGGTGCGTGCCGAAACATTGGAAGACCCATATTCCCCTTTATATCCCACACAACCACGTTCGTCCGCGAAGATGGTCGTCTCTCGGTAACTAAACACGAGCGCGACGCCGTTGCTACCGACTTGGGCCAACTGGGCACGGGCTTCTGGCAAGTCTGGGACAACACGAAGAATCATTCCGCCACCGCCGCCGCCACCACCACCACCCCCACCACCCCGAGCTACCTGGCAGATCTCTTGACCGTCATCCAAGACATCTGCGACTTCACCGTCGTGGTCGAGAACCACGCGAGCGGGAGATGGATGCCCCGCACATCGCCCGAGATTATCGACCAGCGAAACTTCGTCCAGCACAAGTTGATGTCGCTGTGGTCGGCGGAGGAGTTCCAGAACACCACAAGTACCGCGTGTGGCATCTCTGCAGATGACGACGTGCAGTACGAGACCTGCCGGCTAGCCTGCATCATTTACTCCTTTATCGTCGTGTTCCCCGTTCCCCCCGTGGTGGGGCCATTTGAGACCTTGATCGACAGGCTCAAGCGCGCACTGCAAGCGACCGCGTGGAAGGACTTTGAGCATCCAAGGCTGAGGCTGCATCTGTGGATCCTGGTCATGGGCGCCATCGCGTCGATAGGCTTGCCCGACCGTCCGTGGTTTCTGTTACGGGTCATGGAAGTGTTGAACGAGTTCGATGACATAGCTGAATGGAACGATCTGAAGGCTTTGTTGAAGACGTTCTTGTGGCATCCCCGTACGGGCGACCCGGACGGACTCGATATTTGGAAGGCGGTTCAGCAAGGAGACGACGTGCTGGATACAATATAAAACAATGAGAGCAAGTGTTTCGTGTCAAGTTATACAATTTCTACCTGAATCGTTGATTTCAGGCCCATAGAGAGCAAAAAGCCAGGCGCCATAAACCGGATGACGGTCTTTATGTGAACTGATAGGTCTGTAATACATTCCACCTGGTCGGAGATGGCCTTTTTTTGGGAGGGGCGAGGACCCCGGCTCCGGTAGATCAATACGATTTGAATGATGGTGGAAAGTCAGGTAATTCTGAGAGTCCACCTCCGCTGAAGAAATTTCGCAGATCAGCCTCGGCTACTGTAACTGCACTCGCCTGAGTATATTGTTGTTGCTCTGGCGTCGTGGGCGATGAGGACCAATTTCTCTCGATTTCCTGCGAGCTCTTCAGGAGTTGAATGTTGTGAAGCAACTCCTCGACTCGCGATTCTAGCTGTTTGATCTCCTTGGCCCGCTGCGAGCAGGCCTGGTTCAGGGCTTCGTGCAGCTGTCGAAGTTGCGCCCATTCGTTCTCGAGCGCCTCGACTCTGACCTTTTGCCGGGCGCGGAAAGCTTGTTGGGCAAGGCGATTTTGTGCTCTCCGACGCTGAGAACGATATCAGCATGGACTGTGCGTTAGAGCGATATTCCAGCCCCGCATACCTCTCGCATCTCAGCTGTCTCTCCAGCGTGCATCTCTCCAGGCGGGCTGGCGCCCTCAGAAGACGTAGATATCCTCCTATCAGCCTGCGGGACAACTGAGGCGTATTGGGCAGCAGGGTGACGAGAAGTGTCTGAACGGTCCTTGTTGTCAGTATTGTTTGCTTACATAGCGTACTGTAGCCTTGAGACCATCGATCTGAAGATGGCGAAAGGCGACTCACTGGGACCCATCGTTCTTCCAATGACCGTGTCCGTCCGTTGGGTTATGATGCTGGTCCCAAAGCAAGCGACAAGAATGGGTCTCGGGAATAGATAATTCCTAGCAAGTGTTCAGTGCTTCTCCTGTTCAACCAAAGAGGCACGCGAAGGCCAGAGGATGTGTGACTAAGAACGAGTATGATAGCGGTTTTGAAGTTTTCTACTGTGGGAACGTGAACTGGACTAAAAGAGGGAAAGAGCCGCCCAGCAGCGTGCGGAGCCGAACAGCCGAAGTACTCCGTCATATTTAGAACGATGATGATTTTTGCGAAGAGTTTCATGACGGTGACTAGTGCAACAGAGTGTATTTTTGGTCTCCCTCGAGGCTGATGTGCCATGAGGGCATAGGGCTCGTATGACACCGGGAAAGCATTTAGCAGTGGATACCAATTCTACCGAATGAGACTCCACTGCTCGCCAAAATCCAACTTCCCAAAATGGATAGCGCTGCCGGTTAGTCAGCAAACAGCCCTGCACGTGCTCATCTACAAATTCTCCTCCAAACAGACCCCCTCTCCGCCTCTTCCTTGCTTTCACCACGATCACGATCTTACCCATCGCCTACGTTTTCCCTGTGGGATCCTTCTCTGTCACATCGTTACAAAGATTACCCCTATCGATTTGGCCGATCCTCCTGCTGTTGAAACAAGCTTACGGGTCCAAAAAAAGCTCGTCGGAAAGAGCCGTTTTTTCTGGTTAACCACCATGCACGAACTCCGTCTGGCATTTGATGATGCCAGACCAGACCGAGGAAGTTAACCCAACCACCGAAAAGGAGCAGGCTGGGCCCAAAGTGAGATTTGTAACTGCACGGCCTGCCTCGACGCAGGCGAGACGTGAGGCTAAAGCATTAATTCGAGCCCATGCTTCACGGGCCTCGTGGGCCAAGATCAAGCAGGGCAAACAGTTGAAGCAAGAGACCGGTGCTCAGATTGGTTCAAGTCAGGCTCCGCGCGAGCAGCAAACCCGTCTCGTCAATACCGAGCTAGTATCACGTTCAAATGACGAGCAGGACAATGACGCTAGCTTAGAGGGAGCTGGTCCGTCAGCCTCTCGACAAATTGTGCCATCAAGAGCCGTGAGGCAGACCATTCTTGACTCGTGCCCTGTCCCCAGCCCTCTCCATACAGTCGGAGTGGGGGACTTTGATCCTTTTGCAAGCTATCCATCGCGGCTACCAAAGGAGATAGCTACCCAGCTCATTGGCCAAGGTAAGCCATCAAAACTATCTCCCCATATCTCGGTTGCCGCATGAATTATGCGACCCAGTGGGGAGGGACTCTTGATCTGATTTGCCATGCTGTTATTAGTCAACCATTTCCTCAATATCATATTTTTGCCGGATCCAGACCGGCCGGAAGAGAGCGTCGCACGCCATTGGATATCTTGGTACATGAGTGACAGCACCTTGTTCCACGCCCTTTGCTTCGGCCAATTAGCGAGGCTGTCGGCCACCGAACCTTCTGGCTTGAAACCAGTCAGTCGGAAGGTACACTGGTACTGCTACTCGGAGGTAGTTCGAGACGTGAATAGACGATTCAATAATGTCTCAACTCGATGTTCCGACGAGAGTGTTCTTGCCGTGCAGGCATTGGCATTTCATGGTGATAAGACAGAAGACGACAGAGAGCCACCGCGGTCGCCGTCGCAGGGTCCAATGAATGCTATGCAAGGCCTGGATATATACGCAGGTCGACTAGATCCCGTGAACATACACGTCCTTGGGCTGGCGAGAATGCTGTCGATGCGGGGAGGTATTGGCGAGATAAAGGCCCCCGGTCTGGCGGCAATGCTGAGCTAGTAAGAACGCCCGTCATACTGTACCTGCGATAACCTTCTCCACCTTACTCGCATATCGCTCTTGCTTACCTCTCACTGAGTAGTGGGGATCTGATCCTAGCATCCCGATCGCTGCAGAAACCAACCTTGATCTTTGTGCCAATCGGCGAGTCTCCGGAACGCACCATAACCACCGTTAAAAGGACTGGACATCCTCTGGGTCAGCTCGGCTCAGGATTTCAAACCCTTCACGATCTCCTGCCGTTGGATTTCGCCCAAGAACTCTACTTCGTTCTGCTGCATCTTTCGACGTATTTGCTGGCAGTCGATGACTATATCATGGGTAGACCGCAAGCTCAAAGCCTGGGGATCCTAGCCGACCAAAGGAACTTTGTCCAGCATAGTTTAATGTCAATGTTCTCGGGTCCGGGAGACAGCACATCCCAGCATGAAATGTACGCGCTTCAACAGGCAACCTGGTGCGCAGGCGTCGTGTATAGCCTCATCGCCGTGTTCCCGGTCCCTCACACGCGGGCGCCCTTTGCAAAGCTCGCCGCTCGGATCAAGCAACACTTGGTGTCCACTTCGAGCAGCCACAACGGTAAGAAATGGCAGACGGGCGCATCGCTGATGCTGTGGATCACATTCATGGGAGCGCTCGCCTCCACGGCCGACGAAGCGAGCGAGGCAGAGAAGACATGGTACATTTCGGTTCTCGAGCGGCTCGTGCATAGGATGCAGATATTGAGCTGGCAGAGTCTGAAGGACCGACTGCTCCATTTCCTGTGGTTTCCCAGCACGAGTGACATCGACGGCCAGCAGTTGTGGAGGGAGATACATACTTCGAATCCTTTCAAATAGGGCGGAAACACACAGAGAGAGCGAGAGAGGAATGCAGAACAAGGAAGAGACGAAGGAGGAATAAAAGCACAGGTATACGTACGTACGCGACCAGACTAATATACAACCCAAAAGGGGGAAAACGCCGAAAAGAAAGCCCACTCGTATTATACATCAGTAAGCGCCAAGTATCGCGAAGCTCTCTCAACAACATCTATTACGACCGGTCGGGAGGATTGACGATTGGCAATTGACACATTGCACCACATCCTAGCACTGGTGGTGCCTTGACTCAAGTTACCTTGGTAGGCTTATATCTAGATACCCCCCGGATCCCACGCGCCGCGGCAGCCAGCAAATCGCAGAGGTTCATCCCGGGCCGCCCTACAGATGTCGATGTAAAGAGAGACGGTTGGACTGACAGACTCGAGACGGAAAGTCGTCGTTCTCTGAAGCTTTTTATAAAGATGGGCAACGCCGCCGAACCCCAGCCACGTCCGGGACGAGAATGGCAACGACAATTGAATAGTTAAGCCGACAAATCAACAGATCAATACGTCAGTCAACCTATTTTAACTCGCCGAAGATTCCTTCGCGCAGCTCTTCCTCGCGTTTCCCCAAGATCTCCATCCCCATGACCCTCCTATACATGGCATGCAGGTCTTCAACCATCGACGAAGCCACCGACCAACCAACCAACCAACCAGTATCTGATCTCTTTCTCTACTCGGTATATAGATAGTTGGTAAGGTCTGGTTAGGTCTTGGAATTATGCTGGACATCGTTCCTCGCTCGCTTCAGCCTACCTTCCTCGGGGCACTCACCACCACTCGCAACGCTGCAATCGAGTCTTGCGTGTTCGAACCACAAAAGCGAGACAAGGATCTTTCGGGGCTTGATGAAATCCTCCCCTGCTACAATCCTCTGAGCTACATAAATGACACTGATGAGGTCTTGGGCTTAACTGAGCAATTTGAACTTTTGATCATCAATCTCCATATCTCACGGACACTAACTTTGGATTTACTCTGGCTGATTCAGAGCATTTGCTCGCGTCTCTCGTCTTTCTCGAAGTGGAAGATCGCCGCAAATGCACTGACTTTTCCGGAATTTTACAAGCGCTGGAAAAAAATTCGGACATTGAGATTTTCGTTAGGCTTCTCACGATTCCTTTCAGAGATGAGCCGACTGGCTGGAATACCGTCAAAGGTGCCGTCCCCAAATGTCGGTATGCTAAGCTACTTGAGCAAATTGAGGCCCCAGCTACGAAAGCTGCACAGGGATACATGAACAAAGTCGTCGACTCCAAAGCTCAACTGCTGACTCAACTGCCGAACACTCCCTGGACGAGCACTTTAAAGCCGGCCGCCATCTTTCAGTTCCGTCCTGCAATCTACGTGCCGACGCGCAGTCGTCTAGGAATACGAACGAGCAGTGGTAGTGATCAAATAATTACTTCGCATATGCAGCACGAATTGACGACGCAATAAATCCTATATACCGATATTAAAGATTGACAATCCCGAACAGACTCTCACGATTCGTCTGAACAGACCCTCCCGAGATATAGCGTAGGTCATGAATAGGACTCTGTTCGCTAAGACCGTAACTCAATTCGAACCCAAGTGCTGATCTGTCCTCGGGAGCTCCGCCCAGAAACGAAGTTTTATTTATTGTGTTTGAAATGGCAGTGGCTGCCTGGTTTCTGCTACCACGCCTGTCTGGATATCCGCCCGGAAGATGCAGAAAATACTATCCGTGGCGAAATCGAGATCTTGAACAAACGAAGTTGGTTCGATTTTACCTTCGATCACACATCCAGGGGTGTCAATCTGCCTTTCAGACCGAACCCGCATCCTATGCATAGCACCGGCATATGCATTCGTGGCTCTGATGTACGGCCGATTGCCCCCGAGCTCTTGGGAATTCCTCGACGGGCTGGGCGTGGGTCTCTTCATGATTATCTCATGGAAAAAACTCACCGAAAAGGTCACGTTGTTCACTTGATTGATCGGAGAGGATGCTGAAGGGCCGGCACAAACAGGTGCAAACGGCAAACGCGATCGGGAAAGCCGCCCTATGATAGGGCAAAGCCTTGTCCAACATTGTCCCATAGTACGATTTATCACCAACAAGGACCGAGTATCGGCACTAATAATACAATAATAATATTATCGATACTATACCTGGAGCACCCACGCACTAGTATTCGACATATTTTGGATACGTCGAAGCGTCCAGCGTATCATACGACGAGTCACTACATTGACTTCCTAATCAGAACTAGGCAGTCGACTTTGATGGTTTACGTCCTGGAGTACTTCCGGAGTCATGGCAACAATACAATGGCCTGGACAAGGGATCCCGATCTAGCGAGGGCCGTTCCGCACAGAAATTACGACGGATGTGATTGTGAATCTGGCCAGCGTGCTAAGAGTCGTGGTCACCGACACAGACTGCCGGGTACGGAGCATTCTCACGCCTCCCAAGGCACACATAACGAGTCTTACGGCTGGTCAGGTCGAGTTGGGGATTCCATAGTCACAGCTCGTAATCACTAACACGCGGTCCAGGACTCACTCACAGCTTAGGTGAAAGAGCGGGGGCGGTTTCCTCAGGGCCTGGAGAGTGGGATCGCGCTGAGTCCTCGCACCTGGCCTGGGCCCTTGGACATTGGGCATTGAATATCTGGTGCTTTGCAAGCCATGCCATGATATGTAATACCATAGTGCAATACCATTTTATGTATCTAGTGCTCATTGACTGTGTCCGGTAGTGTCTCATAGCATCCCGAGACTCTCGCGCCGTCCTATCACGCCGTGCGAACTCCACCCTATCGTAACCTGTTCCAACGGCGCCATTCCCCAATTATAGAACAATACCGCTGCCGCATCCATTCTTCATTCTTTCATTCATAATTCAAGCGCCCAAGTCCTAGCCAACTAGCCACCTACATGACGCGCGCAACAATTGAATCACAGCCTTGCCTGACCGCCTGCTTCGGCGCAGCTGGCGGCGGTGGTTCTCGTCTCTCCTTTCCTGTTCAACTCGTCCACGTCCTGGGTCCCCGCCTCTGTCTCAACTGCCTCGTCCTCCAGCACACCGCATAAAAATCGGCCCATCGTTCCGGGAAAGCGACCCTGCAGGTATCGATCCCACGCCTCCTCGACGACCTTCCTGCAGTCGTACCCGAACAGGAATTTCTGGAACACGGGATCGCGCCAGCGGTTCTGGTATCCGTCGAACGGGTCGGCCTGCCACGCTAGTAATTGGCGATCGCGCTCTCTCTGGCGGGGTCCGTCGTGGAGATGGAAGATTTCGCGGCCCAGCTGCGACGAGCTATTGACTACCCTCGTGGTGCGCGGTTTGCGCACGCTCTCGTAGATAACCAGCAAATCGGGGACCTGGGACCGGGATTCGATCTTCTCAAACAGATGGCCTAGCACGGCGCCGTCCTCGACAGCCTGCGCGGCGCCCTGGGCCAGGTACGGCAGCGTGGCGTGGCAGGCGTCGCCTAGCAGCGTGAATCGGCCGCTGGGGTGGTTCCACGTGGGCATCTCGCGCGAGTTCTGCAGGCGCCATTTGCTCGTGTCCTTACACAGCTCCAACAGCGCTCGGAGCTGCGGGTCCCAGTCTTGAAACAGGGCATGCATCTCGTCCAGATCGGCCTTTTGCAGGTTGACGAACTTGGGCAGGTTGTCCGGGCACGCAAGCACGATGTTGTACAGGTTGCCGCCCTGTAGCAGGTACGAGACCACGTGCGAGTCAGGACCCATCCAGTAATTGATGTTGGGCACGGCGATGAGATCGCGGAGCAACGGGTGGGATTTCATCGAGTCGGCGGGGACGATGATGCGGTAGGCCAGATCTCCCGTGAGATGGGGAGGATCAGGGCGGCCGAGGAGGGCTTCTCGACAGACAGATTTGAGGCCGTCTGCGCCAATGATGAGATCTGCAGTGAAGGGTTCAGGGCGGTTCTTGATGTGGACGGCAGGCGGCTCAAAATCGATGTCCGTCACGATACTACCGAGGCGGATCTCGACGCCCAGTCGCTCGGCTTCCTCGACGAGGATCTTGTGGTAATCGGCGCGATGGATATGGAGGTAAGGATATCCATAGACGGATTCGCAGTGCGGGATGAGCGGTTGGGTGGAGAGGATCCTGCCGTCGCGGTAGGAGCGTAGGATGAAGTTCTGCGGGCGCACTGAGACCTTCTCAATGGCCGGAAGGAGACCCCAGCGGGAAAGAATGCGCGTGCTGTTGGGCGGGATCTGGATGCCTGCGCCGACCTGGAAGAAATGGCATTAGTTGAGCGATCCTCCCCCTTGGAACATTGAGGGGACGGCCAACTCACCTCTCCAAGAGCAGGCGCCTGCTCCAGGATTGTTACCTTGTGGCCAGATCTGGCAATTGAAATTGCCGCCGCCAATCCTCCGAGACCTGCACCGATGATCCCGACATGAAGTTGAACTTTACCCATGGCTCGGGGGAATGTGCTTCGCCTTTGGCGTTGTGAGTGGGCGAGTGAGTGGAGTGGGCAAGGAGTAGGATAAGGCTGTCGAGAACAGGGGCTCTTATGACGTAATTGATTCCCAGTGCTTCGGTCGGCCCAGAGAAGGAATTTTCCGAAACAGCCAACTTGGAAAACGGACTGAATGAGGGTCTCGGAATGGACCGAAATGGATTGTTCGATATGGTGCGATCCGTCGATAGAATAGAATCACGATCGATACGCCAGTTAGAAGGTCTCTTGGACGAGCAAATGCCGTGTGCTCGCGATGAGGAGTTTTGGCGAGTTGGCCCACAATATCCGAGTCAGGGGAGAAAATTCCAGAGTCACTCCACCGCCGTCCAAAATTCACCCGCCAAAGGGATCCGAACAGCCGCTTGTCTTCCGGGAGAGGACTTCTGTTCCTTGAATCTTTCTCGTTGCTGGAATTTGTGGACTTGTGGCAGGTCGCACAGCAAAGTATCACCACTCAAAGGCTCAGGAAGCGGGAAACCGATATGCAGAGAGCGCAATAGAGGAACTGGTGTATAGACGGAGAGATACGACAGTCGGTCAGTCCAACGGATCTTGGTGGTGATTGATATATCTCTTCCATCTCTGCCGTGGTGAGAAACCGAAGCACCCCTGGCATCACTCAGCGGAAAAGCATTTGCAGTAGGTTACCGTTTGCCTTGTGGTGACCAAGTGGAGGCCGAGAGATCGAGCGGCCAGTTCGGACGGCAAATCTGGTTCCAACCAAGGCGGCTCCCGCACTGATCCCCAAAGACCGTGCGGTACACACCTCGAGACAGTAGGGCACGCCTCTTTGTTCTCTGTATTGTAACGAGTAGACACCATCTTGTTGGCAACAAGCCATTTGTGGCTATACCAAGTACTCTCGGAACGTTCCTTGTTCTTCTTTAAAGTGCGAGAGTGGTGGTCTGCCACCAGCACATGTCCCTGACCAGACAGGCGTTGGTTGGCGCGAGCAAGACTCCGTTTGATCCGACGGCAAGCAGCTCGGGAAGCGGACTCAGATCTCCGACAATTTGTCTGGTGTTTGGCCCTTCGTGCGGGTGCAGTTTTCGGCATTCGATCATTGACTCCGAGTCAATAATTTTTCCGCCTTTGTGATGACGAGCGCCTTTCACAGGGGCATCACCCACGGCTTGCGAGGACCTTACCTGGGTCATGTCCTTTTTGCCTTCCCCAGACCTCAGAAGGACTTTCAAGGCGAATATTACTGCGCCAGAAAGTTTGGAGGAAAGTATATCGCTGGGACAAGGCTGCAGGGGGCTCAAATTGGCAGGCCGAGCACTTCAAAGCAACCCCTCTCGATCGGAGGGCGAGGAATACCAAATATTAGGACAGAGAACAGAGAAAGAGAGCAAGAGGAAGAGATTGAAAGGGATCTCTTTGTATTTACACGGTTGACCAACGAGAAATTGTCTGTGCTCCATGCTCTGCTATTATAGCAACACCTTCCCTTCTGCACCTTCCCGTTTCCGCCATCACCCTCATCCGATCCAGGCCCTTGCTATATGTATTAAGTCAAATTGTGGGGGAACAAAACACGCCGCAGGCAGGGTTCTTTTGCTGCTCATCAGCCGTGCTTAACTGCCGACTATCTTCAGACTGCAAACAAAAAGGTCCTCGGGGATTGCAAAACACCAAAGATGCTGGCAGGACCACTGTCAATTCTATCAATAAACTAAAGGAGCGCGCGGTAGATGGGATCACCACCCAAGTCTCAACAACCACCATGCCTGCCCTATGATCAATGCCCGCCAGCATTGTTGGCACACGAAAATGGTTTGTTGGTTGCCTCAGTTTCAACCATGGCCGAGATGCTGGCGTACGTTCCGACACCAAATAAAATAGCAGCAACCACGATATTCACACAGTTGAGAACGAAGAGAAAAGCCTGGTCATAAGTCCACTTTCCATTCAAATTCATGTGCATCCAGAACATTCCCGACAATCCGAAAGTGAACCAAGAGGCGAACAGGGCAGAAGTCAAGCCCAATAAGTGGTTGAAGACCGGCACAGCTTCAGCAATGACCCAAGCTCCAAGCCACGAAATGCTAACGATAGCAAACCACACGCCATATGACTTCCAAGTCTTCTGGTGCATCAGATCGTCCTCTCGGTTGTGCAGCAGTCGTACATAAAGGAACTTGGCCCCGACATGCCCGTTGACAACACCGGCAATGACAATGGTCGGAATTGCGACCCCGTATGCAATCTTCTTGACAACTGTGCTAGCACTGTCCAACGCAGGGCTGGCAACATTGGCCCCGGCGTAATAGTACACCACCACAGACGTGATGATGTACATGGAAATGTCACTACATTGCAGGAACGCGAGGGCCTTGGGGAAATCTCGTGGATTCCTCAGCTCGGAGATGAAGGTGAAAAAGGCCACATGACCCGCATACGCGAAGACCATGTTAGACACTGCGTTGAATCCGTCCTTGAAGCTGAGATCTGGTTTCGGCCAGAGTCGGACGTGGAGGACTCCATCGGGTCCGGCGCCCGGCTTCGTGATCGAGACACCGATCATGGTAATCATGACGGCGCCGATGATGCTCAAGAAACTGGCGACCGAGTAGTATGAAAGGTGTTTCAACGTCCGTGGCAGGGTAAAGACGAGGCTCATAATGGTGCCAATGACCATCCAGATAACGGTGCAGGCTGCATGGTCGCTGATGGCGTTCATCATAATGGAGAAGGTCAAGATGTGACTGCCCATGATAAAGACGTAGAACAAAAATTGACCCCAGCCAAAAACCCAGTTCCCCCATTTGCCAAATAGCACTCCACCCGCGCAGGCCATGGAGTGAATGTGAGGGTATTGTCTCTTAAACTGTCCGATGACAAAACCGGTATATGAAGCCATAGCTCCGAGGCAGACAAGCAGAACAAGACCGGGGACGATGCCGAGTGTAGCCATGGCAGCCGGCAGTGAAAGGATTCCAAGAGAGATGGTTTCAGCAACCATGACCATTCCCGCTTGCCACCAGACCATGCTTTTGTACTCAACTCCGCCATCTATCCGGCTCGCCATCGGATCAATTGGTTTCTCGTGCACCATATTCCCGTTCTTAGGGAGACTGTCGGTATTGCCATTGTCACTAGCCACCAAAGTATCGTCACCGATGGGAGGACTATTGTCGCCGCCGCGGAGATCGGAGACTGACGCTCTGCGGGAGCCGTCCATGATTGATGAGACTTAGGGTCAACGAGGTTATTCCGATATCGTGGTTGGTATCTGAGGACGTGTGGAGAGTAGCCGTACCGCTCAAGTGAAGGATGCGAAAAGGGTGACGGCTCTGCTCCAGTGAATGGATATGTTATTCAAGGATAGGGGAGAAGAGCCGAGGAAACAAGAGGCCAAAAGGAGGGAATACGCCCCTACTTTGTAGACTCTGGTAGGGAGACCAGCTACCGTTTCGTGGGCAGGAGCAATCGAGAAGTCCTGTAGGACCGGGCAACATTTTGCTGGTCGTCAAGGGCTATCCTGGAACGTGTTGCCTCAAATGGCTATCCTTTTGTGTAAATTGGTTCCATCCAAATAGACCTCGTTTGATCGCCACTGATGCACTTGGTACAACCAGGACCAAAAGAGCGTCGAATGATCCTTGAAGTCCTCAGAATTTGCCAGCTGCTGGTCAGTTGCTGTCCATACAGGATGTCCAGCGAGCGAGAAAGCTACTTGTTTGCAGGCGAATCTTGCCCCAGCACTGGATTTTGTCCGGGTCTCAATTTCGAGTCGCTCTCGAGCGTATCCGCTGGACCATCTGAACTCTCTATCAGTACCGTTCAAGGCTCGTCGGCAAATGATAGCGCTGCACCTACCGTATCTCGAATATAGCTTCCTCTCGTATTCATCAGCAAACCCGGCCTTTCCGCTTTCAACGTCCTTTCTTGAGACGTTCAACTTGCTTCTTGGAAGACCCATCGAGGCCAGAAAAGCAACACTTTCCTTCCACTCGAGGTCCTTCCTCTTGTTGTCCCACTTTAGCTCCTCGGCCATCAAGTCGATAACCTTGGGCAGCGCTTCCAACGCAGCCTGGGCGTTGAGGAAAGCTAGTCTTGTCCTTCGTGCAATCACATCCACGGCTCGCTGCGCAAATTCATGTCTCACTGCGTAGCGTACTTCTCCGTCTATAAATGGGTACAATGCAGAAATACGCTTTCCTCTAACGGGGTACCTTTCATTCGTCGGGCTTGAAAGTGCAGCCACCGTCCAGGCTCGATCACCATATGCTTCTGCAAGATGTTTGGCCACTTCGGTCTCGAGGCCGAAATGTTGAATGAGGTTGATGAACAAGGTTTTAGAGAATCCGTGGGCGCCGACGAGCCTCACTTGGTGTGTTTGGCAGGTCCCATCAAGCGGGGCGGCATCGTCGATCTTTTCGGTTCCGCTGATCCTCGTCGGGGTTGTTAGTGGCTTCGTCTGCAACGTGAATTGTTTGATGGCCTCGTCGACCGCATCCTCTGCCATTTGTCGATATGTCGTCCATTTACCACCAGCACATGTGAGCAGTCCCGAGGATGAGACTGTCACCAGATGATTTCGCACTAGTGACTCGGTATTCTTTGCCTTGGGATCCTTGACCAATGGTCGAATCCCAGACCAGGCAGCGAGCACATCTCCACGGCGGACGTTGATTTCCGGAGATAAATATCCCTTGATCTCGTTCAAAATCCAGCCAATCTCTTCCTCTCCAGCAATTGGGTGCTGGGTGATCTTGCAGGGCGCGTCGGTGGTCCCGGCGATCGTGTTGCCCTGCCAAGGGAGGAAGAAGATGACACGACCATCGGACGTCGCAGGATCAATCAGACCCATAGAATTCCTCTGTGGGCTGTAATATCCCGGAAGGACGACGTGGACGCCAGAGCTCGGAGCAACAATTTCTTGCACAGTTTCGTCGTCCATCTTCCGTACTGAGTCGCAGAAAGGACCAGTCGCGTTGATTATGCCTTTGGCGCGTATGGTGAAAGGGGGTGTCGGTTTGCCATTCTTCTCCGCAATCACATCTCGGACTACGGCCCCATTCAGTTTACCGTTCTGGTCCTTCGTCAAACTGGTCACCTCCATATGGTTGACCACCGTTGCACCGTAAAGCGCAGCCGTAGCTGCAATGGATATGTTCATCCGGCTGTCGTTGTGTGCGCCATCATAATATACCAGCGCTCCGACCAGGTTCTCCTTCTTCAACATAGGAAAAGCGTCCAACGCCTTGCTCTTGGTCAAAAAGTAGCTAGTCTCAATGCCCTCACTGCCCGCGAGATAGTCGTACAATTTCGTACCGGCCCAAAAATACGGAGCTTGCCACCATTTTTGCAAAGGGATCATGATGGGGAGCCACATAGACAGATGAGGGGCTGTGTCAAGGAAATATTTCCTCTCGCGTAAAGCCTCTTTGACCAAAGCATACTGGTTATAATCTAGCTCCCAGAAAGCCTTTTCGAGGTATCGGACGCCGCCGTGCACAAGTTTCGTGCTCTTACTACTCGTACCAGCAGCAAAGTCATCGCGCTCGACCAGGGCGACCTTGAGGCCACGGGTGGCAGCATCCAGGGCAATGCCTGAACCTGTAGCCCCTCCACCAATGACCAGGAGGTCATACGGTTCGCTAGCTTCTTGCTCCGCAGGTAAGGTTATGTCTCTATCGTCGCCTGTTGCGCCTCTTAACCGGTCGAAACTCTGCCTCAACTGTTGGCGCAGGGGCGTCTCTGTCGCCGCACCCACCAGTCCACCGCTCTTCCTCAGGTCGGCAATCTGGTCGGCGCGAGATTTAACCAAGGGGAATTTTGGAGGGATAATTGTGCCATCTTCTGTTCGCGGAATTGGGACAATGGCGCCCTGGGAGCCAGGAACGTTGATGGGCCGGTAGGAGAGGTACAAGATGGTGCCCCCAACCCCCGCGAGTGCGACGCCGGAATAGAGGAGTGGTTTGAGGAAACGACGGGCGGAAGAGGAGCGACCGGCCGAGGCCATGGCTTTTCTTTTATAGAGGGAGGATAAGTCTCGCGTCAATGCGGATTGCGGGTCAAATGTTTAGTAGGACGGAGTTGCGTGGAGGAAGCGTGACTTCGATGATCGATGAATTCAGTGATTAATGATACATTTCCTGAGCGGCCATGGTCCAAACTCTCGTCAAAGAGGTGGTGAGATGACACCAAGCTATGGCTCGGAGTGATAAAGCCCGTGAGCAATTGAGGCTAAAGTGGTGGGTAGGGCATCAATTTCGAAGCCAAGTCAGGCAGCGAGGTGTCTGAGGATAGAAAGCTGGAAATGAAGCGGGATCGGACTCCCAGGTATGTGGGAAGGATCTTCAGCGTTGTCATGTATGGCAAGAGGCACAAGGGAAGAGTCCCGTGTGTTGCAAAAGGGTGAATGGCTGAGGGCGCTGCGGAGAGGCATGGATGTGGATGAAGCCCACCCACTGCATGGCCATCGTCATGGTTCACAGGGTTCACTGCACCTACCACCGAGGGCGTGCGCGTGGGGGATGCATTTCGGTGTTGGCAGCCCGAATGGGGGGGGCGGCTTTAACCGAGCAGGGCCGTGGTTGATTGGTTTTCCACGCATGACCCTAACCCCCATCCACACGATTGGGCGCCTCCTCGGTGTCTACCCAGTATGGGGGCGAACCCCCTCGGTGCCCCCTAAGCCCCAACCGGCCCAACTTTCCTCATGCCTAGGCAGTTAGGCTCGGCTGGTGGGCTGATACAGAGTCGGCCACTCTACGAGCAGCTGAAGAGCGCAGGTTGAAACATGTGAAGCGCAAGATCGTCCGAGGGACGAGCTCCAGAGAGTGCATGCATGTGGACATATGTACTACTATCAACATCTCCAAGAGCAACCTCGCAACCTTCAGCTTTTGTCAGTCTCGTTTTTGCAGAGTAATCACCCCCATATCAGATGTCATCAATTTCGGGGGTGTGCCCTCAGACTATACAACAAATAATCAAGCCACTTTTTGGAGTTCACCGCGAGGAACCAAACTAACCCCCGTGCCCCTTTTGGGTGTTGATGCAAATGGGTTTTGACTTCAGGAAAACGACCGTCCACTAACGTGAAGACATCCTATGACTTTTCCACGTGCCCATTGACAGCCTCCGCCTTCTTTTCCAACAGGTCAATGTTAATCTTGTTTGCCGCAACACTGCCCGGATTCACCTCCATGTTCAGCTTCGACGGCGTGACGCCTCCATCGGTTGTTGTATTCATGGACGATCTCAACGGGCTGTGAGGGCTGTCGGGGCCATTGTTCAGATTTAAACGCTCCAAAGCCTCGAGTTCCGCTTCAGAAAACTGTCTCAGGTGCTTCGGCTTGAATGGAACTGGTGTAGAAACTCGTGAGGTCAAGAACTGCGGGTTGCGAAGTTAGCCTAATTTCTTCAGATTCCCAGGCAGTTGGCTCCCTTTATGTGGCTGGGCACATACCGAGCTCGCCGCACTCAACAGCGCGATCAAGGATGCCTGGACCACATCCTCATGTATACCCACTCCCCAGACTTTTTCGTTCGAACTGCTGGCCGTACACTCTATATACGTGGCAGCTTTCACTTCCCTTCCTTCACCAATGGCGTGTTCCTTGTAGTCCGCCACGTCGAGGTCAATTCCCAGGGAATGTAAAGCGTTGGCCAGAGAGGAGATGGCACCGTTGCCCACCCCGACAATCGGATGTTGAACACCATCGATGGCGATAATACCTGCAAATTGTCGTTTCGCTGTCGAGGTATTTTGAGCCGGCGCCGTTGTTTGGGGTGGCTGACCGACCGAGATCTTCGTCTGAGGAGCTGGTGACGGTGTTCGCACGGCGGTGATGTTGTAGTCAATGAGAGTGAATCTGGGATTCTTCTTGAGGTGATACGACTCCTCAAAAAGAGCCTGGATTTCTCGAGGAAGCAACTCTCGTCCCTTTGCATCGGCTTCTTTTTGGACAATCCTGCTGAACGCGATCTGTAACCCCCGGGGCAAATCGAGCTCAAGACTGCGTTGGATGATCCAGGCCACCCCTCCTTTACCGGACTGTGAGTTGACTCGGATGACTGCTTCGTATGTACGGCCAATATCCTGAGGATCGAGTGGCAGGTAGGGCAGTTCCCACGGATCCTCTGGGCCGCGACCTTCCTTTTTCCGAAGTTGGAAACCCTTTTTGATGGCATCTTGGTGTGAGCCACTGAAGGCACAGACAACCAACTGGCCACCGTACGGCCACCTCTCATTGACTGGTATCTTTGTCGATTCTTCGCAAACCCGAATGACTTTGTTGATGTCGCTGAAATCGATATTGGGCCAGATACCTTGGGTATATAAGTTGAGCGCCAAGGTCACGAGATCAACATTACCGGTTCGTTCTCCATTGCCGAACAGAGTACCTTCGACTCTGTCAGCGCCCGCCATCTGGGCCAGTTCTGCTGCTGCCACAGCACAGCCCCGGTCATTGTGAGGGTGCACCGAGACACAAAATTTCTCGCGCTCGGTCATGTGCGTGCAGAAATATTCGACCTGGTCCGCAAATATATTGGGCGTGGCCATTTCCACCGTGGCGGGGAGATTAAAAATCAATTTGCTGTCTTCGGTCGGGCCCCATGCCTCTTTTACCGCCTCACAGACTCGCACTGCGAACTCGGGTGATGTATCGGAGAAAGTTTCGGGGCTGAATTCGTAGAGCCATTCCGTTCCCGCCTGACTGGGGTCATCCTTGGTGATGGATCGAGCAAACTTGGTGCATTTGACAGCCAGGGCGAGGGTCTCCTCTTCAGTCATACCAAAGACAATTCTGCGAAAGCATTCGCTGGTAGCGAGGTATAAGTGTAAAATAGCCCTTTTTGCTCCTCTCAAGGACTCGACAGTCCGGCGAATAAAGTCCTCTCGGCAGGGCGACAGGACCTGCAGCCAAACGTCGTCGGGCACCACGCCGGGAGTGTCAACGAGGTATCTCGTAAAATCGTAGTCGGTCTGCGAGGCGGAAGGGAAGGAGACCTCGATTTCCTTATAACCTAATTCAACCAGCATCTTGAAGAAGCGGAGTTTTTGTTCACCGTCCTTCAGTAATAGTCAGTCTCTCTAGCCACAACCGGGGGGAGGGGGGTCTGGATGGGCTTCCATACCATAGGATCGACAAGACTTTGGTTTCCATCTCGCAAGTCAGTGGCCAGCCACCGAGGGGGCTTGTCGTTGGTCCTCGAAGGCCACTGTCGATTAGGCAAGTCAAGAGGTTTGAACTTGCGGTATTTCTTCCATGGCTCACGAAGCCTGGCGCCAGAGTAGTCAGTTTGATGCTGAGAGGTTTGGAAGCCACCCGGACATACATAGGCATTGCTAAAGAACAACTCTTGATCGGATCCCCGCCAAACGGTCACACGGTTCGACGACGGAATTTCTGGGATCTCTGTAGTCGGGAGCGAATGTTTGGCTGGGTGTCGGTCGTAACAGCCAGCTGAGACAGACTTGTTGTTACCAGAGGTAGTCCAAAGCTGAAAGGAACGTCAGGATGGAAGCGAGAACAGCAGCACCTGGGTAGTCAAACGCTGGAGCTGGGATGCGGAGAAAATGAGTCAATCTTTTGCGAAGGGCGCAAGAGGCGAAAGTTTTTTTGAACGTGGGGCACAAAAAGGTCAGAAAGGCCTCGACAGAGGACCAAGACGTGTGACGTGCACACCATCTCCAGGGCTACCAGTACATGCTACTGTAGGCCGAGCTGCCGAATTTGTGGGGTATAAGCAACCACTATCATCACCACTACCAAGTGTGTACGGAGTAGTAAGTATGCATTATGTGCAGAGTACAGAGGCCCAAGAGAGGCCCTGACAAGACCTGACTACGTAACTACCTAGATACCTAGGTACCTATACACCCAGTATCAACCCGCTCTCTCCTTCAGCATACAATCGCTATCGGCTATAAGCAGGCCGAGAGCCAGGCATTCAAACCTCGAGGGTCCCTTACCATTTCGGCGTCAGCCTTGTCATCCTCAGTTGCCCAATCAACGATGCCCAATATGTACTTCTCGACTAATGCTGCTTGCGATATAGGCCATGCTTGTGCTACTCTCCACCTTCACTCTGCTATAACAGCAACGGATCTCTCCGACGAAGTGGCTGATTTCATTTCTTCCTGCTCCTTGTGGTCCCCATCTGACGGCGAGGATGACGAAGAACAGACAATGACCCGAATCGTGTCCTGTATCTTTTCCAAGCCCAGCCCTGGAGAAGTCGAACCTCGCTTACGCTTTGAGCCATTCGAAGCCGATCTTTGACGGTTGATGTTAAGTGAAAGCGATCTCGGCGCGGTTGGCAACCGATTCTTGCCATCAGTACGCACACTCACTTCTCGGGGCAATCTTGGGCTGGTTTGCTCTTTGGCCAGCTGAGCAGTTGGCTCTGAAGCGCTTCTGGAACTCGCTAGCGAACATGTTCGGCGTCGCTGCCGCGGTTCCTGCCAGATCTTTGCCGTGGCGCTATCATTCTCGTCGCCAGTGCCCATGACTCTGGGGGTGTTGAAGTTATCCTTGACCTGAGGAGTCTTCGTTGGTGGCCGAGTGCCTATGCCAGTGGCTGGGCTATGTGATGCACTGAGGGCTTGGAACAATTCTTCTTGACGAGCGGGACTTAGAGCCTGCAGGATCTCTTCGGGATTAGCCTCGTTCATGTGTTTCAGGAAGTTGGCCCGCGGGACGCTGACACCGGACATCTCGGTGTTGACGACGCTGCGATCGGTCTTGCTGGATATATAATCCGGCATGGAGATGTCGTGACTAGTTGACCTCAGTTGCAGTCGCCACTGCTGTATTGCCGTCGGAGTCTGGTGCGAGGAGATAAAGGGGTCATCATCTTGGGTTACCAGCTTAACAGGGACATGACGACCAGGAGACCGACTCTGCAGCACACCAGTGTTGGGGACATTGCTGATCGGGTCGGATTGGAGGTCGGCATGATCCTGTACATCCAGCAACTTTTGATGATATTCATTTGTTGAACGTCTTTTGCTTCGTGACGCTATAGGAGGCAATCGCTGTGGTGAGTGCGAATGAGCTTCGTGGCCCGAAATGCCAGAGACTCGAGACCCGATCGGTAGAGGTCGCGCTGGTTTGTTGGGCAAGATTCTGAACATTTTCGGATTTGGCCAAGCAATTCCCGAGTATTCGAGAACGTCTGATGTGTCTCAGTATGACTGAAGGCGAGCGGAGAGCGATTTCACTGACCTTGAGGGGCGTGCTGAAAGGAGAAGGCGACGACGTCCCGGAGACGGTCAAACCTGGGAGCCGAAGCAGCTGGGGGAGTGTTGTCTCTCATGACTCCTTCTGCAATCACGACCCTGATTCGACCCAGGAGCTCATTGGGTTCCCAGTCGGGTTGCTGAAGGATTTCTTGGTGGAACTTGGGAAATTGAAGAAATTGAGCATCGCGGTCTGCACTGTTAGCCTTCGCGGTGCACGAGGGAGGCGGACAAGGACAACCTGGATCCCCTACAATGCAGTTAGTTAAACAAGTCTGTCAATGCCGCGACAGTTTCGTACCAATGACTTCCGGCCACACATTCTCGTCGAACGTGCGTTGGCTATATGACCCTCAGTTAACCTGAACCAAAGATCAATCCCTGTTGACCTTCTTACGCCACCAGGACTCCGTCGACGTACACCCGGGCTTCAAACAGAATTGTCTCGTCCGGGGTCTTGTAGCTGAGCAAGAGGTGAGATGGCGTGGGCATATCCCAGCTGTGGATGGAGATTCGGAATGCCGCGCCACGTTCGAGGCTCGCAATGAAGGAGGTAAGAATGGGCACCAGTGTCATTGACTCAAAGCTGCTTCGATATTTGTCCGAAGTGCCCTCTCCTGAGGAGACACCCACGTCTGAGCTCATTGGTGAGTATCGTTGTCATCGAAAGGTGTTCAGCACTCACTCTGGCCCAACACGAAGCATTTCGTGTCAAATTCCTGGATTGGAGTCCTTAAATCGCCAGGGAAGAGGAGCACATCCCAGTTCTGGTACCTCATGGCGACTTGAGACGCGTAGTATCAGTTCATGATAAAGTGAAATGGCATAGCACAAGTGGAGCATTAAAGCGTATGCTGCTCGAAGACAGTTTTCCATCTTCCCAGGTCGACATGGTCCTTTGCCTTTTCAGTACAAGAGCAAGCGCGAGGAAGAAGAGAAAGAAGGCGCACGTTTCGGTCCACGATCAAAGAAGTCGCCATCAGCATCGACTGTCGAATAAAGTCTAGCCCAAAATTCAAAGACCCCAAAAGGCAGGATGAAGGTAGGGAAAATCGGGCTGAAAGAGCGCGGAGCTAACCATGCTGTCTCTGTCACCCCAAAGCCACTGTGACGAATGGGAAAACGAAACTGGAATTAAGCGCCTCTCCATCCCTATACCAATGCAACTACATCTCAACCCATGAAGTTATGTCCAAGCAAGTGAAATCATTTTCGTCTGAGCAACGGGTATAGTAATCAACAGAGCCGGTATTTCCAAAAAAGCAGCTCTTTTCGTGCACACGCCCGCCAACCATGCGTGAGCTGCCAGAGATCATCACAACGCCAAAGCATTAGTTAGTAATTGATACAGATCATCACCTGTCAACGGGCCCCTATTCGTTGGTGGTGTCGACCCCAAAGTCTCCTCCTATTCCCATGGCGTTGTCAAAGTTGAATGTGTCCTCGTTGGACGTGTTCAAGAAACTGTCAAAGTCAAAGTTCTCCAAAACATCGCTGTTCTCTAAGCTGCTGAAATCCAAGTTGAAATTCTGGTCCGTGTTGAAGTCGGTGAAAGCATTGGGTTGTGTGAGATCTGGCTGGTGCATTTGTGGTTGATTGGGAGGCATGCCCGCGTTTGGTGGAGGAGCTTGGTTGGGATTCGGCATACCAGCAGCGGCACCCTTGCCGGCCGAATTGTTGAAACCCGGTGGATGTACCGGAGTGATGGGAGTGGAGGGTGTCGGCGTGGCAGGAGGTTCGTTCTCTGAAGATGTTGGGGCAGCAGCTGTCGAACTCTTCTTGGTTGGGCGTTTCTTGGTTCCTTCCTCCTTCGCCTTCTTCTTGGGGTTCTGTTTGTTAGTGGTCGACGGAGTCGGCGGAGCATTGCCGCTCTGCGGAGATCCAGGCTGGTTGCGTTGGGCATTGTTCCCTGCCGGTGCTTGAGGAGGTGGCATCTCGTTTCGTTGCCCAGGAGTACCCATCGGTTGCGGCCCTCCACCCTGAGATGGTTGCTGCACCATTGGCTGGCCACCTTGAAATTGGCCACCCATCCGATTTTGTTGTTGACGGGCCATGTTTCCCTGCATGTCCATGGACGTGGGAGGTCTCATACCTGGAGCACCGGGCACCATCCCTTGATTGTCTTTCATAAACATGTTGGGGTTGAAGTCGGAGCCCTGTATGCCGTTCATGAAGTTCATTCCGCCAGGTGATCTTCCTGCCATATCTCCGGCTGAGGGCGAACCCGGCAAACCTCCTAGCTGTGGTGTGCGCTTCATCTGATCCACCGGGTTGGGTGATGTACCCGTCCGACTGCCTGACGGCGACATGCCACCGGGTGGCATGCCAATCATGGGTCCGCCTGGGCCGCCGTCTCTATTGACGGCGTTGTCTTGCTCTTGTCTCGCCATCATCAATCTCTTTTTGTTCTGCTGTTCAAGGAGCATCAACTGCATTTGATAATCTTGCAGAGCATGGTTCCCAGCTGGACCGGCACCCGGACCGCCTGGCATTTGTTGGCCAGCCATCCTCTGGTTGTACATTTCCATCTGCATATTGCTGTCGAATTGAGGATTCATGCCCTGCATCATAGGAGAACCCGCATTGCCCATGTTCATCATGCCATTAGCCATCCCAGCCTGTTATCGGTTAGTCAATGGGAGACGCTATGCGGAGTTACCAAGTACTTACCTGCATGGGCTTTTGTGGCATGCCCCCGTTTTGTCGGAACTGGGCGTTGTTCATGTTGGGATTGAAAGTGTTCTGGATCATCATGTTCTGAGGTGCCACGTTAGGCATTCCTGGCCGCACATTAGGCATAATGCCACCGTTGAACTGTTGACCTTCGAGTCGTGGTCTCTTGGACGGCGACCCACCATTCTCGCCCTCCGCCGGCGATGAGGCGCGGCCGTTCATGTCCACATCGCCCTGTTCTCGCTGCATCTGTTGTTGCTGTTGCTGCTGAAGCATCTGCTGCTTGAACTGCTGTTGAATTTGTTGGGGGGTACTGGCGAGGCGTGTCAGCAACTTTGTGGGGCTAGGAAAAATGAACAAGACATTCTGTACTCACAACTTGCTCGCCATATTGTTCCCATTTACCACGTTGTTGCGTAAATTAGCCTGCATAGCAAATCGGTTCGCGGTCATCATGCCAGGTCGGGTGAGGTTCTGGTTTTGCTGGTTTTCTCTCATGCGTTGCATGTTCTGTAAAAGGAAAACAAAACGTCAGTTAACTATGGCGAACAAAGGTTTACGACAGAATCGTACCTGATGCTGAATCAAATACTGAGCTGCAGGCCCCATATTACCGCCCTGGCCACCTTGCATCTTGCTAGAACGATGCGCAGTGAACAGGTCCGAAAAGATGCTGAACCATTCGAATAGAAAGCCGATGCCGGGAGTGTTGGCGTCGGTGACATGCAGGGGGCGGGGAAGGTCCTCGGGAATATCGTCTTTTACATCTGTATCCATGGCATCTCCGTCAACACCATTGACTTCAGCATCTTTGCGTCGGCCGGGGCTCTGCTTGACCGGCGGCTTTGTGCGGACTTCGAATTTTTCCTCACGCAGCAGGCTTCGGGCAAGGTCATAGTGGCCAAGCTTGAGGAAGTACTCGTAGATGTAGGTGTTTAACTGAGCCTTCAATTGTTCTGGAGAACTACTCATGTTGACTTGTGTAGCCGGGCTGCCGTTGTTCATCATGATCATTCCACCACCGACAGGCCCTCCTGGTGCCATCGCTGTAGGATTCATGCCGGTCATATTCATGGTAGCCATCGACACTCGTGTCTATTCGAGGAGGCGGGTAGGGCTCGAAGGAGGAGAAAACGGGCGCGTGGAAGAGGAAAGAACCTCAATCGTGGAAGTGTCAAGTCGGTGTGGGTCGCAAGGTAATTGTTCGAGTTGATCGTAACTGGCGTGCGGAGAGAGTCGGTCGCGCAAACCGACAGCGACTTCAGACAATGGCGAAAAGCCTCATTTTCTGGAGGACAGGATCGGGCAAAGGTGCAAGGTAGGCTGATGATGATCGAGGGTTGATGTGGCTGCGACAGATAGAAGTTGGGAAGCGAGAGCCTCAGACAAAACGCGACCGCCACAAATTATGGGATGGGGTGGCTAAGAAACCTGAGAGCGCAAGCAAGTTTGGGGCTGCAGGAGTAAGAAATGCGGCAATCGAGATCCTGTAGCAAGCTGATAGCAGTCCTGAGGTGTCAGGAGAGGAGAGGGAAGCGTAAAGGTGAAAAGTAAAAGTGACCTGATGGGAGATTAGGAAGGTGATAGTAAATGGGTGGTTTAGTAGGTGGTAGCAGGTGGATGTGGGCGAGGCGAAAAGGCAACGAGAAAGGTGAGGTTGGTTTTTGGTATAGAGAGTGCTAAGTGTTTCGGTGCCGGCACGAGGTTTCGGCGTTGGGTGGCTAGGCTGCGCTGTGCAGAACAGAGAACAACCGCCAGCGCAGGCTCGGGGTCCCAAGTAAATTGGAGCACGGGCTGGCTCTGGTGACTCTTCTGTCAGGGCGCAGGCGAGAAGATCGAGAGGGTAGGGGCAGGTAGGAAATGACAGGGACGAGCATCGAGAGGCGGACACGGCAGTCGCAGGCAAAAAAGGCCGCCTATGATTTCTGACTCTGACCACAGCCCGACCACTCACAGACCGTTCTGCGTCAGCCCTACCGACTCCTTCTGCGAAGATTGCAGCACGCCTTGCCCAAAATGGGGCTACCAATGGTGGGGTGCTTGGCCTTGCACCACAACCTCACCTCAACCGCTTTCTTCCACCTCGACGAGTTTCTATGTAGCAAACATTTCAAAAATTCCACGCCCGGCTGAAGGCGGTCAACCAGGAAATAATACAGATCCTATTTGCCACATCGAACGATTTGCTTGCTGCATCGCCTCAATATGTTCAAAGACGCGACCCCTGCTCCTTCATTGGCTGCTGAAACTGCCTCAGGGGGTAATAGTGAATCCTTCCCCAACTATCATACAAGTAAGTCGATAGGCAGATAAACTAGGTCCCCTGACCATGGAGAAAAGGGGTTTCGACCACGTGACATCCGAACCAATGGATGCAGGCCCAGATTGTCTTCTGCTGGGTTCGTGCAATCCCTTGTAGCTTTGTTTGCAGGTGATAAAATTGCTCCATACAAAGCGCCGGGTGGTACCTATTCGTCGTCGGGAGGCATCTCGTCCTCAATGTATCGAATCAGGGTGACCCGCATTTCCGTCACGTCATTGCCTCGAAGGATGTCACTGACAAAACGGGCCTCGATGGACATCTGGACCTAAGAATCCGTCAGAACAGACTTCCATGGACCATACCACACACGCTCTATACCATTTCCAATGCCCCACGTAGGACGCCGCAGAGGATGTTGGAGAACCACAACTCATCTTGAGCTCGCCCGTCATCGGGAAGCTCCACAAAGTCTGCCAAAGGGTTTTCGTCGAACAACAATGAAAATTGTTTGTTATCCGCCGTCCAATTCGTGACAGTGGGGGTAATGTTGAGAAAGATCTTGAAGCCGACCTTTTTAAGAGTCAGGAGACTATTCTAGGATAGTCGAGTTAATGGCTTTACCTTGGAGATCATCTCCGCTGTGTCCCTGAAATTCCCACAGCGGCCAGTATTGGATTTTGCAAGGAAATCCTCAATGAGTCGCATGCCGATATTATACCCCATTTTATCCAGCTGTTGGTTGACCTGGGTGTAATCATAGTCATAGTCGTTGCAGAGCTGGGCAACAATTGTCCCATAAGTAAGGGTGACAAGCTCAGCATTGACTTTGTCCACTCGCGTCCTAAGAATTTTAAGAACCCCGCTGCCATTGACTCGGGGGGAATACTCACTTCCAGATTCTGGTGTAGCCATGGTCAGCAGGTAAACACTAGGGCATATTTGAGGACCGCTTACTCTTCGCCCACGCGGGCGGCCTTCTGGCTCGACGCCATTCAAATCAGGGATGACTGTTCTACCGATAACTGCACATTTCACCGCAATTCTATCGTATCCCGAAGAAAGACTGTCCGAGGGATTAGAGAGCAGTCAGCTAATATCATGGTGGATACAAGGCCGAGTTCGCGAGTCGATACTGCGTAACTAATATGCCAAGACCTTAGCCTTTCGGATAAACCAATACTCCGACCTCCGAACCGAAAGTTTCTGGTTTGCTGTCCTGCGAAAGTGTCGAAACTGCAAATAGTTCATAGATCATTGTTCCCCTTCGTTTGCTTCTTACCCTCTCATGCTTCCCTCTTGACCCACTTCATCATGATGCCGTCCATAAAGAGACAAGCTTCCGAGAGCTTCAGCCAGCCGCAGGCATTGGTCAAGAGGCAGAAGTCCAGTTCAGATCTAAACCACAACAAGGCCGTTACCGTTGGCGCAAAAGACCAAAATGGCACTCTCGTGCCCTCTGTACGTTTTTGGGTCGGCCGATTGAGTTGATATGCTAACAGCCTCTGACAGGCACTTCGTACCAGCGGACTAGCTGCTCCCATTATGGAGTTAGCCGGACATTCTGGGGAGGTTTTCGCAACCAGATTCGATCCCACCGGTCAACATATTGCTTCTGGGTCCATGGACCGATCAATAATGCTTTGGAATACGTATGGACAGTGTGACAACTATGGAATCATGACTGGTCACAAGGGTGCTGTTTTGGATTTGCAATGGTCGCGCGATTCAAGAACCATATACTCCGCGTCTGCTGACATGACTATTGCGAGCTGGGACCTCGAGACAGGTTTGAGGATACGCAAACACGTTGGCCATGAGGAGGTTGTAAATTGCCTGGACCTAAGCAGACGTGGTCAAGACCTGTTACTCAGCGGGAGCGATGACGGGTGCATCGGGATATGGGACCCTCGCCAAAAGGCGGCAGTCGATTACATCGAAACAGACTTCCCCATCACAGCGGTAGCTATGGCAGAGCAGGGCCATGAGATCTACTCGGGTGGTATTGACAACGATGTCAAGGTCTGGGATGCTCGCAAGATGGAAGTAACCTACTCGCTGAGTGGCCACCAAGATACGATCACCTCGTTGGAAGTTTCACCCGACTCGCAAACATTACTGTCAAATTCGCACGACTCTACCGTGCGGACTTGGGACATAAGACCCTTTGCTCCAGTCGATCGTGCTGTACACACTTATGACGGGGCGCCATCGGGGTTTGAAAAGAACCTGATACGAGCGAGCTGGAGTCCTAAAGGAGACAAGATTTGCGCTGGTTCTGGTGATCGGACAGTAGTGATCTGGGACACTCGATCCGCGAAATTACTCTATAAGCTCCCTGGGCATAAAGGAACGGTGAATGATGTACGGTTTTCGCCCACCGAAGAAACAATCAGTAAGTGACCTTGATGTGGAAAATCTGAGTGGCGCTAACCCATTCAGTCGTTTCTGGCTCGACAGATCGAAATCTCATTCTCGGCGAGTTAGGAAGGTGACGATTCTGAATGACTGTCGTATAGAGAGGCCTCTGAACACATGTCATCGGGATGAGCAGTCATCCTTCCGTTATTGGATCCGGCTTCTACATTTAGAGC
Source organism: Cladophialophora bantiana CBS 173.52 (assembly GCF_000835475.1). NCBI lineage: Eukaryota > Fungi > Ascomycota > Eurotiomycetes > Chaetothyriales > Herpotrichiellaceae > Cladophialophora > Cladophialophora bantiana. Next base: position 294,762 of record NW_015971593.1, read on the forward strand.
ACCCCCTTTGGATCTTCAGCGGCATCGTGTCATGGACGAAAGAGCTGCATCTGACAATCAATCCGGGTCAGGTTCGAGCAGCCAATCTCGCCGATACATTTGTGATTTTCACGGCATGTATCCCATCAAGAAGCACATGCTATCCTAGCATCTTTGCTGATATTGATACACAGCTCCACATAGAGAGGTCACGCAATCCCCAGGCGCAATCCTTCGGTGGTGTTGTCAATGGCTCTTAAACGCAGATTGACTCCATATCCTCAGGAGACTAGCCTCGAGATCTTCACCCCTCGCTCATCGTATGTTATATACGAGGGACGGCGACACCGAGTTCCAATATTAAAATAGAAGTTCCTCGGTAACGGTCATAGTGCATCCTTTCTCGGGACCCTGACCTTATCCTTTTGCCTTCCGAATCTCTCGAATTGGTCACGTACGTACCAGCGCCTCTCGGAGCGGCAGTACCTCGTGGTCCTAGCCGAAGAAGAAAAAAGACAAGGACTTGGCAGAGATTGTTCCATATTCTCTTGTCTTGCTCACTATTCTCCGTCCAAACTGGCAAGATTGGTATTCCGTGTGCATACCGTGGCTTCCAACAAGAAGGTCATTGGTTTGTCTTGCAGCTGGCTATTTAAGAAGTGGAAGAGAGGAAGGACCTCGAGTATCTCTGGAGTGAAGCTGTCAACTGGATACCAGCATTGATGGCAAAAGCGGATGGCGTCCTTGGGCTCAGCCTTCTAGTTCGACGCTCGCGAGCTGAGAAGTTTTGTAGAAGGGAGTGGATCGGTACAATGCCGCAGATCAAAAGGAAGGAGAGTGAAACGAGATTCAAAAAAAAAAGCCGTCGGCGTGGCAGAGCTGGGACAAGAAGCAGACAAATTAGGCAAGGAATCAAAGTCAATTCAAATACTTCGTTGACTCGCCAGCGCCAGCCAAATCGGATCATACTTCTCCCCAATTCCACCAGAAATGGCCCTAACGTCTAACACATTGCACAAGAGTACAGAACTTCGCTATACCTAGCAACCAAACAGGAAACCGTCTTCAGAATACCTAAAAGTCAACCTTGGCTCTATTTCACCTGCAGCTCAGCTCATAACTTGCGTAACTTCCTTTAACTACGCCTCGTTGGGACAATTTACAACCATAATATACAGCACATCCGACCTCATCAGTCCCTTGATTCCCCCTTGCGGAGCTCTCCTATTCATTCCAGTGGTATCATAGCGCGACTCGCGGCCCCTTGCAACGCATCTTCCAGCCTTGTACTGACGTTTCCGTGCCCTTCTTTCGGCCTTTACTCGGTCAGCATCTGTCGTGTCGATTTTTCCACCACTCAGCAAGGCAATCAAACTGCCACTGTTGGCTGGATTGGTTTGGGTCGCTGAGGTGAGACGCAAAGTGCCTTTCTTGATACACATTTAATTTGAAACCAGGGTTCGCCTTTTCAAAGTTGGCTTGGGCCCTGCGATCAAAATAGTCGCCGAGTCTCTTGCCGCTGCGCTTGAATGCGTTTCTCCTTCTCGCTCTCTGGTAGAGCGTCCAGCTCCGAGAAGATAAGAGGGGCGGACTCGGGGATCTCGATTTCTCTTGAAGAACCTGCCGCATTGGCAAATCGACTTCCACGGCCAGAGTCTCTAGTTGCGATCGAAGTCACCACATGGGTATTCATATCCACATGCTGTACTAAATCGTCGGACTCGGGTTTGTACGCCATGACCAAGGCATAGAGACCCCGGGGCTTGAAGAAGCTCTCCTTCATGTTGTCCAGATACTTGTTTGACTCATATTTCACGTATTGTCTCCTAGACAGCTCAACACTTTGTATGGACGACCATGGCACCGACGAGGACGAAAAACATGGTGCCAACGGCGATGTCGGTGGCAAGGACTGCTCTGGCCCAGGCCAGATTGAATGCATGGAAAGCTGGCTGAAGCTAATGGACGACTCAAAGTCAGCGTGCATACTCACAGCATCGATGAGGAGGAACTGAGGCTATACCTGAAGAGCTTCTATACCTGAAGAGCTTTTCCGAAGCCATCCAAAAAGTCAAGAAACTCTACCTGCTCGACGCCGCATGTTCGGAGCATCGGCGCGTATGCGCGAATAAAGCCTCGTTCTTTGCTCTTTGGCCGACGCTGAGGCAGGATGACGGGCATTTCCAGTTTTCCGGCAACTGGTGAGTACTTGGGAGGTGGGTGGATCTTTATGAAAGCATCCATCACTTCGTCGATGTCGCGAGCGTTCTCTAAGCTGCATGTCTTTGGGTTCTTGGGCGATTTCCTGCTGAACCTCGTCAAGTTCTTATGCCACTTCCTCGCCGTCAGATGATTCGACTGAGGAGGTTTCTGAAACCTCGGCTTCGTCCTTAGTTGGGGAAGGGTCCTGCAGATGAAACTGAGCTGCAGTCTTTTTGGTGTCATGGTCGGCCATTGCCTCTCGCGCAAGGCCATATGCGCCGGTCACACCTCTCCCCAGCAGCTTGATGGGAAACATTTCGAACCTTCTTCAAAGAATTGCAAAAGCACCTAGGTCTAGTTTCTCTACGGACAACGTTAAAAGGATTTTGTTGCTTCGATATGGAGGATGTTGACTGACACGCGACCGTTTCAACGCTGCATGCTGGCCCTCATTATATACACTTTCGAGTCTCACCAGCGAAGGACAGCCTATTGAACCCGTATATCAAAAGAAGCGCACGAGGGGCACTGAAGTTCACCGTGAGGCAGTGCCTTCTCGAGGAATACTCCAGTCTAGGCCCTACGGTAACTCCCACGCCTTGCGAAATCGCGGAGATTTCCCCATTAATATATGGTCTGAGGCGTCTTTGGCCATTGAGCGTTGCAGCTCGGCACAGGCGAGCCGATGCAAGGGAAAAGCTTCTTCTCGTCATTGGCGAAGGATTGGGACTATTTCGCGAGACGCACGAGGTGGGATCAGGAGGGAGTTGGCAAGCGTCATAGGTGTGCCATGTCGCCCATTTCTGGCCACTCCTGGGGATGCCGTGCGATTTTAGGGGGACTGCGGCACATCCGCAGTTACTTGGTTAGCCCGGGGAATCAAGGAGGGATGCACTACTGGTAACAAGTAGAGGCATCTAGAGGGACGCCCACAGACAAGTATAGGGTCGCCTGGTGAGGAGCTACCAGGCTGACTAAGGCAACTCACTAGCTTGTGACCACCGCGGTCCTTCTTCCTGCGGTAACACGACCGCATGGCGTTTCAGAACGCGTCCTCTTTCGAACCATCCTGTCGACCTGCTTCCCCCTCCCACTCTCTCGGTGACATCGCGGTCGGCCGGTTCTCCTTGTTTGTGACTCGTCTCCTACTCGATGTGAACAGAAATGACAGCCTGTCAAGCCGTCTATCTCTCGCACTCGAACGGGTTCCAATGTTTCACTCTCATCAACTAGAACAACATTCCACAACCAATTCCTCGCTCCTTGCTCCATTGAAAGAAAGAACATCGCGCAATATGGGTGTTCTCTTATGGCAATCACTGGTCAAAAAGATGGCCGTGTTTCTGAGACTCAAGTCCCGACGCGGCACGTGTATTCACTCTTATGTTGTGTTGCTCCCCTTTCTGTCTCGCCGTGTTCCATGGTGGTAAAATCCACTGCATTTCTCCTCCATCGCTGTCTCTCATGTCGACCTTTTCTCATCCTCTCCGCGAAGGGCAATTTGCGTGAATTTGCAAGAAAAAGGAACAAGACTAGAGCATAACTTCTGCGGCAATGGAAGAGACACACAACCCACACAACCCGTGCTCCCAACCAACGTACGTTCCAGCACCGAGGGATCTGCGGAAGAGCGCCGTGAGCAGCATGTCGCGTCTGTGGAGATCAAATCAAGCCCCGAGCAGCACTGCTACTTCACCGAATTCCGCTGGGAAGACTTTCGTTGTTCCTCTCTTCCTGGCCACGTCCCGTCGGTCGGCCCAAAACGAAGTGTTCACTCGCGGTGCATTGCCTGCCAGCACAAGGTCTAGAACTTCAACATGTTCAGTTACAGAAAATGCGCCCTCCAGGGTTGGAGATGTTCCACCACCGTCAGTTCCAAGAGATAACGAAGATGAGCAGTCCGACATGTACGCAGGGAGCTTGCGCGAGCAGCCATCTATCAGTGAGTCGACTATTGAACCTGTACCACTGGCGCGAAATATGGACGATGAACCGACCCCTTCTGAACGTCAAGCCATGCGATCGTACCGAAATGGCAGCACCACCAGCAGCCATTCCTCGAAGCGCAGCAGCAGAAGGCATGGGATCTTCTCCAAGAAATCATATCGTGACCCAGATGTCAACGCAAAGGCAAGAATCAGCTTCGCATTTGGTGTCACTTTGTTGGTTGCTGTAATCATCTGTAAGTGGGAGCCATCAAACTTCACGGATGTAGCTGATACATCCAGACTTGGTTCTTGCGGCTACCGGCGTCGGCAAGAACACTATGTTTCATGCCCTCTCGATCCTTCTGATCTTGACCTTGACCGGGGTCTTCATCCATCAGCTCATCCGCATGTTCATGCTCATGCGACGACCGAGGAGGTCAAGACATCGGACAACACATGGGACTCGGCGCCCGCATGCGACGAGACAGACTAGAGGTCAACGTGATGGCAGAGGGAGACGAAATCAGCAGATTGACGAGCTGGTTCTTGAAAAGCCCATCCAGATACACATGGCCGAGGATGCTGGTTTTGGCCCAGATGTTGAAAGTCAAGCAGCGATCCGACCTCCCCCGCCTGTGTATGGTAACACTCGAACAAGCATGGTAAGTATCCGAAGGAAATAACTGTCATAGGTGGGATTAACACTGTTTGGCAGAGACTGAACCCAGACTTGGTCCACTGGAAGGAAGTACAAGTACCGCCCACACCTCTAACACCCACCTACGAAGAGGCATTGAACCAAGTACATCAGACTGTCGGATATCGACCACCGAGCTACTTGTCGGAGAGTGGCACGACTGATGCGATGGAGACTCGGACTAGGGACGTTGACGCTGCTCTTGAACATATCCATCCACTGGAGCGTGATCGGTTGCGTAGGTTGACGGCTGCTGCGCTTGAGGGCCGCAACAACGGTCTGGCCTAGTCACCAATAACGGGATACCATGCGTCTGTGGACAGGACTGGTCCACCCAGCAAGTGCATTGACCAAAGACGGAATTTTAGTGATGGATTACCATGTTATCTATTCACATTATGTGGCCCTTGGAGACATGTTTGGACATTTCACGCCTCAACACGAGGCCAATTGGGGTATCTTGACGTCCATCTTTGGTTTCCTCCTGGTTCGAATCATGTCATCTCATCATCATCATTTGTCGGCGGGAAGAGAAACTAGTGCTTGGCAGCCTCCTTATGAACATCGGCTTGACGGTTGTGTTTCTGCTCATCGAACTTGTCCGAGATGGCATCACCAGCTGCCTGAGCACGAGTGCCAAGGCTGGCATTGTCGTCCTTGGCGACGTTCTTGTTGGCCTCCTTGGAAGCGGTGGAGGCGGAGCCGGCAAGGGACTCCTTGACGTAGTTGGCAGTGTTCCTGAAAGTGAAAGGTCAGTTAGTCACTATGGAGGCAGGATTGAGAGTTGTATGGAGCAGGACCGCTTACTTAATGTTATCCATTGCAATAAACAGTGGTGGGTATGTGTGGTTTTGAATTCTGATCTGTTCCGCGGTTCTCTTGTCGCTGAAAGTATTGTTGATCAAAAGGGTATAATCCACGAAGGACTTGCCAGTGTTTATATAGACGCCTAGAAGGGCCCTCGGCGGAGGAACAATGAAGATGACGATCAGCTGGCCATCCTTTGATCTGCTCCCAAGATCGAAGCATAGGTATAGTAGAGAGTATAGGCCAATACGTCATGGGCAGATTCTAATGACGCCAATGACGTCTCACCACCAATCAGCAACGAGGGCGAGGCAATGCACGTGACTGTTCCTGGAACCAGGGCCTTGGCAGACCCATTGGGCGCTTCCTTTCTCATTCCTTCTCGATCTCCAACGCCGCTTTGTGCTCTGGGGGCAACTTTCAGCACTGCCACAGCTGCAGATCGGCTGTTGCTTGACCACGTCGATCGGATCTCGATCAATCGATTTGTATAGAGTGCCACATACTAACCTAGGTATGTACAAGGAGGGGCTCAATCTGACTCCCTCGGTCATCAGCGACACCTGCTTGGATCAACTAATCCCCGCGCTTACAGACCCTTCTATCGCGACCAACAATGGTACCTATTCTGAAGCCCACATGTCTTCGCGGAATGAAGTACTTGTAGACAGAAGTCATTGTTACGTCCAGAAACAGAAGATGGTGACATCAAATGCAACTTCCCACTCAAGCGTTTTTGAGCCCTCTGATCTCGTCGAGTTGTTTGGCGCTCGACCTACAAGAAAACCTCGATCGTAATTACTAGGTGATGTTATCGCGCTGGCTCAAATATCACCCGTATTCTTCGCGAGATCTAAACGATAGGTAGGAAAGCCCTCACGCCTTCTTTTTGTCAGAAAGCCCCGGTCCTGAAGCACTACAGTACAGAATACTTCAGGGCCTTCATCGACTACCGTTCATTCAGTTAGCTCACTTCAGATCCAGCCCTGCCGCACCCCAACAAATACAAGGTGATACGAATTCGCAGAAGAAGTGCCGAACCAATCTCGTTGCTGCCCAGACAAGTCCACATACGACAACGAACTCGAAACAAGCACTTCGATCTTTAGGGTCGTCTCGCAAGCTTTGGAAGTGCGCGACAGCAACCGCTAGCAAGGCTCTTAAATTTGTGGTGTGACAGAGATATATTCGACCACTCCGAACAACCGGAGCTGAACAACCGACAGCTGGGGTGATGCTCTGCTGCGGCTATTTTAACGGATCTATCACTGACCGCTCCAGTTGATGTCAAGCGATCATCGGATTTATCCATGTTGTGAATAACAGTGCTGCATGTTTGTCTACTATAATGACAGCCCGTGGCACCACAAAACGGCCCGTATTCCTGCCAAGCCTCTCCAAATGGTTGTCATTCCACGCCATATTAATAACAGTCACCGATATCAACCCACAACTGATTCTATCCTCCCGCCCTCTTCGAAAAAAAATAGGTCACGAAAAGTCCGGTATAAGGCGGTACCGGCATTAACGCACGACGCACAAAATCTATCCGGAATATCCTAAATGCACAACATGCATAAGCTCTTCGCAAATTGTCAGTAGGTGCCTTTGTGAATCTCCAGAATTCATCGATAGATTGGCTGCTTGTGGTGTGATATCTCCAAGTCCAAAGTTCTTCTTCCTCAAAAATGGAGGCAATATGTTTCTTTTCATCTCCCTCGGTCAATCATCAACATGGCCTTTGTAGGAAACTTTGTTACCAATTACGATCGCACCTTAAATGCTGAAGGGCCTGGCACTCCCTCGGGATTCCAGCGACGCGATGAGATCGAGGATCAAACCACCCTTCCTGGCCGTCGTCAGCGTGGGATAGGAGAACAATCCAAGCAAGCTGTTGACGGGGACAGTTTGAAAACTCCTTCTTCCTTGCCTCCAAGTCGGCTCGGCGGGGATGAAGCTACCAACGACGAGCAAGAGACCTCCGAGAATAGAGGAAAACAGGTCAGAGACCTGGCACGCCAATATACGCACGAATCAGCACATATCCTTAATGAACAGAGCTTGTTCAATCCAGAAAAGGACTCATATTTAGATCCTTCTTCCGATAGTTTCCAGCCCACTTCCTGGTCTAGGGCGCTGTTTGAACTACGAAGCCACGATGAGCCGAGGCGATGGAAGGGCAGATCAGCCGGATTCTGTTTCAGAAATCTGAGTGCTTACGGCTTTGGCGCCGAAACTGATTATCAACGAAGCGTTGGAAACATGGGCCTACATCTCTTTGGCTTGCTGCGGGACTACATTACTGGGCGTCGACACCAAAGGAGGATCGAGATCCTGCAAAACCTGGATGGTGTCGTCCAACCAGGTGAACTGCTTGTTGTTCTGGGACCGCCTGGATCCGGCTGCACTACGTTCCTCAAAACTCTTGCTGGTGAAACGCATGGATATCACACCAGCAACGATTTCCATATGAACTACCAAGGTATCAGCTGGCATCAAATGCACAAGAACTTTCGCGGCGAAGCCATTTACACTGCAGAACAGGATGTTCATTTCCCACAGTTGACTGTTGGCGACACACTCTACTTTGCTGCTCGAGCTCGGGCCCCTAGATTTCTACCTGCCGGCGTCAACAAAGAAGTCTATGCCCAACGCCTCCGCGACGTTGTTATGGCGGCCTTTGGAATTCGCCATACTGTCGACACTAGGGTCGGAAACGAATATGTTCGAGGAGTATCTGGTGGCGAGCGTAAGAGAGTGACTATTGCAGAGGCGGCTCTCAACGGTGCTCCTCTCCAATGCTGGGATAATTCGACCCGCGGTCTGGATAGCGCCAATGCAATTGAGTTTTGCAAGTCTTTGAGATCGTCGGCGGAGATCGCTAGTATAACGGCGGTCGTCTCAATTTATCAGGCACCACAGGCAGCATTTGACGTTTTTGATAAGGCTCTCGTTCTATACGATGGACAAGAAATATACTTTGGCCCAGCGAAAGCTGGAAAGCAATATTTCATAGGCCTCGGATTCGAGAAACCTGCCCGTCAAACTGATGCGGACTTCCTCACCTCGATGACCAACCCAAAGGAGCGGGTTCCACAGAAAGGCTTTGAGCATAAGGTCCCTCGAACGGCGCAAGAGTTTGTTTTCGCTTGGAAGAAAAGTCCCGAATATAGAGCCCTCCTAGCCGATATCGAGCTCTTTGAGAAGCAACACCCAATAGGTGGCGAAGATCTTCACAAGTTCGAGGAGTCTAGGAGACTGCAACAAGCTAAAAGACAACACCTGAGTTCTCCATACACGCTCTCCTATCTGGAACAAGTTCAGCTGTGTGTTTGGCGCGCATACAGGCGCCTGGTAACCGATCCTACGGTCACTCTTACCGCTCTTTGTGCCAATTTCACCATGTCGTTGGTGACCGCATCGGTCTTTTATGACCTACCCGACAACACCTCCTCCTTTTTCTCCCGTGGTACTCTCCTATTTTTTGCCGTCCTCATGAGTGCCTTCAGCTCAGCACTGGAAATTCTCACCCTTTATGCACAACGTCCTATTGTCGAGAAACACGCGCGGTACGCTCTTTATCATCCATCTGCCGAGGCGTTTGCCTCTATGATAATGGACATGCCATACAAAATTGTCAACGCCATTCTGTTCAATGTCAGCTTATATTTTCTGACAAATCTACGCCGAACGCCAGGCGCTTTCTTCTACTTCCTGTTGATATCCTTCATGCTCACCATGACAATGAGCATGATGTTTCGCACAATTGCGTCGGTGTCTCGTACTCTTCAGCAAGCCCTCACGCCGGCTGCCGTCATCATTCTTGCTATTATCATCTATACTGGATTTTCGATTCCTACAACCTATATGCTAGGATGGGCTCGCTGGATGAACTATCTGGATCCGGTGGCGTATGGCTTTGAGGCTTTGATGGTCAATGAGTTCTCGGGCAGGGCGTTCCCCTGCGTCACGATTGTCCCTCCGTACGGGTCATTGGCTCACGGCGTCTGCTCTGCAGTTGGCGCAGTTGCCGGTCAAGATTTCGTCAGCGGGGAAACATACATTGAATCTGCTTATAACTACAAGGCGTCACACAGATGGCGGAATTTTGGCATTATATGGGTCTTCATGGCCTTTCTCTGTGGCACATATCTGGTGGCTGCTGAGTACGGCCAAGAAAAGAAGTCCAAAGGCGAAGTCCTCGTCTTCCGTCGAGGGAAAATGCCCAAGGACCTAATGAAAATCACGCCTACTGATGGTATTAGAGCGAGTAATGGTGCTGAGGTCGACGCTGAAGCAGCCATTGTGGGAACTCGAGCTCACTATTCGGACCAACACGATTTACAGAATGCGGCTGCCATTATCCAACGCCAGAAGAGGATCTTCCACTGGAGAGATGTCAGTTATGACATCAGAATCAAGGGGAAAGGCAAGCGGATTCTCGACCATATCGATGGTTGGGTCAAACCGGGTACACTTACCGCCATGGTCGGTGTAAGTGGCGCCGGAAAGACTACTCTTCTCGACGTCCTTGCCACTCGTGTCACAAACACTACAGGTGTAGTTACTGGCGAGATCATGGTCGATGGAAGACCGAGGGATAACTCATTCCAGCGGAAGATTGGCTACGTTCAGCAGCAAGATCTTCACCTAGCTACATCGACTGTTCGGGAATCCCTTACTTTCAGCGCTCTCTTACGTCAACCAGCTCATATACCTCGAAAGGAGAAAATTGCCTATGTGGAAGAAATTATCAAGCTTTTGGACATGCAGCCATTCGCAGACGCAATAGTCGGAGTTCTAGGGGAAGGACTAAATGTTGAACAACGAAAAAGGCTAACTATTGGCGTCGAACTGGCTGCTAGACCTCAGCTACTCTTCTTCCTAGACGAACCGACTTCTGGGCTAGACTCGCAAACCTCGTGGTCTATCCTCAGTCTACTGGAGAGATTAAGGAACAATGGACAAGCGATACTCTGTACTATCCATCAACCATCCGCAATGCTTTTCCAGCGCTTCGATCGCCTATTGCTACTTGCCGATCGCGGGAAAACAACCTACTTTGGGCCTATTGGTGAATCCTGCAAGACTGTCATCGCATATTTTGAGAGAAATGGCGCACCCTCATGCCCGGTTGGAGCTAACCCGGCTGAATGGCTGTTGAACATCACGGGCGGAGCTCGCGATCAGTCGTATCGTTGCGATATTGATTGGCCGCAGGTGTGGAAGTCGTCCCCTGAATTCCAGGCAGTGCACGCTGAACTCGACGACCTGGAGGCCAAACGCCCCACGTTGATCGATCATCTCTCGACAGGAAAAGACGGCGAAGATTCCTATCGCTCCTATGCGGCTCCATTCTGGCTCCAGTACTACGAGGTACAGAAACGCGTCTTTCAACAGTACTGGCGAACACCCAGTTACATTTATTCCAAACTCATCCTGTGCGCTGCGAGCGCACTCTTCATCGGCTTCTCCTTCTTTAATGCCAAAAACACCCAACAAGGTCTCCAGAATCAAATGTTCGGCCTGTTCATGCTGCTGACCATCTTCGGGCAACTTGTCCAACAGATCATGCCCCTTTTCGTTACTCAGCGATCTCTGTATGAAGTCCGTGAGAGGCCAGCCAAGACGTACTCCTGGAAGGCATTCATGCTCTCGAACATCGTTGCCGAGATTCCTTGGAACTTTGCCGGGGCGGTACTTTTGTTCTTCTGCTGGTACTACCCCATCGGTCTTTATCGGAATGCCGAGCCTACGAACGCTGTAGAGGAACGCGGTGCCTTAATGTGGCTGCTTGTCCTCGCATTCCTGATGTTTACATCGACTTTTGCGCACATGGTCATTGCGAGCATTGAGATGGCTGAGACGGGCGGCCATGTCGCCAACCTCATGTTTTCTCTCTGTCTGACGTTTTGTGGGTGAGTATCTCCCCCGGCACTTTTATTGGCCCTTGTTGCGATTTATTTACTGAGGCTGTTTGCTTTCTAGTGTCCTGGCCACGCCAAATGCACTGCCTGGCTTCTGGATATTCATGTACAGAGTATCGCCTTTCACCTACCTCGTTGCGGCAATGCTCTCAACCGCCGTAATGGACACCGACGTCCGCTGCGCGGAGAACGAATACCTCCGGTTCAACCCTCCTCCGGGCGAATCATGCGCAGAATACATGGAACCCTATATCAGCGTAGCCGGTGGCTACCTCCTCAGCGGTACCAGTGGCTCGGCAGGCGGTAATTGGAGTTGCGCCTATTGTCCGATCGGCAAAACCAACACGTTTTTGGCGTCGCTGTACATCAATCCGCAGGATCGCTGGAGGAATCTCGGACTCCTTTGGGTCTACATCGTTTTCAATGTATTTGGCGCTTTGTTCCTGTATTGGCTTGGCCGTGTTCCAAAAGTGAAGAACAACATGATTGGGAGGGTTTGGAGGGGGGCTAGGAGGAAAGCCAAGGTGAACGACGAGAAGGTTGACAGTCAATCGGCTGGAGTTGTTTCGGGTTGGTCACCATCCAGGTTGTTGCGTCTCTTCAGAACAAGGCGGTCCGGCTCATAGGTCATCACATGATGGAAAGAGTGTGAACGAATGCCCCCGGGACGTTGCTAACGCCGTAACCTAGATAGACATACAGAGAGGTAGATAGGCAGATGGGCTAGGCATTGACCATACTACCATAGTATCTGATCATACGATTCCGTTCTGTTTCATTTTCATTTTCATTTCATTTCTTTTTTCGGTCAAGTCTTATCCCCGTCTCGCCTCGTCTTGTCTTGTCTCGATCGTAATCGACGTGCCATTTTATATGCGAGGTGCGTCCAGGCACTAGGCATAGCATCATCACCACCGGTACCGCGGCCAAGGTGTTATCCAGATACGCTCGGAAACCAGGGGAAATACTGGAAAATAAATAGACAAATAGACTCAAACCAAAAACACGCCGCCAAATAGGCCCCAAGCCCGAACTTTCCTGATTTTGTTCGTTGGTTGAAAACCCGCTCGAGTTCCGAGTTCCAAGCTCCCGCCTCCCCAGCTCAAGGCTCGTCGTCGCCACTACCCTACCAGTCATTTTTTCCCTTTCCCTGCGCCTCCTCAGATCTTCTTAGGCGCGCCTGCACACTTGACGCCCCTGCCGACGCGGCGCAAAAACGTCCACGCGGCGCGATCGTCCTCGAAGGCAATGTACCCATCAAAGGCCGTGGCGGGGGTGTTTTTGAGGACCTTGGCGACGACCTCGTCGACGGCGAGCACGTCGGCGATGGAGATTGCCTGCGCGTCGCAACCGCCATTGCCACTGCCCTCGCCGTCGCTCTCGCACACGATCCGCATCTCGATCTCCGGCGGCACGGGCAGAATGCGGAGCCCGCTCCCTCCCGCGCGCGGCAGGTGCATCAGCTCGCACACCTTCGGGCACAGGATGTTTGACTGCGGGACCAGGAAGACCAGCTGGGTGTGCGGCGTGAGGAGGAGGGAGGAGATGGTCGTGTGTGTCTGCGGATAGATGATCGAGGCGACGGTCGGGCAGGAGAGGAGGTAGGTGCGCTGTTCCGTATTACTGACGCTGCGTTGTTGGTGTTTGTTGGCGCTCTTGTGGCTTTTGTTATGATGATAATGATGATGATGATGATGATGATGATGATGATGTTGTTGTTGTTGTTGTTGGTATTGCGGTCGCGATTTCGTGCTCGAGTAGCGCCCCTCGTCCCCTTGGTGGTCTGCCTGCTGTCCATCAGAGACTATGGCCTCTGTGGCGATGGCGCCGTTGCTGACGAGCCGCTCTTGGTGCTTCGACCTGTGCTCGCCTCGCGCTGCTTTGCGCGACGCTGCCTTGACGTCCGTCGTGAAGCAGCAGTTCTTGACCGGCGGGAGCGAGCACCTCCCGGTCGGGTAGGCAAAGTCCCAGCACGAGACACCCAGGGCTTCCATCTGCGCCGTCAGGTCGATTGTGTTCATGGTTGTAGGTGCGTGCTGCTTCGACGCCATTTCCGTCACGTCTTTTGACGTCGCCGAGGCTTTCCCCAAGCTGGCGCTGGACTGCCTGAAGGCTTGCGTGCTGAAATGCATATGGAGGAGAGGAGCCAACGAGGCTAGGATTTTCGAGAGCTTTTTCGTTTTGGCCCCGAGTTATGTTCGAAGACAGAGGCAAAAACCACACCCCCTGTGTCTTGTGATGCCTTGGTGCGTGTGGTTGGTGGCGTTCTGGAGTCTTCCGACGAATCAAGAATATAGACCTCCTGACCGACCAGCCTCGTGGCTATTGAGCAGAGTAGATCGTTTTGTCGTTGCGTTCACTGGTTGATGGCAGCTGATCGTGCGCGAACAGATGTCAATGTCCAACTAGTCGTAATAAATAAGCATACAATCAAGAAGTGCCTCAAGTAAGCCCCCAGCCCCCTTCAACTGTACGAGGAAGATATAGTGCACTGAATGGCTATGCGGATGCGGGGCGGGAGCGAGATATAGCACGAGGCATGACTGCATCCGGTGTCTACCCGAGAAAGGAAAGGAAAGACGTTCTCAAAGCAGATCAAAGCTGCGGCACCGCGGAGAGCCATATCCAGGTACATAAGACGTCCTACCGCCAAGGTCGCCTGACCCCCCAGGCCGTGTGCAGGGCGCCGAGGTTGCACTTCGACCCTCCCTGTCCTTGTTAGGTGAAACGAACCCTTACCTGAGGTAAGAAGGAGGCGTCAGGATTAGCAAATCATCTCGCAAATTCTTTGGCATTTTCCTCCTGTTGAGCGATTTTCCCCCGGTCCGATATGCCCTCCTTGGTTTTCTGGAAGCCGCATGGAAACGCGGGAACGAGGGCTGGCCTGGAAAGGGATGTCCGGTGAGAGGTCCGTGGTCAGTTTTCACTAGGAAAGGAAGCTGGAATCACCGTGGTTTAAATGGCTATCAAAACTAACGCAAGAACAAAAAAGAGCGTACCCCGCAGCCGGTTAGCCGTTTGACGTACCTACTGTACCTGTAGAAGTATGGGCCACTTCGACTGGTATTCGAATAGGCTGACGGTGCCGAAGTCGCGAGGCCGAGCTGGCACCAGCTGGGCGGCTGCGGCTGATGATGGTCCATGGATATTTTCCGATCAAGCCACTTGGGGCAGGGCGAAAGCTGGGGATGAGGTGAGCCTGATAGGCCTCCATCAGCAAATAATGACCCAGTATTCAGAGGAGATAAGTCAGCAATGGTTGGGCAGCGTAACAGCGAGACAAAAGTGCAAAAAGTTGGGATGGTGGCTGGTATATCGAGGTGGTATTCAAATCGCTGGACGGTCGACAAGAGCGCTCACTCGTATATCCCTCAATTGGTGGCTTGCGGAGCCATGCCACACACGCATCTGGGCACTTTCCGAGATCGACCAGTGCATCCAGGAGGGCGACTCTTGCGCCGGGGGGCGCTGAATAACCTTTACGTGACGTGTGGTTGGGCGGCCATTTCTCGGCCTGAAGCCACCCTCTGAATTAGGGAATGGGACGAAGGTGGACTTGGATGCGAGAATGGACCCCTTGGGTCAGAAAGGAAGAGCCATTTAGGCCTCTTCATTGCGATACTCCGTGGAAAAAAATGAGTCCAGTGCCGTGAGGTTGCTCACCTTTCTCTCGTGAGGCAGAGGGATGTAAAGCAATATATACTATCAGAATGGATATATACAGAAAGTCCCTTGTTCAAGGGGATCGTTAGAGAACAGTTCGAATGCCTTAGCAACTGGGCATCTAGCTTCATTCTCCGACACGGTGAACGCTCCCGCTCGCCTCATGCCCGTCGATGCGGGGAACGACGACAAGCTCCTTCTGTGGTTCAATTGGCAGGCAACACAACCTTGAAGACCAATACTTGATTGTCAAGACTGTACCCGCCCTCATCAGCATACGGCAGCAACCCGCCGTTCATAAATCCATTCTGGGTGATGAAGTCATTGTCGCTCAAGCTGAATATGAAATACTCGCCGTCGGACTTGGTATACCCATCCTTGCAGGTCGGGCTTGAAGGATCAACCGGAACGACAGCAATCGACTCCCACTTTTCGTTCAGGAGACCAGCATCTTGAGCCCCACCGTTGTGCAGGCCGAATCGGTTGAGCTGAGAATTGACATTGTAGTCGAGCCATGAGCAGTACGTGGCGGGTATTATGGCCGAAGCGAGCACCCCATTTACCGAGGCCGCAGAGCAAGTTGTGCAGTCGTACGTGTTTCCCGCGAGGTTGGTCGCTTTGGAGATGTCAATAACATCGATGTGGCGGTATCGGGATAGTGAGTTGGATTGACCATGGCCACGGCCGGAGTCACGGGCAAGGACAAGGAATTGTGTTGGGCTGATGTAGTGGATCTCGGATTGAGCAGCAACCAGAGTGTTGTTGTTGAAGACCGGGAGTGGAACCATATACTCTGCCTTGTAGATTGGCGTGGAGGGATCACTCACATCATACTCGAGCAAGCGGCTAAGACGCCGTGTTGAGGAATTGCCACCGCCCTCTTGAGCTAATGCCGACTGCATCAGTGCATAGAGAGTTTTCTTGTCGGGCGAAGAGGTCAGGCCTTCGAGACCTTGGTTGTTCGACCGTCCTGTGTTAGGGGTTGCTGGGATTGTCTCGAAATCAGGGTTATAACGAGGTGGACTATCGGCGTTAAAAGACTCAGTTCCATTTCTCTCGGGAATGATTGCAGAAGGAGGTCGGATGGCTCCCGTCATTTTACCACTATGATCGAAATGGTAGATGTAAGGGCCATATTCATCGGAGACCCAGAAGCCACCCGAACTGAGGACTAGGCCTTCAGTATCTCCACACACGCGATGGCCCCCCGTACCATTGCCGCCAAAGCCATCCCCCGTGTAGGTGGCAGATGGAAGGTCGGGGAAGCCGGGGAAGGTGAGGTAAGGAGGCCTGAGATCGGCATCAAGACCAGTCAGTGGTGTCCCAGTGGGGTCCGTGAAGCGGATTGTGTCGAGGTATTGCAAATGCACATTTGGCGAGCTGGGGTTCGAGGCCGTAGAGTTGTAGTTGGGCGTGAAGGTGATCTGGAACTTGTGGACTCGGGGTTGATAATTCAGGGTGCCTTCGGTGTTCCAACCACGGTCGGGTAGAGCCCAGAGTATGCCACTATAAACTCCATTGCTGTCGACTCTCCATGAGTGTTGGTCGATGGCAGCGCTACTGCCAATACCTCCCGCAGTGTCTCCAAATTTGTCGCGGGAATCTGACGGCGTGAATCCATAGCCAGCAAGAGCCTGATAGACGTAGGTTTGGCCATTGCAGGTAGTAGTATTGACAGCCGCACCAGCTCGTCGAGCAGGAGATGCCAACGCAAGGCTGGCCGCCAACGTGGAGAGAAGCAATGTTTTCATAACCATTGTGATTGGTTGTACCAAGGATATTTAGCAATTAACAGGGGTAATTATTGGTCGCCTGGGAGAAAGGGGGAACTCTGTACAGTAAGCTCACCGAAACGAACGAGGTGGCAAACCTGGATGCTCTGGAAATGCAGGAACGATTGGTACTACAGAGCAACTGAACAAGTTCTTGAGCGACCTTTTAACCCAGACGCAGCGAGGGTTGGCCATCGGATGACGGCTCTAGAACAATCTGCACGTGTGCAGTTGAATCTGCTTGATTCGTGCGAGCATCGCTACCTGCCAAAAGAAAAACCTGCAGATCCAAGCGAGAAAAGCTAGATGCTACCTGGACAAGAGCACTAAACGGAGGGTACATTTGTGCAATCTCGGCAGGCTAGATGGGCGCCCTGACTTGGAAATCGAAGCATCTCAACTGACACCCGTCGGGTGAAGAAGACCACAATTAGGGATTTGAATGATATAATGGAAGAATCAAAAGCTTAAGGGACACTGAGCGAACTAATAACATAGCTAACTTGTGAGAAGGTGAGCCGAGGGAAAGTGACCCGGTCCGTAGCTAACTCAAGGAGGCTAGTACACTTCGTTAAATAAGTTGGCTATTCGCGTAGTCATACTTAAAGCAGATATAGCCATAACTCGGCTGTATTAATACCTATATTTCTTCTCTCTTATACTAGTGAAGCGATCTCGTTTTAGAACACCCTCCTTCATCAGCCCTGGTCGATGGGATCCATTAAGGATGCTGAGGTCTCAATCTGGGTCCCCTCTAATATTCCGTCCGGACTATTCGGTGCCGCTCCTGCTTAGCAGTTAGTATCAGAGGATGAAGTCGAATCCTTTGAATGCCCATTGATTACCAAAAAAAGAAAAAAACCACAATGAAACATTATTTGACGATGGCTTAGGTTATTAGCCAATTCCTCCGACAGTAGGTATCACGTCCCTATCAGTCAACTAGCTTCCTCAGGGTTATGTATTTAGCTAGGGCGGAACGAAACCACTGCGGTCAATTAGTCCAGCAGCCCACTGACTAACTAACCGACAAGCCAACGAACAAGCCATTCAGGTCAGTCAGTCATTCATTCATAGCGGTCACCACTTTCCCTCCGCCCTTCCTGACCATCCAACTCCAATGCTTCGTCGGATCGTCCAACATATCCCTCCAAGCCGGCAAATCAGGCGCGCCAGGCCCGAGCCGGAGCTCGATCGCCTTGATGGCTAACTCGGTGTACTTCCGAGCCCCTCTCGCGCTCCCGACGGCGCTGTACATCAGCGCCGCATAGCAGTAGGCCGGGTCGAGGTAGCCGTCTAGACCTTCCTCGCGGTACAGCCGGATCAGGAGCTCTGCATGCTTGACGCTAGCGGCGGAGCGTGGGTCTGACCAGGCCGAGAGCGTCCGTTGGAGGACAGCCATTTCAGTCAGAACTGCGTCTGCGTCTGCGCCTCTGCCTCGAAGGCAGCGCGGGCAAGTGCATGTGAAATGGAACGCGTCGGACAGGTACTTTTGCCTCGTGGCGCGCGTGTCCAGGGGACTGGTGTACGCGATTGTGATCTCCTGGTCCTTGGGAATGGGACGCACCGCACGCACGACGTGCGTCAGCGTCGACGAGTTGACGTGAAAAATGGCGTTTGGCGCGCAGTCGTGATTCATGCGCGATGACTCGGGGATGATGGTTAGGTGAGGAACTGTCGCTTCGATAGATCCTTTGTTCTCTCCCAGCCGCATCTCGAACGAGTTTGCGCTGGCAATGTCCTGTGCGAGGATGCTCGAGTCGTCGGAGAGGGTGGCTAGTTTTAAGAAAGATTCGCGCGACGGGCCTGGTAGCTGGGTTACGGCCAGCCGTAGGAATTTCTCTCGCTGGTCCTTGGAAAGGAAATGTTCCTTGTACGCGAGCAATACGGGCGTGTATGCTGTAATTGTGTCACCACGCTGGATATCGCGTTTGGCGAGCATCCCGATCCCCTTGCCCGGGACTGGATGAGTATACCAGGCACCCGTGAAGCTGTTGATGCCAAGAGTGTCCAGCACAGACGAGGGATGCTGCAAAGAGGCCAGGAGGATGGCGAATCCCTCTGCGATCTCAGGCGTGGTAAATATCGAGATGCCCCTGCCATTGCTGAAGTGTCTGTCGGTGTACACGCACAGTTTGCTGTCAATTTGGCTGACCTTCAATGTACACGCTGGCTCATACGACCAAGGCGCAAAGGCGTTGGGCGAGATGGTATCGTTCGACACTAGACCGATGTCCAGGTTGTCACGCAAGGGTAGCTGCTGGTCAGAGCCGATTCTGTGTATGGTGTCTCCTTCAACGTGTGCTCCTGTGACAAGTAAGGATAGACAAAGCAACGAAACGAAGCTGTGTGTCAGCACACGTGTCTTCTTCAGCGCCATGGCCTATTCATGCGGAAAAGAAACATATGCAGCTCAAATCCGCCTGGTAGAGGCGCCATGAACGTGAAGATAGCATCCGAAGGCATTCATTAGGGAACAAAAGGGCCGGACTCGTTTTCGTGCAGGATGATCAATGATCTGGGAAGCCCAGCACGCCAGCCCCACCTGTCATCCATTCTTTTACTCAAGAGGCGTCATTTCTCGACCTCACACCGCCGAGACCAGCCAAGGGCGCGAAGCAAGAGACGGAGGGAAGACGTTTGTAGACACCAAGAAATTTCCAAGAAATACCAAGGCCACGTCGGGAACCCGGGAGCATGGTTTGCTGCATACATGCAATGATGCTTAGCCTGGGTTTCTTCTGCTTTGCAGCACCACGCATGGGATCGTGCGCCAGTCGCTCAGCTGCAGGATTGGGAGGAAGTGCATTTTAAGCAGCATGAGGCTGTGAGATAGATCACATTCAAGGGAGACCCCGGAGATTCGGTTGAACGAGTATGAAAAAGACCTGTTGGGAGCTTATGTGGAGACTCACTCACCCCTCTGTGATTCTACTGGTAGACTAGCGTCTTGCAGATGGCAATAACTGCGCTAGCAACCACTAGCCCTAACCATCGCCTCAAGTGCCTCGGCATATACTAAATCATTTGAAGAAGCCCTCTATGATCATGTTCCGAGTCTCTAACGAGCTAGGTATGAACATATTGTAATAAGGCAAAGTGGCTGTGCTGGGATGGTATGGGGGGTGGCAGGAAGGAGAGTTGTCTAGTCACATGTCAACCCAAAATGGGTTGAGGAGTGCTGAACAGTTCACATTGCTGGCAGAGCGCCATTCTTTACAGGTTGATAGAGTATTCCGTGTTTTTGATGCCGTCTACATATTCCTGGGTGTTTCCATCAGCCCTTTCCCACTTCTTAATGCCGCCGCCGTGCTAGGCGCTCGTTGCCTTAGCTACTGTCTCTCTGAGGTCGATTCCCAACCTACTTGACTGGCCCCTGTGCGTTGTTGCACGTGCATGCCAAACCCTGCAGTGCTCTGTTACAACATCTACCCCGTGCGTACAAGGTACTAAATAAGTATTCGATATATACTTTCTGGTGCTTCAGTATGAGCTCAGTTCGTCGATTCCTCTTATAAGTCCTCACCCTCCAACTACTTGAATGCAGCAGGGACCCAAGCCTGACAAAGTACTTCACCACCGACGACCTTTGCCTCCTCTATCGTCTTAGCTACCGCACCGGGCGATTCTCTCTTCTCGTCGTCTGACAAAGTCAAAGCCACGACTCCGAGATATAGCCCGTTCATGAAGTCACTAATCCCTGCCAACCCCTCATCATCACTCACCACAATCTTAGTCTGGTAGACCTGTATCTTGTCTTTCTCGAAACCAGCACTAGCAAGCGTCCGCACGAGCGCGCCTTTCCGCATAAATTCGGGACCCGCCACAGGCATCTGCCCAGCATTAGGTCTAACCTTTCTCATCGCGGCGTCAAGAACGGTGGCGAATCCGAAGGTCTCCCAGTTCGAGACTATAGCTGTTCTATCAGGCTTGAGCGTACGATACGTTTCCTTTATTGCTAGTTCGGCGTTGGTGAAATTGGCGATGCTAAAATTGACTATGTCGAGGTCGAAGAAATCGTCTTCAAAGTCCAGAGCTTGAGAGTCCGCGACGCGAGGGCGGACTTGGCGCTGGAGGGCTTTCGACCATGCCTTCAGTATAATCAGTGGTGTAGACGCTGGGTATTGGGGTGCTAGGAGGGTGAAGTATTGTTAAAATTTCCGGTCGCGGTCTGTTAGCTCGGGCATGGCCGTGAATATTGGCTATATTTTAAAGCAAAGCTTCTGATGCAAGAACGACAAAATCTCAGTTCTTTGATCAAGGAGCTAGATCGAATCAACCCGATATAAGCCATCAAGATGCCGCATCTGGATTTGATATGCCTGTGTTATACGATCTTCTTAAGGATCCGGTACTCAACCGTGGACATCAAGCAACTCTATATATCCCGCATCTCGCAACAAATACTTGATGTTGACTGCCAGAGCGTCGGTCAGATCGTGCCGCGCCGCCTTGATGGCCTTGCAGAAGCTACAGCCATGCTCAGTTGTTCCACGGTCTATGGACCGCATCTACTACCCCACTCGTTATGCTGAGTAAACGCAGGAAGCACGAAGGAAAAGAAATCGATCAGCTTCTTTCAGGAACGATTCTGAGGTCGTCAGATGATGATGCTTCGCTCAACTCCCCAGGTCTTTGGTTTGAATATTCAAAGCGAGACGCATAGGTCGGGTGACTTCCTATACCCACTTTATTTTCATGCAGGGAAGCAGTGTGCAGATTGGGCCGTCCCTGAGCATTGGCTACAAGTCATTTGGCGACTTCACATTAAGCTTCTGAAACATTAATTAGTATTTGCGTGGCATCACCAAAAAGGGCCGCATGCGGGCATTCCTAGCCTCGGTTGCGGATGAGTACCCCCACCCCCAAAGAATACAAACCTAGGTAAGGGAAAGGACTTGAACGAACAATACTGCGCACCGGTCAATACTTCATGACTGAAAGGGCCTTGGATTTGCGTAGTTCACCATCTCAAGTCCACATTCTCATCATGTCGTCGGACACTTCGAAGTACAGGTTCAACCAAATCGGCATTAGAGTCTCAGACCTTCAGCGTTCCTTGAACTTTTATCAGGATGTGCTGGGCATGAAAGAACTTGCACATATGGAATTTGACACCGTGAAGATTTGGTTTTTGGGATATCCTGAAGAGCATGCTGGCACAGATGGAAGCGGAGTCGGGAGGTCTTTTTTGGCCAGAGAAGGCGTGCTGGAGTTGATTTGGTCAGAAGTGCGTACCTCTTCCTTGACAACTAGCACAGTAGCACGTTTGATGGAAAGGCGCTTGGCCAAAAGCTGATCCATATCGCGCGGACTAACTGTAATACAGCACTCCCAAAAACACATTACCAACGCCAATGATCACCCAGGATTTGGCTTCATCAAACTCTGCTTCACGGTTCCAGATGTGTCAGCTTGCATGAGGCGATTGGAAGCCAGCGGTGTTAAGATCCTCAAGCAGCCCGGCAGCCTGCAAGGTCTAGAAGTCGCGGCCCAGGCAATTGGGGCTGAGATGCCTGAGAAGGGAAGGAATCAGGGCCTTTGGAAGGCCGTCACTGGGGCAGGGTTCGTAGAGGATCCTGACGGGTATCTTGTAGAACTAGTACAGTTTTAAAGCTCGACTTCAGGAGAATCGAGATTGACTTGAGTCACCTTTTGTTCACTCCCTGTCAAGAATGCGAGCGCAAGACCACAAAAAGGAGAACATCTCGCTCTGGGTCTGAGGAGCTCTATGTTCGTTTGCCGTGGATGAAGAGTTCACAGCGAGAGCGAGCTGGAGCATCGGCAATCCAGCACAGAATCATTGCCAACTCTGCTCATCACATGATAAACAAGAACAGGAATGAGAACTTGACTGATCACACAGTTAAAATCAGAGTGAAAAGTTGGACATGAATGCCAAGATGCCAAGCATTTACTTAATAAGCGGCTCGACGGTGAAGGCCGGCCATTGCGTCATGGGGTTTGCTTCTGCGAACTGGTGCCAGGCCAGGGCTATCAATTGACGGCTGGCGCCGACAAACCCCCAGGACCCCTCCTACTCACACGACCTTCTCACCTTTCACCATTCCATTCACTGTTTAGAAGTCACGAAATCTTCTCTTCTCCATAAAATCTAAGAATTCTTCGCTTCTCCAGTGTCGTCTACATTTCTCTTCCAAGATCGGCTTCTCCAATCCCCCGCAATTGCACCTGAATCAGGCTCCCTTGTTTCTCCACCACTACCGCAATCAGGATGCCTCTCTTCAACGTACGCTGCTGTCTTCTTTTCGATCTGACGGTTATTGACTTGGAGCAAGGTCACACTCAAGGAAAACGCTTCTCCCGAGGAGCTCACCAAGGCCAAGGAGAAGGCCAGAGCTGATGGAGGAGAGATCAAGCACGAGTTCACCCTGATCAAGGGCTTCACGTAAGTCTTCTGTGTTCGCGGCTCTGTTCCCGCCGATCTAACCTCTTTGTGTCGGCAGTGTCGAGTTCCCTGATGACAAAGTCGGCGTCCTTCAGACCAACGAGCACATTCACGTGGAACAGGACAGCGAAGTGAAGATTCAATGATTGACGGGAACGAAGTTTTCTCAACATCCTACGGATTGACTGGGCTTCTAATGGACTCTTCAGCGACTTTCTATTCATGAGCTTGACGATACAAGATCTTTGTCACGATGGCAACGGACACCCACGGTATACAATCTCAGAAACTTGAAAGGTCCAAGGTCGCATGGGCTTGGGTCGGGGTATGGTGGACACGACTGCAACCGGATATCATGAGCTAAGATGGGCACATTCAACCATCATGAATCACAGAGGCTTCTTTCTACTCCTGTGTCTTCCCGTTCTAAAAATCCGTAGTCCTCCCATTATAAGTCCACTCTCCGCTCGGACCCCATCTCAGTGGCTCGTTCTTGGGTCCCCCAATCTCCCCGGTCTTCGGGTTCCTCTCCCCTTCAAATTCAGGCTGTGCCCCTCTCACTAGATTCGGGTGTAATTCTTCTCCTTCACCACTCGCTTCGATCACAACGTGGTCGTAGCAGTCTTGAGATCCCGCTAGCTGCTGTGATCCTCCTCCTGCTGCTCCGTCCGTTAAACCAGGGGCGGAAGACGACCGGGATATGCTGTCGACACGCTCGTCAATCGCGACATGCACACCCTCAGTTTTCGAAAACGACGAGTCAGGCGATTGATTTACCCGCGGCGTCGAGAACGCCCCCGTTGACTGGCGCTGGAGCGCCTCGAAAATCTCCTGTTCCTCCCTCGGCAGCCGCGGCGGCGCGGGCATGCCGCGGAAACTGAACTGCGATGAAGAGGTTGCGGCGGCGCCTGTCATCCCGTCCTCGTTCCTCCGCAGGCGCGCGGATCTACTGCTCAGCTGTCGAATGTTGTGGGCGCGGCTCAGCCGCCAGCATGAACATGCACTTGAGCTTGGACGCTGAGGAGCGAAGAGGTGCGCGCGTGGAGCTGCGCAGAGTGAGAGGGACCGCATTTTTGTTTTCTTTCTTGTCTTTCTCTCCTCTTTTTCTTTGAGATGGTCTTCGTAGGAGGGGGTAGGTTTTTCCTTTTTTGGGGAGGCCTTTGAGGGAGGTGAGATTGTCGTGTCGATGTGGTTATCTTCTGACGTATATTCTTAGCGCGCTGGGTGGCAGTTGAAAGCAGTGGTCGCAGATGGCAAAATACGAATTGGAGTTGGGCGACTAGTTGGTTCCATACCTAGATTACCCGGCAATAATAATACTCGCGAACGAAAAACCTAATTGCTATTTCCGGTTTGATCTTAGAGGGTGAGCGAGGGCCGCTTTGGCCTGGGCTTTAACTGAGCCTCGGCAGAGCCTGGCGAGCCGGGTGAGCTTTACTACCACTTCCTAAGCCGGTTGAGCGTTTCTTGATCAACACCCTCACACTTCGGTGGCTACAGGATCAGCATATTGTAAAAGTTTGTGGTCAGCTACTCTTGCGTATGTATCAATACCTGTGATCACGAGGACGTCAGGCACCGAATAGTAGGGTCCAAATACCGCAATGACTTTGCTTCGCCTCCTCTCCACGTCCTTCCGAATTCTCTCTTGACCTCCACTGCTTATTATGTCCAGCTTCTCTCGCCATCTCTAGGAAATCCAGATCGAATTTCGCATGCATTCGAGAATTTTCTGCCAGTTTCGTGTCCCTGGTGGTTTCTTTCAAGGTAAGGCAATTTTTCTATCGTGAGATTCCCCTAAGATCGCTTATGCTTCATCCGTTTCACCAACCACTCAAGATCTCCGACTGGAAGATTGAAAGGGAATTCAACAGAAGCCAGAATCTGCACCAGCAATAAATACCAACAAAGGATACAGACAACGAAACCGCAAGCACCGGCCGCTGTCATAAGATTTGTTGCTGCGACCCCCTCGGCGGCCTTGAAAAACACTCCGGAGAGACACGCCAACATGGGGACCAAAAGCAGGAACGTCAGCATGAGCACCACATTAGTTTTCAGTGAGGCAATGAAATATATGGAGCACAGCAGCGCCATGTACAACGGGAAGTAAGCAAATGTCGCATTGAATGTCGCATTCGTGAGTGCCGTTTCCGGTGACTCAGGTTGGTATGCCGCGGCCGCATTGAAGGATGGTGTCAACGTCGCACCGAATGAAAACCAGAAAGCCCCAAAAGAACCGAACACGGCGAATTGAAAGGTATGGCCGAGGAAAAATTCGAGGATAGACGCAATGACCATGAGAAGGCCACCGAAGAAGTAGAAGACGCCGCTGGTGGAGGGTCAGTGTCTTGTTTCTCGACCAAGAGGTTATGGGGAATGGCTTGCATTTCAGCTGCTCCAAGGCCGCTAGCACCTCGCCAGCCCATCAGAGCATTTGTCACAGGTGTTAGGGACATGAGAAAACCCAGCAACGCCCTTAAATTACATTTGTCAGTGAGTGTCCCTTTGGTATTGGCAGGTAAAGTGAGATATCATTACATCGGCATTGGGTTGCCCAGGGTAGTTGGCGTCCCAGCAGTCGGATTGATTTCCACCTCGTGGTGCTCAACTTGGCTCACTGCCTGTGGTCGATTCTCGATCTTGCCTGTTTCTCCCATCTCCATGTCCGACGACAGTCTTTGTCCGTGAGATGCCATTGACGGAGTGGCAGATCAGTCAAGAGAGAGTTAACGCCGATGATCGAACTGGTCAACGATGAACAAAATGCTTTGATCTGCACAGAATGCACACGACCGTCGCATGTCTCTTGGAACCCAAGTCATGATCCGAATCCCTTTATATAGATTTCGTGTCGAACAACGTGGTAATCCTTCCATGTTTCCGGGGGTGATTACTCTTGAGGTCGTGACTCTGAAAAACACTATCAACAAAGCTCAGGCCAAACTAATACTAGAACGAAAACTGTCCCATTCAACCGGAGGGGGATTTATACTTCTCAAGAAGAAAGAAGAAAAAAAGGCATCCTTGGACGAAAACTCAGAGCGAAAGGGCTAGTCGAGAAAACGTTTGAGGTACGCGCTCAGTAGGAGCGGATGAGTTGTCGCCCAATGAATGATTGCTATCCTGCCACATCGAAAAACGCCTTAGAGCGGCTCCGCTGCAAAGATCCACACTCGCATGCTTTGTTCTTGTGCATTGGACTCTACAGAAAGAGATAGTCGTGTAAGGGTTTATTGGAGCTCCTACCCGCGAGGAGTTTGAGACATCTTGATTGCATGTCCGGATGAAAATTGATTTCATGTATCTCTTGACCAAGGATGATATGAAACTGCACAACCACTACCGCAATGATGGATGCTAACATAGAAATAAGGCCTTCTGTGGTACGGCAGTTGGCTCAAGGACATGTCAACAATCCCAGAAATTCTCATATTTCTAGTATCAGTGGCAGAGTTGTTGTCTCAGGACGATCAATCAGCAACAAGCTGTTCGACACCGTATTACTCAGGTTGAGAGGTCAGAAGGCTATCCATATACTGTGGTGCGATACATGCTGAATTTTCATCTGCAGGTATTATGATCGCATCCCACGATGATGAGACATCTATCGAAGACCTCATCACATTGGCCGACGTCAAATTGTTTGCGCAGTTCGGTAACGACCCAGCATCTGGCAACAGCAGTGTGAATTTTCGGTTCGATCTGCCTATCAATGCTCCAAAATTACTAGGCGGGATCAAGTATCTCCCACTGTCAGGGGTGATTACAGGCTTTGCTTGTGAAACTCCAGGTCCAGGGTATTTCAACAACCAAAGGACGGCCAAGGCATTCTGTGAGACTGTATACTGGCTAGAAGCGGAATTCCGACTCGGGGAACGGCAGGCTGGTTGCCTCACTAGGCACGTTGAGGTCTCCGATTTTTATCAACACCTTCACATCTCGGTCCAGCGACCCTTTCACTTCTCTCACAAGGTGACTGCTGGATATTTTTCGAAGTGTTGCCACGAGACGGCGATAAACTACTCCTTGATACTTGGACAATTGGAGCCATGCCGAACGGGCCACGATGAAGGAACCACCGGAATTCGATATGTGTCACTCCCAATGACTCTTGCCATGAATACCCCAAGCATGGCTGACCGCTTTTTGCCTTGGGACACCAGACAATCCTTGAAATGTTACATCAGTTGTAGGTGGGAAATGAAGACCTCCTTTTCCACAATCAAGGATACCAAGCTCGAGAGTGGGAAGCTCATCTTCGAGTCAACAACGACAACACAAACTAAGCATTGTTGTGTCTACTTCCGGCCTACGACAAACTCGGGCTTATCTCACAATTACGCTGCGATCTCTCAGATTGACCTCGCTGTACCTAAATTCATCAAGGAGCCCACCTGTCGGTGGGGACTATTGTCAAGGCAATATAGTTTACAAGTCTCCCTCATTTTTGACAGACTTGCCGGACTATCATTGCCCAAATTGCAGACAATCATGCGGTTGATGGTAACCCCAGTGGAGATATGCACAGAGATTGCCGGCGATGTACTCACGGGACAAGTAGCTGTAACTTCGCAACATGGCGATGACACAACAAAACAGACGACAAGGTGTTCGTCTGCCCTTCCTCTCTATTATTAGTCTCAATATCTCAAGAATCGATGACTTGATGCATCTCAAGCAATTGCAAAGCGTTGGTTAAGATATTACCAAATCTCTACCATTTTCCAGATGCTAGAGTAGAATTATACGGTGGCGCTGGGTTGTGATAGATTCTTGTGACACTGATAGACACAGAGGAGCGACATTTCTAAGCCAGGAGAGAAATGGTGAGAGTTACTGCGTCAGAGGTTCCTATCCATCTATGTTGCTATCATACCTGATTACAAACCTGAAAGACTGCCCATTACACCATTTACGATTCCCAGTGGATCCCATCGGGTCTTCACCAACATAATCCTACCGAGTGATAGCCAGAATTCCATTACACCGCCCGTTCCCGTTGACCGAGGCTTCTATGGAGTAATGCTTCACAAGCTCTGTCAAGCTTGTGCCCGATCGAAGAGTGAGATATCGGGCCGGACTGAAGGCATCTATCCGTGAAACAGACGAGAACTCGGTGCGACGTCGTCAATACCTGAGCAATAGCTGTCACTGATCCATAGTCAGGGTGAAGTATGCTTTGGAGTTTATCCCTCGACCGGCTCCGCTCTCGCCTCTTTGGCCACACTAGACTTGCTCCAGATGGGGCAAGGGGTTCTTGATTGTTCCAATGACGACCTATCCAAGACCGAGACTTCCAGGTCTGAGGTTTTACGACATCCTCGATCCCTACAGGTATCTTCGCTCAGGGTATAAAAGAACCAACACGCTCGTTCAGAGGTCGTGTTGGACACAACTTACAACACACGGAGCCAACGACGGAGTTCTCGGCGGCAACAATGAAAGAATCCGGAAGCACTCTCAAAACTGAGTTGACAGAGTTTGCCCATCGCCGTAGTAGCGAAGGACCTTATGCTGACGATTTGGACGTGGATGTCCTGATTGTCGGTGCCGGGTTTGGTATGACTTTGCTTCCCTAGTTGCAACACCAAAGAAATGAACTGAGTCTGTGTCCAGGCGGCACCTACCTACTGCACGAGCTTCGCAAAGCCGGCTATCGCACCGTCGTGTACGATGCTGGTACATCCTTTGGAGGCACTTGGAGATGGAACATCTATCGTAGGCCCCCAATATTTTCCAGCGACGAGCCAGGCTGACCAATCAAGCCGGCGCGAGGGTCGACAGCGAGGTTCCCATCTACGAACTTCCTATTCCCGAGGTCTACAAGGACTGGCACTGGAGCACTAACTATCCCGATTGGAAGGAGCTACAAACCTATTTTGCCCATGCCGACAAAGTTCTGAACCTCTCTAAAGACGTATCTTTCCAGACTGTGGTCACTGGGGCAGAATTCGACACCGACTCGGGAAAATGGACCGTCACCACGTCTGACGGACGCAAAGCAAAGGCTCGATTTCTCATCGCCGCTACCGGATTCGCAGCTAAGCGCTATGTTCCGCCATTCAAGGGTGTTGATAAGTACAAAGGTATCATTCACCACACCTCCTTCTGGCCCAACGAGGGCGTCGATGTCAAGGACAAAATAGTCGCAGTCATTGGATCAGGGGCATCGGGTGTTCAGGTTGCCCAGGAATGGGGCCCAGAGGTGAAGCATATGTTTTCTTTCCAGAGAACTCCAAACCTCGCCATCCCAATGGGGAAGAAAGCACTTTCGAAGGACGAGCAGGATGCTCTAAAGACCACATATCCAACAATCCATGAGTTCCGTAACCGTTGCTTTGCCGGTTTCCACTACGATCTATGCGAGCGCAATACCTTTGACGACACCCCTGAAGAACGGGAAGCCTTCTACGAGAACTTATGGCAGAAAGGCGGTTTCCACCTGTGGCTTGCTAATTATAAGGATTACCTCTTCGATGAGAAAGCTAACCGCGAAACTTATAACTTCTGGCTGAAGAAACAGCGCGCTCGCGTGACCGACCCAGTTAAGAGAGACCTTCTCTGTCCACCTGAACCTCCTCATCCGTGGGGTGTAAAACGCCCTTGCCTGGAACAGAATTACTTCGAGGTCATGGACCAGAAGAATGTCACGATTGTCGATATCAGCGATGATTCAGGCAACGAGATCGCGGAATTCACCGAGAAGGGCATTAGGACGACGGATGGCAAAGAGTATGAAGTTGACGTTGTGGCACTCGCCACCGGCTTCGACGTTGTGACTGGCGGTCTAACTCAGATGGGTCTAAAGTCGATCAACGGCCAATACCTTAAGGATGAATGGAAGAGTGGTATTAATACATATCTCGGCGTTACGATCGCAGGATATCCGAACTTCTTCCATGTCTACGCGGCCCACGCTCCGACGCTCCTGTGCAATGGACCATCATGTGTCGAGGTTCAAGGTCGATGGATCCGCGACGCCATCAACATGATAACTCGGCAAAGCATTAAATACGTCAATCCAACCAACGAGGCAAGCGATCAATGGAAGGCAAGAATTGCAAGTCTCGCCGCCCAAACACTCTTTCCAAAGGCCAAAAGGAGTACGTACATGGGAGGCAGTATCCCCGGAAAAGCCCGCGAGTTTGTGTGTTATCCGGCAGGATTGGGCACCTACGGAACGGAGATCAGGGGCTGTTTGACAGGATTCAAGGGTTTTGATGTTGTTAAGGCTTAAACAGGATGTCGCCGTCTCGTACTGGGACGGTAATGGAAGCGAGTTGGAGGTATGTTGAGTTGATGCTGTGTGGGAAAGACAAGAACGCTTTGAGGTAGCAGCTGTGGCCGATAGATAGCACCTAAAAATACTGGTACCAGTTTGTTCTTTCCATCTCCTAGTAGCGTTCGCCAGACACATGGAGCTTCAAGTCATGGAAAAAATGAAGGCGTCGACGAGTTTCTGGAACTACGCCGGACAATTCGATAAATTCACGGTCTGTGTCACAGTAGAGGGTAAGCAAAACGGACATGGAAGTTTTACATGTGGAGAGGTAACGGCCATACCCGTGCAAGTCCTCGTTACTTCCACCAAGTCGGCGGTTCTAGACTCCTGGACCAAGTCACCGGAACCACAGAGAAGCATCTCAAACCTTCGCAGAGCAAGTCGATTTGGAGTGCTGGAGGGGTGGCACTACTTGCGGATTTGACGCACCTCACAATTTTGCAAAGTGCACCCATCTTTCTCGCAGGATCAATGGGGGCGCTCCATGCTGCTTAGACACTATAAAATGCATACGAGGATCAATAAATTCTTCTCTACAAATTGCCTATTCGGGAAATAAGATTTGCTCACCAGTTCGTTTCAGGTAATGGCCTATAGCGGCTCCGCTCTTGGCGAGCGGAGTAGCGAGCGGAGTACTTGGACTGGGGTCTTAGGCGGGGCTGAGGATTTAGTCCAAACGGCCCGTGAAATTGAGATTTCTATCCACCTTTTGAGCTAGGTAGCCACAAACACACCTCGTGCTCTCGCATGACTCTCGCGCTTGCCCTTGAGGATCGGTCAATGGTAAGAGATAAGCAGTGGAGCTGCTCCGCACCAGTTGCAGCCTACTCTATGCACTGCTTCGCGGTATTTTCCACATCCTCTCTTAGAGTGACATGAGCCTAGGCCGGTTCACTTCCTGCTGTGGTCGAACGCACGTAGCTTTGCTTCCTGTCCTCCGAGATGCCGTCACTGAAGGAATAGGATGATCGTATGGCCGCCTCACCCCGTGGCTTATTAAAGAAGGCATTAAGCCGATACCCGAACAAGGGACCATACTCTTTCGCCGTCTTTAACATTACTGCCTGAGTCACCAAACCCTCGAACTCTCAGTGCGTCTTACAAATCTTCTGAGGAGACAAATCCTACCAGATATGGCGAAGATAACCTCGACCGGGATCTCGGCTTTGCGAAAGCACATGGACGACACGACTGCCGATCCTGTCAAGAATGCCGCAGGTGTCGTCTTTGTGGCAGTCAACAGGCAAGGACAGTCGATCTTTGAGCATGCTTCGGGGACAGCAGGACTGGGAATCGATGTCCCAATGACCCTCGACCACTCCTTTTGGATTGCCAGTTGTACCAAAATGATCACCGGAATCGCTTGCATGCAGCTTGTAGAGCAGGGAATATTGGCTTTGGACGATGTCGAACTCGTCGAGAGACTCTGTCCTGTGGGTTTCTCCTTGGCCGCTCCATGAGTACTGGAATGTTCTATCGCATTCATACCAGACTTTCTGACTATGATTTGTGCTGGTATGCCAATTAGGAACTGAAAGAGGTCAAAGTAATTCAAGGCAAAAAACTGGTTCCCAAGAAGCGAGGCATTACTCTTCGCATGCTCCTTTCCCACACAGGTCAGACTTACCTTCCCGTCCTCTTAGAGTGCCCCTATGTCTCTTCCCATCCACAGAATGTTCACTAAGCCATTCCGCTAGCTGGCTTTGGTTATTCCTTCTTTGACAAGCGCTTGAACGATTTCTACGGCGCGGTTGGACTGAACGAATTCTCTGGCCTCAAGCACGACTATCTGTCCCAACCACTCGTCAACCAGCCGGGCGAAGCTTGGGAGTACGGTATCAATGTCGACTGGGCGGGCATCTGTCTCGAACGTGCCTCCGGGATGTCCCTGAATGACTATTTCCAAAAGAATATTTTCGAACCCATCGGCATTACGCAAATCACCATGTTCCCGTCTGAGGGCATGAAAGCAAAACTTGCGTACATGCACTCTCGCGACCTTCACACAGGAGATCTCAAGCTCGCGGTAGACGGCCACATCAACCACGCCCCGCTTGTTGCCACAACCCAAGCCGAACGCGATGCGATATTCCAACAAGGTGGCGCAGGCTGCTTTGCCCAGCCCAGCCAATACGCCCAGCTTATCAGTGTGCTTTTAAATGACGGTGTCCACGCCCCGACAAACACTAGGCTGCTCAAGAAGGAGACTGTCGAAACCATGTTCACGAACCAAATCCCAGAGTTCCCGGATTTTGCGAGGCAGGCTATCGTACCCCCAAAACCGGAATATTCAAATGTTCTACCTGAATTGTACCCAGAAGCGCACGATATCCCTCAAGGTTGGGGTCTCACATTCTTCTTGCACCTTAGAGACAGTGCAGTGCACAGCAAAGGCACTGCTTGGTGGGCCGGCTTACCGAATCTGTTCTGGTGGGCCGATCGGAGTCGAGGCGTGGGAGGGATGATTGCAACCCAGATCATTCCGTTTGGAGATCCCAAGATTCTGGGACTCTGGGCGACCATGGAGGCGACCATCAACGCGAATCTCGAGTCCTGAGGACAATTTGAGAAGCCTGTAGGAATCTATATAAACGAGCGCGGAATCACTGGGAGCATGGCGGGGCACAAGTGATTCGATCACGACATATTGTAACAGAGTACTTCAGGGTTTGGCGTGCACGCGCAATAACGCACAGGGGCCGGTCAAGTGGGTTGGGAATCGAGAACGCGTTCCTGGTCGGCGCTGACTGTGCAACACGACCACCAACACCATCCCCAGAGAGACAGTAGGTAAGGCAACGAGCGCCTAGCACGGCGGCGGCATTGAGAAGCGGGAAAGGGCTGATGGAAACACTCAGGAATAGGTAGACGACATCGAAAACGTAGAATACTCTGTTCAAACTGTCATGAATGGCACTCTGCCAGCGCTATGAACTGTCTTGCACTCTTCGTCCTTTTTGGTTTGACTTGTGACCAGCTAAATCTCCTTCCTGCTACCCTTATACCAGCCCAACGCAGCCACTTTGCCTTGTTACAATATATATTGACAGGCGGACTTAATGCAACTGTGACTCCGAGATCAAGATGGATCTTGCCAAAAAGGTCGCTCCTGCCAGCTTTCAGATTTGGCCTCATGGTAGAATTCTAATAGTCCCGCGCCCGTCAAACATCTCTCACCCTGTCACGTCCCTGCTGAATCGAACCATTCTCCGCTTCATGGAGATTGCCAACAGGAATGCCATATCCGACTTCCTGCCGAGATCCAGTAGAGCTTCGACGCAATAATCTAGGCTTGAGTAAAGCCGATCCCGATCTCCAGGAAGCCACATGCCTGAAACGCCATGGTCTTCACTCAATGGCTGGTCAATCTCACCAAGCCATCTCAAAAATTGCTCCGAGATTCTGGCAAAGGAGCGAATCATGATCTCAGTCCAGGGCTCTGTGAGAAGCGCGCCGTCCTTGACCGTGGGATGGAATTCGTTGCTCTGGCTGAAGCTGCAGTCCTGCCGCACTCGTCCAACTCGGCCGAGATCGGCCATCTCGAATGCGCTTTGTTTCCTGATGTGGAATAAAAGGCCACACGATTTTCGAATCGCCGAGTGGCACTTATCGGTCTCTCCAGATCTGTCTAATTCCTCGATGAGGTCGACCAGCAGGTAACAGGCTAAGTTCCAGTGACTCGCCAGGACTGAATACCATGACTGGATCTGGAGTGGCAGCTCGTCATGGTGCTGAATGCAGGTCGTGAACAACTGTCCATAATTCCAATTCCAGTGCTCGTAGACTTTGAGAGCTTCCAGGATTAGCTGTTCCAATACTGCCGGCGAAGCACGCCGGAACTGCGCGTTCTGCACTTGCTTGACTTTCCGGTACAGCAGGGCCTTGACAGGTGCCGCCTCTGAGAGAAGTGCACTCGCTGTTTCCTTCGAAAATGGCCACTGCACCGATCCTACCGCGTTGGCGGCCGTGTTTCTCCCAAGAAAGTACTTTCCCCAAGGATTGTCTTCCGCCTTCGGCTCCGTGCTATGCATGGCTGCTGGCACTGAGGTGGAGACTCTCACCACAGGCACGGCACCGGTGTGCGAGCTCTCTAGGGTTTTAGCCTGGCCTGCCTTTCGATCAGTCTCGGATAGGATCACCGAATCTTCATCAGAAACAATGGGTAACCGGTTATTGATGGCTGCGGAGAGCGTGTCGCACATCATGACTAGCCAGAATAACTGATTGAAAGTCATTCGATCTATCAGAAACTCGGAGTAGGCTTCGTCTGGAAAGGGAGGGTTCGATTGGACCGTCATCCACGCCGTATCAAGCCTCGGTCTCTTTGTACTGAGCTTGACTCGTTTCGCAGCTAGTCGCATGAGAGAGTCACGCAGGTGCAGAGGATCTTTATCCAGGTCGAGTAACTCTTGGGTCTCAGCAAACTCGGGCGCGTTCACTTGGTCGACTGACACAAATTCTTCGGTGGGCTGGGCCTGGCATATATGCTCGTCATCACTCCACGTGGCGCTACCAAGGGATCCCATCCTTTGAAAACCATTCAATCCAAGATAGTGGGTGGTTTCTTCTCCATGATTCTTTACCCGTTGAAAGTCCTCTGGCGAGAGTGGACGCTGTGTGAAGCCAAAAATGACCTGCGCAAATACAACCTGAAACGAATCAATTGCCATGGCTTGTTGCAGCGCTCGAGAGGCCTCGTTCCACAGTGTCACTTGAAGAGATCGATCGAAACTGGCTAGTTTAGCCTCGGCAAAGTCGAACAATGACTCGTTGACCAATCTCCCAACTTCGTGGAAGGATTGCTGGCGAGCTCTTAGGGTTCGTATGTCCAATAACCCTGACTCATTGGCGCCACTAAGTTGGGACCACTGGGCTGCAAATGCCATTATCACAGCATTCAGAGCATGCGACGCAAGTCGACTTTCTGTAGGTGACAGTTTACGCCCGCCGAGAACACAAGATGCGCGATCTAGTCTTTGAACCCGCTGAATCATGCCGTTCTTGGTGGCAATGTTCGTTCCATGAAACCGCGGCTGTTGCCATCGTCGTGAGAAAATACCTTCATCGTTGTATGGGCAGCTTTGTTCCGTCACCCAGCACAACAGTGCATTCTCCAGAGTGTCAGAGTAGATGTGCTTTAAGCTTGTTGAGATGAGCAACCTATTGGTTTTCTCTGCCAGATGATGTGCCGGTAGTGCGAAACGCGGTGCGGCCTGTGACGATGCTTCACGCCCTCCGACATTTTCGTCCTCGTTGAAGATTGCCTCTGCAAAGTCGAAAGCCGGCGTCTCCAGCCCGTCCCCGTCGTAGAGAGCGGAAAACAGAGATTCAGTCTTGTCCAACAAATTAGAACGTCCAGCGTAGGTGGAATTGCCCAGTCTGCCGACTGGTAAAGTGTTTTCACAGGGATAACTCCGCACGGATGGGTCGACAGTACTCGGTCCAGGGACGTTTGAATAACATTCAACCTCGGGGTGGTCGGGAAAAGGTGGACGTTGGGGACGGTTTATATTGTTGATCTGATCAAGGTACGAAGTCAGAACAGGGCCTGGCAATGTTGTTGTCACGTTTTCCGCCTGGTTAGAATAAGGCTTTGCCCGTAAAGGAGCACCATGTCTCCTGCCACTTCCCGTGCTGGCCTTTCCACTAGTGACCTCGATGTTGTTCGTTGCTATAGTGATTCGGCTGTTAGGCGGTGCCTGCCCTTTTATTGTGTATAAATTCTGCGTGCTTATGCGCTCAAAGCTGCACGTCTTCTCCAGCCTCAGACAGTTTGAACAGCTCGTCCAGTGAAGGAGAGCAGCATCACAAGCTCGTTTGTAGCGTCGGCAGTAGTCACAGCTCCGATTCTGGCGACGAGAAGTTTTGTAGTGGTATGGGGGGCCAGACCCCCTGGTGTACCCAGAAACCATGAATGAGCGTAAGCCGGACACCAGGGCCGGATAAGGACAGGATTCAATTTGAAGAGGGAGAGAGGGGGGGAAGTGAGCAGTGCCATTACATTTCAGGTGGATTTTATGTCTCCCTTGTCTCCTTGGTAAATGCGGGGTTACCCCCTATTTCAGACCCCAGCTTGCCCAGCCTACTCGGTACTTTCTAGCGGACCTTGTTCCTCTCAGGACTCGACCACAATCGGCGGTGGGTCGGGTGCTGTCGCCGCGTCAAACCTTTCCATCCTTCTCTACATGGAATCGCCAACTGTATATTGCACCGCCCAACCACTTTCCCGCCATCTTTCCCAAGCTCCCGTTCGACCGACGAGTCAATAACCGCCCGGAAACTCTGATTTTTGGTCCCACAGTGCGACTTCGATGCCCTTTTTGCTGATGTCTTAGTCTTGCTCGCAATTTACGAGCAGCTTCTTACCTATATTGAGATGAGGCTTTCGGGTCGACTGTGAGGCCGCGTCATCTGCTGGTGAGATCGGATGGCGCTTTTTTGATGTAACAGAGTAATCATGTCTCTCTGCTGTAAAACTACTCATCTATATGCTGTAGCCTCGCTACAACTGTCGTGGGTCGATAGTGGGTCAGCATGATCGTTCAAGGCTCCCGTAGGTAGGGATCCTTGAGTCGGGCATCGGGGGGGTACCATAGGCCAAGGAGGCACCAACAAGACACTTAGAAGGACTACGTTTTTGATTGTCCTCTTTCTTGACTTTACAGGGCTTGCGTCGTTGTTGTGTCCTTGGGAGAATCATGCCAGCACCTATCTTAAGTGATCTATTTCGTGTCGCCTGCCTAACAAATCAATGGACCATTGTTCCTTCATGTTTTGTAACTTCAGCGCATTAATATACAATTAAGTTCCTTCTTGAGTATTGTGCTCGTCTTGGTGGGGTCGGCGTACGCCTTAGGTGTCGGTGTAGGCGGAATAGTCTTTGGAACGACTTTGGTTGAGAGGCAGGTGTTGCGATAGATGTGTAGCTCAGGGAGTACTCAGCGAGCTCTCATCGATGTTCAGCTAATGGCTCAGCCAAAGCTCAGGTTGATGTGGCGTTCGCTCACCCTCTGGAATTGAACCGTACCGGGCAATTAGGTTTTTCGTTTTCGAGTAACAGGGGTACATTCAAGGTTCGGAAACTTCTTTTCGGGATCCGCATAATAGATGTCCGCATAATAGATGTACGCATACCAAAGCTTAGGCCGAAGACACAGAGCGAGAAGAATGCCACAAAGCGAAATGTTAAGTCGATATTGAAGAATCTCAAGGTCAGTGCTGAAAATTCAGACAAAGGCTATCTGTGTAAGATTACTACTTTATGACGCCTTCTCCCTGAAAAGAAGCAAAATACCGAAAAGGTCTCGATCAAGAACTAGTTCACACCTAGCCTCATCCCTGAGAGACAAAGGCAGTCCATAAAGAAAAAACCCCCCTCGCTTAGGCCACGGTCGTAGTCGGCGTCGCGCTTGTCGTTGTTGTTGTCGTCGTTGATGTGGTTGACGAACCTGAAAGCGAGGGAGAAGGCGCGAGATCTGCTGCCCAGGCTCCGCTGTTGAACTCGGCAAAAGCTTCACTGATCTGGCCCGATGGTGTAATTGTGAAAGTGTCAATACCCTTGACCTCATATTGACCGGATCCGATGCCCTGTGCAAGCCATCGCCAGGCGATCTTGTTGCAGGAGAAGAAGATATCAAGAGTAGTGAGGGTGGGAATAGGTCGCTGTGCTCCTTGACCAGCGATGAACGCAGTCTTGCTAGGGAATGTTTTGCCACCGAGCTGCCCGCTTGTGAGTGCATATTCATGTCAAGGTCATTTGCAAGGGACTTACAGGGTAGCCAGCCAGGAAATTGATGGAATCGCTGGTGTCGGTGAAGTTATCCGCCAACAGCGCATTCGCCTTTGACGCAAAGTCTGGGGCTTGGGGCGCAGTCAAGAATGAAGCAAATGTCGAGACAATATTGGTTGCTTGAGGTGAGTTGAGACAAGTATACGTGGGCGCGGTGATTCCAAGACACGAGCAGGCACTGCTATAACGGGTAGCTCCACTGCAAGCCGAAGCATACGCTGGCACCGTTGGTGTAGGCACTTGGCTGAAGAAAGCCGAGCAGTCTGCTTGACGGGTTGCAAGCGGTGGCTGGGCTGCTGTGCCCGTAACAGCTCTGACCACTGTTAGCCTCGATGATGGCAAGATCTTTCGGCCTTACCTGGCACAATTATCTGCAGCACAAACACCTCGCTCGTAGAATGAGCCGGCACCAAATGGATTGGCAGTCACAAAAGGCATGCTGGCGGCAAGGGCAAAGAGAAGGGACTTCATGGTGGAATGTGTTCTTGGAGTTATCACAGGTCAATGGTCTGGTGGGCAATTTGGTTGAGTTCTTATTCCCCAAGATATCTGTCTTGAACAGCAACACAATGCTCGATGGGAAACAGAGCCTTTTTAATTCTCTTCGAAACAAGCAGAGCACAGGAAAAAGGGGTTACCATATCTCAAGCGTACCACTCTAAGTCCATGCGATTGTCAACAGTCTCAGACAAATCAAAACCGGACAAGGGGTTCGGAGATGGATTTGAGCAAAAATAGAGATCTAGAGCACGATTCCTTCAGTCCAATCTTGGAGTTGTGTCACATACTGGTCGATATTGCACAATACGAACGATGTCGCCTTGCCAAACCCGCTGATTGTCGCCATCGGCTCCAGAAATCGATGGCTCATCTGAATCAGGGACTTGAGTATCGTCGTGGCTGGAGCGTCGTCTTCGAGGCAGTTGATATTGCAAGGAGGCCCGATAGAACCGCAGTGGCTTGAGACAAGCTCGGGATGTCACTTCACATCCAGGCGGTATTTGCGATGGTTGGAAGGGCCGTCAGCCGACTTCTCAACTGCATTATGGAATGGGAGTGATCCCTTGCATAACCTGCATTTGCGGCCTCGGGATTCTCGTGGATCTGGAATGCCACGGTCTCATATGGAGATTAAACTCATGGCAGGATCGATGCCAGCTGCCTCATGAGGGAAGAGGTCTCGAGGGT
This sequence comes from Cladophialophora bantiana CBS 173.52, assembly GCF_000835475.1. Classification (NCBI taxonomy): domain Eukaryota; kingdom Fungi; phylum Ascomycota; class Eurotiomycetes; order Chaetothyriales; family Herpotrichiellaceae; genus Cladophialophora; species Cladophialophora bantiana. Next base: position 334,408 of record NW_015971593.1, read on the forward strand.
CAAGGACAGATTGAGGCGAATCGAAAGGAAAGGGAGTTTAGCGAAGGATGGCTGCCAGGCTTGAAGTCGCAGCTGCGTCAAAGGCCGAGCAAGGTCTGGCTGGCACTGGTGGCGCAGGGGATTTGGCCCACCAGCCTGACCAGCCTTAGGACCAAGACGCCCCAAGACAAGCCCCAGGACTAATCGGTACCTTGTAATAGTGGACTTGCCTCACTAGCCTCATTGCCTCACTAGCCGGACTTCCCCGCGTTCGCGCCTCCCGAAAAGAAAATGGAGAGAAAAAAAAAACAGTGACTTTGTGACTCAAAAGAAAATTCTGATTCTCTCCTCCATAGACCGGCTTCTTGAAAACTGCCCCAGCGCAGTGAGGAGGCCCCTGATACTGGTGTCGTTATTGATATTTATCGTGTGCAACATGGCATTCTCATTGAGCAAGAGACTAGCATGTTCTCAGCTTTCAAAGCTTGCCGCTCCCTCACACCAAGCATCTCTCACTTGGCGACGGTATGCCAGTGCCGCCGCTGTGCCCACCTCTTCCAGCATCCCCATTCAGGATGAAACGCAGATTCGGCATGAAGCCTCTGTGCCCAACCCGGATCCTTCCTCCGACTCGCCCACGGCGACCTTTCTGAACCAATCTACTCCCTACATGGTCCCTACCTACGTTCGACCCCCGCCTATGATGGTGCAAGGAGAAGGGTGCATGTTGTACGACAATGAAAACAGACAATATCTGGACTTCACCGCTGGCATAGCGGTAAACTCCTTGGGCCACAGTGATCCTGAAATCACACGACTCATTGCCCATCAGGCACAGCGATTGATCCATGCATCCAATCTCTACCACAATCCCTGGACCCCGACGCTGTCCAAATCTCTGATTGAAGAGACACAGAAGCAGTCGCCCGGCTCGCCTCTGACGCAAGTCTTCATCTCGAACTCTGGCTCGGAGGCTAACGAGGCTGCGTTAAAATTTGCAAGAAAGGTCATATATGCAAAAGATCCGGAGTCGAAGCAGAGAGACATCGTGTCGTTCCATGACTCTTTCCATGGCCGCACCTATGGATCGCTCTCAGCTACTCCCAACAAGAAGTACCAACCCCCATTTGGCCCGATGCTGTCGGGATTCCGTTATGGAAAGTTCAACGACGTTGCGGGTGTCCAACAGCTGGTCAACGAGAACACCGCCGGAGTGATTGTTGAACCAATCCAGGGTGAGGGCGGCGTCAATGTCGCGACTCCCGAGTTTCTCCAAGCCCTCCGCAAGCGCTGCGATGAGGTTGGCGCCATCTTGATCTTTGACGAGATTCAATGTGGCTTATCCAGGACTGGTGATCTGTGGGCCTATACTGCCTCTGGTGTGCATCCAGATATTTTGACATCTGCCAAAGCCTTGGGTAATGGCATCCCTATCGGAGCAACCCTTGTATCGGGCAAGAGCGTTGCACCGTACATCAAGACGGGCGATCATGGTACAACCTTCGGCGGTAATCCTTTTGCCTGTCGAGTCGCGCACCACGTCTTTGGCCGTCTTGCCAAGCCTCAGTTACAGGAAGAAGTTCGAATTAAGTCCACGCTTTTCTTCAGCGCCTTCGAGACCATGAAGGAAAAGTTCCCGGGCATCCTCTCGGAAGTCAGGGGCAGAGGTCTTATTGTCGGCTATCAGCTGAGCGACTCCGCCAAGGGCAAGGTGACGGAACTTATTACTGCTGCACGAGAGCGAGGTCTTCTGGTTATTAGCGCCGGAGACGGTGTCATCAGAATTGTTCCCCCTCTTGTTATCTCGCATGAGGAGATCAACCGAGGGCTTGCAATACTTGAAGATGCCATGAACGTTGTCTTTAACAAGCCAAGTGAAGTGACAGGTACAGCCGGTCAGCAGGAAATGGCTGGTCGCTGAGACTTATTCTGGTTAAACAAGGTTCACCGGCCCCTTCCTGATCCTGAGCGTTATGCCCTCTTTTCACCTTCTGGCACTATCATTCCATGAACGCCACGGTAATCTGGACGTTCAGCCGGTTGCCACTTCCCCGTCAAGATTTTGCCTTCCTCGACCAGCTTAAAGACCTCGACCTTCAGTGGCCTGCAGCATTTGATCATTTCTTTCTCATTGTCACTCCCAAAGCCCCACTGGGAAAGATCTCCTCCTGGGCACGTCGACAGGGCCATCAGAAGGTCCTGTTCTGCAAAAAGTTCGATATAGTCACCTGGTTGAGCAGGGCACGGATTCATAAAGTATCTCCCTTGTGAATCCAGGCCCGTCACCTGGAACAAGTTGATGACATCGTGGACGTCTGATTCGTTGAGACCGAAAGGCAAGACAGCTCTTGTGAGGTTAGAGTGACAATGATAGTCGTACGACGCCTCCGGTCCCGACAATAGCGTGTTGATATAAGGGTCGCACCTGGTGCCAAGGAGGTCGTGGACTCTACCTCCCGTCTCGTCCACTCCGTACCATGAGAGGGAATCGGCGACGATGGTGCACAATGGACGCATATATGGTAGGCAGGACCAGAGGCGATCATATGTTGTAACGTGTGATGAGTGGAGCTGTTTTGTTCGAGAGGCCCAGAACCTCTCACGGGGGTTATTGGCGTTCCAAATATTCAAATCGCCTACCAAAATCGTCAGAACCCGATTGCTCAAGCACAACTTCCCTTACCTACCAACCTGAGGCCCCTCGGGTGTGCTAATTCTGATAATACTCTTAGCTGGGGCCTTCCAAGCACGACCCGAACGGATAGGCAAGACAAATGACTCAACAAGTTCCCTGGGACCTTGCTGAATAGACTGGTACAATTCTTGGTTGACTGTCAAGGGTGAACCGGCAGTCGGTAGATATGCTGGCTGAGGAGTGGGCAACGGTTTCCTCGCTTTCAAGCGATCCTCGCTGGATTGAAGGACCGACATAGTGGCTCGAAGATGCCAACAACCCACACTAGGATGCCGTCTCGTGCTATCTGCGTCGCACTCGCTCTTGTTGCAATTGCCCGACGGGATCGGGGGGGACTATTTATCAACGTCTCGACACGGAGATGTCCGAACTTACACATTGCCATGTTATCAGAGATTCATGTCTCCAATCCGAACCTAGCCCAGAGAGTGTAAGAGTAGTAAGTATTCCCTTCCATCTTGAGCATACAGTTGAGTTGTGAGCAAGGGGTCAGGACAACTCAGAAGGGTTTCAAGCTGCAGATGACACCGGATATCAGGCCACCCACTATGGTCCTTTCCACTGTCAGACATCAGAAGGCGATCCAACGCGTAATGGGTTAGGTAGGTAACTAGGGTTTCAGCGAGATTTCATGCTCCTATGTAGGTACTCATGTTTTTCCCGTCAACCAACCCTTAGACCACCGAACACTCATCTATTTGCATCTCGTGTTGAAGTGTCACGACGAGTGTCAAGACGGTGCTATGGCTCCTGATGGCCAGGGCAGACACGGTCCAAAAACTCGCACAGGGTGTCTAACTTGCAAGCGGCGTCGAGTAAAGTGCGGTCTCGAAAGGCCTTCGTGCACGAGGTGCGTCAAAGCAGGCAGAACTTGTGAGGGCTATCAACTTTCGCTGGTTCAAGAAGATCTAGCGCTTCCTTCGAAAGCAACCACTCCTCCCCGTCTCAGCAATTCTTCATCCTTGCTCTCAGCCTTTCGTGCCACGCAGTCGGAATGGCAAGCCTACCGATTCTACAGCCACAGGGTCGCGTCGATTCTAGGCGGCGCCTTTGATACCGAGTTATGGCAGAAGCAGATGCTCCAGGTCGCTGATACTGAGCCCACTGTCCGTAACGGGATCTTTGCCATCGGAAATCTTTTCAGACATGGCCATAATGGCGCCTCGGATCATGCATCAAACTGCATCTGCGCTCACTGTCGACAAGCACTGCGATACTACAACAAATCCATCTTGGCGTTCTCGCATTCCCTGCAGGAGCCGCGCACGTCTCAAGCGGCCCAAGTTGCTCTTTTATCGTGTATTATCTTTATCTGCCTTGAATTCTACCGGATGAACGACAGTACTGGAATTTCTCTAATCTCAAGGGGATGTAGCATGGTTGCCGAAGCTATGCAAAATCAGCCCGCTTCTGAAACAACTTCGATAAATCCGAAATTGTTGAAAGTGTTCGATCGGCTTTGGCTGCTATCAAGTATGTTCGGCTATCACTTACCAAAACCCTCACCGAAACGGTCTCTACTGTCTCCCTCTGCTCGGGTGCCGGACTTTAACTGCATAGAAGGAGCAAGGGACTCCCTACACGAGATTTTGGAGCTAGTCCAGGACTTGAGATTGCGAGTCTATCAGGCTCATTCAAATTCATCTTCGCCGAAGGATCTTTCTACGGCAACGGCCTCGCTTCAGAGGGAGCAACAAATTGCGCTGTTTCTGCTGGAAACTTGGCAAAGGAATTTGGACATAGTTGTGGCACAACCGGCAATGAGGTCATCTCAGCAATCACTCGCACGTTTAATGTTAAGAGTCCACTACCTAATCACCAAGATCCGCGCCTCTGCAAGCCTAGATCCCTCGGAGATAAGTCACAAAGATCACCTGGATGACTTTAACGAGATTGTCCTCGTGGCAGAGGAGGGCTTGACCGGATTTCCTCTGAAAGATGAAGCAGCGAGTTTCTCGTTTGAAATGTCCTTTCTAGCGCCCCTGTATCTTACTGTCCTCAAGTGTCGAGAACCGACCATCCGAAGAAAAGCTCTTGAGTTGATGCGTCTGACAGGGGCCAAGGAAGGATTGTGGCATAGATCCGAAGGACTTTGTATTGCCGCAAGAGTTATGGAACTTGAAGAAGGCATTGCCGCCTTTGACCTGGCAGAAAATCCACCTGAAACCGCCAATCGTTGGCCGACGCTTTTCTACGATGTGCTTGCTGGGCTGAACTACCGCAAAGCTGGAAAGACGTATGTCGACGTTGTCTATCTCACTTACGATCCAACCAATTTGCAACGCTTCCGCAGCAGGCAAGAAACTCTGGTAGTCGAGGAATGACGATTGGCGGGCACATCTGCGTTCTGGAGCTAGGTTCTCGCACGGTTCTGCCCGAGGATGTTGACCGGGTACATGAGTCAAATATCCATCGTCACCGTGTCCTTAGTTACCCAAGGCTTTCGACAGTCGAGTATAGCATGGATCACCTTGGCCGGGGCGAGGTGAGAGGCTCTGCACCTGAGTACCTGACGACCCATGGCTCTCCACGTTCAAGTTCTCTGATTATGCACAACACCACAAATGGATGGCGCCAGAGGACGTCAGTGGCACCCTACATGCATTTTCATAGCTACCAGGCTCCTCAGCCATACCAGCGAAGGGGAAGCCGACTGCGAAAGCATCATTCAGGGTAGCATGCGTTATACGCCCTTCGGACAACTACGACAAAAGCGGCTTACAATGCGTAGTACTCATAATAAGTCCAGCCAGAAAAGGATAGAACAAGCATTCACTCTCATCTGCGGATTGGCTCGTTACGATTTTGGGGTCTTGAACAACTCATGCATTACCAGCTCGCTGGCGTCTGAGCGATCTACATGCTACGGCCTGGCCCCAGACCCCCGAACAGACTAAAGCACGCCATTGGCGCCGTCTCCGTTACGCAGCCTTGCCGTCCATTCCCCATTCGGTGCGGTTTCCGAGATCCGAACAGTCTTTCACAACCACACTGTATGCAGGGCATGCCCCCGTTGTCCGTAGACCTCATCCCTTCAGTCTCTTGCTCTACATGCAATTGAAACTCCAAAATTCGCAGCTCGTTGAAAAGCATGCTGTCGTCGTCAATCTCAGCCACTTGTGGGACTCGTCACGAACCGCAAGGTAAGTGTACTCGGTGCACGAAATGCCATTTCGTTAAGAGGATGTGCTGCCTTTGCTCGCTCTCTTTCCCGAACGCGGTCAAGTGTATGACTCGCAGTCTGAACAATTTCCACGGTGCTCCATCCTCTTGAATTGGGATTCTATTCCCAGGACCTGTCGAAGATGTCCACAATATATGCTGCCTGGTCTAGTGTCAACGCCACGATGATCATATCTCCCGAAGATGCGAGACCGACGTTTGGAACCCCTGGTAGTTCCCTAGGCACCTTTATATCGGCCTGTATAAGTAGACTCGTGCTGGCCTTGATCGAAGGCATGCCAACGACATAGCACCCCTCTTCATTTCGATTTCAGATCACAACCATTCTAAGCATCAGGTTTCACCGTCGTTGCCTTGTTCTGGTTTAATTCACGCTCTCCTATGGCTCCCTTGTGGCAAAGTCTCGCATTGATCACTTCTTTCCATGCTGCGCTGCTTCGGGCTCAACTTCAATGCCCTCCTCTTGGACCGATCTTGCCACCACCAGCAAACCTGACGCGGAATTCGCAGCTCCAACAAGTCATAGCGGCAATTGACGCTCAGTTGCAAAATTTCAGCTCCTCGCTCAATGCAACAGCCCTTTCGATCGGTGTGAGGTCCATCCACGAGACCGAGCCTCTATTGAGTTTCCACTACACGCCTTCAGTCTTCAACAAGAGTGGCACCCACAAAGTCAACGGCGACACTATCTATTCCATCGGAAGCACTACCAAGCTCTTCACGGCTCTCTCGATCCTCCAGCTTCAGGGGAAAGTTAATCCAGCCGATCCGATCACCAAATATGTGCCGAAGCTTGCGCCAATGTCAAAAACTCATGACTCTTTACTGGCTGTTGACTGGGAGACTGTCACTGTGGATGCTCTCGCAAGCCATTTGGGCGGAATCGGCGCAGATCGTACGTAACACTCGAGACTGACGAGAAACAAAGAGAGGGTTGACCATGGAACAATCGGCAGTCACCAATAACGTTATCCCATATATTTCTGGCATTACCGAAGAGACTGGCCTGCCGCCATTGACTCAGTCCCAAGACTCACTCTCTTGCGGCGGAGCTCCAGGTACTCCTGGGTGCAGCTGGGATGGTTTGTGTTTTTGGCCCTCTGGCACCTAATCAGTCGATCGTTCGTTCCACTAACATATATGAGTTAGATTTCTTCGACAATTTTGGTCGACGGCCTCCTGTCGACGCCCCCTTCACGACGCCAGTCTACTCGAACATCGGATACGCGCTTCTTGGTCGAGTGATTGAAAATGTCACGGGCAAGACTTATGCGGCATATCTTCAAGACGCTGTCTTCACGCCGGCCGGAATGAGCCACACGTTCGTCGGTGCCCCCTCTAATAGCTCCATGGGCTTCATTCCCGCTGAATCAAACTGGTGGGGCACGTCCCTTGGATACGAAAATAGGTAACGAGCACTCCGCACTCCTTACGTGTGACCCGGCCCAGGAAGACCCCTGTTCTAACTGATGGGCAATATATGTGTGTGTGTGCAGCTCGGGCGGCATCTACTCGACCAACAACGACCTCTTATCCTTTGGCACCGCGATCTTGTCGTCGAAGCTGGGTCTTTCACCCGTCCAGACCCGCGCGTGGATGAAGCCTAAAACTTTCACGTCCTCCGCTGGCGTATCCGTCGGTGCGCCGTGGGAAATCGCCCGGGGCGCGAACCTCACATCGGACGCGCGCATCATAGACTTCTACACCAAGACCGGCAACCTAGGTGACTACACGGCCATCCTGGTGCTGGTCCCGGACTACGACCTGGTGGTGGCCGTCAACCTCGCAGGGCCGGACAGCTCGATCGCGACGATCCAAGTCGTCTTTTCGACCCTGGTCCAGTCGCTCCTGCCGAGCGTCGACCAGGTCGCCAAGGATGAGGCGTCGCGCAAGTACTCAGGCATGTACACCTCCCCATCCTCGCCCTCGTCCTCGTCCCGGGGGTCCAACTCGAGCATCACGCTCTCGGTGGACGAGTACGGGCTCGTCGTGTCGGCATTCTCGGCCAACGGCGTCAACGTGCTCGGCGGCAGCACCGGCTACGCCGCCCTCGTCGGCGCCGCCGGTGCAAGCGCAAACACCACGATCCGTCTCTACCCTTCCAACCTCACGGCGGGAAACCAGAGCGCGTGGCGCGCCGTGTACCAGACTCTCTCCACCGCGGAATTGGACGCCTTCGACGCGCAGCTCTTCTTCCCCCAGGGCAGTTGCCAGTCGTGGACGGGGTTGGACTTGCTGACCTACGGCTTCGAGGCGCTGGATTACTTCGTCTTTACCGAGGACCAGGACGGAGTTGTTGTCCAGGTGGAGCCCAAGGCGTGGAGGGTCGTCATGAACAGGACGGATTGACTGACTGATTGTGATTAGGCCGAAGGGCCATGTAAGGCTTTAAGCTTAAACAACCACACGAGGGTTGAATTGGATTGTTGTGTTGTGTTTGTCTAAAAATGCACGTTCACAGCAAAGGGGGCGTTATGTTGTGCTTGATCAGGTAGCCAAAGAACTGTGTAGGTAGATGGAGATGTCGGGATTCAAATCATGATCTCGTTCGATTAAACTTAGCGGAGCCATGCTATTAAATTAAGTCACATTTGATGTCCAGAATGCGCCGTACATTCATCAACGACCAAAGCGGTTGCCGTGCGAACCTGAAGTTGACTGATACTCGGAAGGCTTGAAGCTGAGTGTCCCAAAGAGAAAGAAGCTGGCTTGCCGCCGGAGAAAAGCCACTCCCGTCCTGAAGGATATTCAGAACAAGTTTTTCAGCTGCAGTTGTGGAGAATGCCATGTCTGACAGTCCCATTCATTCATTCGCTTTCTCAGTCCCCCCAACCACTTACCCTCGGGTCATTCTTCCTTTGTTGCTAGATTGTCGAGTTTTGACATTCCGCAGACCTGTCCTACACCTCCTCTCTTACAAGAGGCATTAGGCGATCCTTCTCCGGGGAGCCGACTGCAGACACGTCTTCCCCGGCAAGCTCGTCTGCGAGCGGCACCCGCGTTTTGTCTGCGTGATCTTTCAGGATTTCAGTGAGCCGTGTCTGGTAATCCCAAGATCTATTGATCATAATCCGGCGCCTGCGCAAAGAACGTCCCATGCTTTCTTTTGTGGCTGGGGCAAAAGACCAGTCTAGTCCCGTTTTGATGCGCGGCCGGCGATGCGGTTTGAATCGGCCCTCCCATTCATCATTGAGTCTCCCCGGGGTACTGACTTCGTTGCCAGCTTCTTGCAGCCACTTTTTCCAGGCGTCGTTCGTAGGCGCTATGGTTGTTGCCTCGTTCAACCATTGGGATGTGCCAGTCAGAACAATAGCAGTCCAGAGGGCGCCTGTGAAGTTTCTTGCCTTCGGGTTCTGCTCGAAAATCGTTTCGGCTCTTTTTTTTGCTCGATCACGCCTTTTCTCCAAGATCCAGGCCTCTTCGAATCGACTCCACTCGTGTCTGACCTTCTTTTTAAATTCCTCAACCCGTCCAGTCACAACCAGCCCGTCAGGTTCCTGATCCTGTGGATCTTGTATTGGGATGATATCTGTTTGGTATGCATGTTGCCAGTGATATTTGCAAGGGTTCAGGGCAGATACGGCCCAGTAGAGGACGTTCAACAAGATATACGAAGCAGCGAAGGCCACTTGAAGGATGTTGGATGCGTTCGCCAAAGACACCACTCCCGCCATAAGCATGACTGTCGAGAACAGAGCTAGGGTACGATAGGGTGTGTCTAATTCGAGTTAGATCAGTTATTCTCCAGCTCCGATGACAGCGGCAGCTTACCATCAATGACATATTGTGCATGTTCCGTCTGAAAATACAGGCGAGCAATATTTTCGGAGCTTGGCCGAATCACTCGGATCGATCCCTGGCACGCAGTCCATAAGTATACGCTTGGGGATCTTCAAAGTGAATCTTCGTCAATCCGCATCGCACCCCGGGTGAGATGAGGTTTCCTGCAGAGTTGGTTCATGCTTCTTCGAAACAAGGACCCATGCCAAACCACCCGCAATCAACAAAGAGGAGCAACCTAGAGGGCGCCGGACTCACATTGGGATAGTAAATAATGACATCTGAGCGAGGGATAACGCGCCCACGGTCCTTTTCCACTTTCGGCTCCTGGAATACCAAACTCCAGTGAGTACCAAAGCCCACAAACGAGCTCACCATCGACAGCATGATGGTAGCTAGCAAGGAGAAGCCATCGTGGTAATAAACAGAGAGACTGATCAAAGCCAGGGCCATGGCACATCCGGCAACGGAAACCCAGAATAAGGGGCCATATTTCTTTGGGCCAAATGAACGAAGCGTTTTTGTTCCTGGCGGCGCATCTTTTCGCGTTACCTGGACAAGCTCGACTTGGTAATCTTCCAAAGGTGCCGGATGAAGCAACTGGGCGAAGAAATTGATTTCCTTTTTCACTGTGCCACTGTAAGCTCCGGCGACGATCCCGGGAGCTGTAGGCAGTCGGTATTTTCGCTCATGTTCAAGCAAAGCGTGAGGGGCTGGCATGAGCCTAGGTATCGTGGACCACCAGGAAAGGCTTGTCACTTGGGCATTTCGAGTTATGGACCCTTCTCCCAGCACAGCGATGATACCGACAATGTCCAGCTGCAAGTCTCCAAACTTGTCAATCCAGCGCATCTTCGAAGTGTTGAGCAATCTCAGGTCAGGCTGAAGGGACCCAATCACATTCTGAAAAGTCGGGCTCAACAATACCTGGCACCTAGTGGTTTCCGCCGTCTTTTGTCGTGCGGCTGAACAACAGGGTCGAAAAGCATGGAGAGGTGGATTGTTCGAGCCTTACGGCTGGAGGGGTAAGGTAAGCCATATATACCTGTAGGCAGGTTGCGCACCATTGGCATGGAAATATAACTCTGTGCAGGTGCGATTTTAGGTCAACAACCTGGACGTCGGTGCCGCATTTGGCCCAATGCAGCGGATTGAGACCCCCAATCAGGACATGCTTCGGTTAAGCGGTCGTGGACTCGATGCGGCCAGCCTGCGCTCTCATCCGAGAGGATGGCGGTGCTTCAGAGCATCTCGTCGCAGGGGTCCCCATGAATCCAGATTCACGAAGCCGCATGCGGTACTGGGTCCCTCCTGAATCTTTGTAACAAGTCGTGTAATCCCTTCTGGCGGCCACTGCCCTGGGCGATGGGCCGAAGCGTAGCTCCCGTTTTGCGTTGACCGTTGGCGAGGGATTGTGGGCGAGCCACGAGTTTCGCCTTGTCTGAGGCGAATGGGCGGCCTTATCTGCCAGCAAGGAAGCTTGTAGGGTCTTGGAGGCTGTGATAGGCGTCGGACACTGGCAGGGATCGCAGGCCAATGACGGCAGCAAGCTGAGAAAGGCAAGCAGATGCTTCAGCCAGTGGAATCTGTTTCACAATAGCCTCATCCAGCCCATCCAGCCCATCCATGCCCATCCAGGGGCCCACATTCGCGGTGGATTTGGGCGTGTGCAAGGTGGTTTTCAGGAGGGCGCCGTGGGGGCTCGAGCGGGATTTCATGCCCATCATCGGGGCTGTAGGCTGCTTGGAGGATTAGTTGGTTGTGAGGGAAATATGGAGTGATGGATCGCAGTTAGATCGAAGGTATTGGCAAAGATATAATCCTCGAGGTCTGTGTCCGGAATCTCGCAGCGCAGTTAGACTTGCCTTGACTCGGTTCTGCTGAGGACATACCGCAAACCCAATAACCCCGCCATTTCAACACTGGCCTGCCCAGCCCGACTGAGGCTCTTCTGAGTGAATGGCCTTGCACCCCTCCCAGCCCTGCCCGTCCTCCCGCCCTGCAGCCGCGAGGGACCAGAGGGATCCGGCGCCCGCTGCAAGCGCCTGTCTCCGGTGCCAAACACACCAAACGCTCTCCCTATCGATTTCCCCATCCAGCCCATCTCAATCACCTTCTAGGTCCCCACTACCGCAATCTAGAAACAAATGCACCCAGATGTCGACACCTGAGCCCGCCGAGGGTTCTCATCCTTCCTCGATCCTGAACTTGACCAAAAAGTTCAGACATCTAGGACGTCTTCCCTCGAGCTGGATCAAAGCAGGCGTACGCTTCCTCCCTCTTACAATCTCCGCAAAGTTTGGGCTCGCTAACCGCATTGCAGGACGACCGTACTCCTCCCGAAGAATCCTACCTCTGCGACACTTGCCTCCGTCTGGACCTGAACCTCGAGTCATTCTACATCCAGGAAGATGACCGTGAGTTTGAGAGGACGCATAAGCCTCGATATTTGGGCAGATTATCCCAAATCCGCCATAAAACCCACTGCCCTCACTGCCGACTGGTGCTCGAAATAGCCGATCGTCCTTCCGACCAACGAAACCCCAGTCTTCACGCTGATGATGATCCCTTGTGTTACGCGCGTTGGGTTATAGACGGGCAGGAAGACCTGGGACCCGACCCCAATCGCCCGGGAGAACATATATTCAAACCTAAGACACGACGGTTGCTAATATATAGTGACCCTCAAGCATTCAAAGATGGATACATCGTCCTTCTTGCGGACGACGCCCCGAGTCGAGAATTCTTTGGGCGCAGAATCGCCTCTTCTGACCTGCTCGATCCCCAGCAACTTCGTCAGTGGCTGCACGACTGCGAAACCTACCATGGCATGGAATGCGAAGAGTCGCTGGTACATCCTGATCTGCTGGGACAACCCAAAGACGTCTTTCGCGCGATCGATGTGGACAGGATGTGCATTGTCGAAACTCCCCAGTCTTCCCGCTATGTCGCCTTGAGCTACCTTTGGGGCAAGAACTTCGCCCAGCTGTTTACAACCTCCAAAAACCTGCCGAAACTGTCGCAACCTGGTGCGCTCGAGAAGGAAAAGCTTCCTCGGACGATTAAAGACGCCATCAAGCTCACAAAGATGCTGCAAGAGAAATATCTGTGGACGGATAGCTTGGCGCTGTTGCACGACGACGGATTTCAGTATCATGACGACTGGGTCTACGCCAGAGCTGCTCTGACCGTGGTTGCCGGTTCGGGCAAGGACGCCAATGCCGGTCTACCGGGAGTAAGAAAAGAGTCCCGAACATTCCACCAAGAGATCGAAGAGGTGAAGCCCGGCCTGCGGCTGATGGTGTCCCATCTTGCTGAAGGTAAGTTTTGGTTGGACCCTTGAGCTCAGGGATGGCTGCTCATGTTTTCCAGATTACATTTCAACGTCACAATGGGATTCTCGTGCCTGGACTTTCCAGGAGAGAATGCTTTCAAGGCGGTGTCTGCTGTTTGTCAACGGGCGGATATATTATCAGTGTCGGCGGACCACATTCTGCGAAGATATGGAAATGCCTCGATCCAATGGCTGGTCATTGGACTCGATCGATATGCCAACCAGAATCTTCCGGGAGAAACCGTTTGTTCAGTTCACCTCAGCGGTGGAACTATACACCCGACGAGAATTGACGAATCCAAATGATATCCTGAACGCTTTTGAAGGAGTGCAGCTGGTATTAGAGAAACGGATCGGAGATAAAATATACTATGGCGCCCTCGAGACAATGATGGACCCATCTTTGCTGTGGGAGTCGACGAAAAGGCTGTCTCGACGAGCCGGGTTTCCGAGTTGGTCGTGGTCCGGTTGGATAGGGGAGATACAGTGGAAGTTCACCGAGGTGGCTCGATCTTGGATTGAGTGGCATGCTGATCAGGTCATTGGCATCCATTCGTTCCCCAAACAAGCCTATGAACGGATACCGCCACCTATACCCCAGCCAGCGTACCTTGGACCGATGTCGAACCACAATCTAAGCACCCTGCTTCCTTTATTACACTTTAGAACGGTCACGGCGCAGTTCAAGCTCACCTCGCCGGCACTTATTCACAAATCAGTAATATCTCCCTTGAGGAAGAGGCTTACTGGGCCTAGCGCTTTGTCAACAGTACGACCAGCTCCCGCAGATCCTGGATTGATTAGAGCAGGCATTGCGGATCGGAATGGATTGTGGTGTGGCACTATTGACCTTGATGCGGCCTGGATGCCACGTGTTGGGACGCCGCTGGATTTCTTGGTCATGTCAAGGGTAAGTTCATTTACCGATGATGAATTGGCGATATGGGAGGGCACATTACCAGATGACGTGGAGGACGTGTTAAACCAGCGGAGCTACGGCGTTTATATTCTCATGTTGGTTTCCAAGAGGGGCGGAATATACTACCGTGAAGGGTTGGGACGGATATTAACAGAGGCGTTGGACAGAGCCCTCGAGCCTGGGCCGAAATGGGAGGACATAGTGCTTGGGTGAGAAGTTGAGTAGATGATATCGGGCACATGTTGTAGGGAGCCTTTCCGTTGCAACGATACTAGAGGCGCGTTTGTCCAATCAAAGCATAGGCCTCCCACAGCCACGGACGGCACCAAGCTGGAGCCAAATAACAATGGTCAAGGCTCGCAAGGCTGCTCGTATTCGTATTCCAATCCAGTTCCACTCACAACCCAGGCTCTTAAAACGTGGTAATTGCAACCTTTCCAGGGACTTGGCCGGAGCCAAGTTGCTCCGCCACTCGATCTTCCAAGGTCCATCGTTTTCATTCTTTTCATTTATCTGCTTGTCCGATAACGTCGCCATCATCACCGAGACTTTCACCAAATGTTTCGCACTTGACCCGTTGCCAGCGACGGATTATCGACACCGCCGCACGTGCGGACGCAGCAATCGCAACGACAATGCGATCAGACTGGACCAGCTCTCACGAGCACCAGTACAAATCTCAATCGACTCATCCACAACCTCAACCCATTGATCGCATATCTGTAAATCATGTCTGGCTACTCCGAGACAGTATACAACAACAGCTACGGTGGGCCAGTCTCCGAAATTAACTGCGTCTATCCCATCTCCGGCACCTACGGGCTCCTCCCCCGTCTCCTCTATTATGTAACCTTGATCTTCGCCATCTTCGGTCGCAGGACAGAATGGCTCATCATCGGCGCCCTCGTCAGTGCGCTCACCTACGCAGGCACCACGGCTATTCACCTCATGGCTCTTGTGAGCAGCAAATCGGGAGTCTTTGACTTGGACATCATGGGCGCGTGGGCCGTATTGTCTACGGGCGCGCTTGCTTACATTGGAATTATCCACTGGAGTTCCACGCTGAGAGCTACACGGGCCCGGGTCGTTATGATCTGTTGGGGTTGTTTAGTGGGCACCAGCTTGATCTTTGGGAGAGCGGAATTGTTCGACACCCCTATTAACCCGCCTGAGCCGGCCTGTTATTCATCCAAGGGGATGCTGCTGGAGTATCCCATCCAGAAGTGGATGAATCCCGACTTTGCCAATTGCACGTACCAGTGCTTTAACATATCGAAGCCAATGAGGCAGTCATCCGAAATCATGGCCATTCCCCACCGAATCTTGGACAATTCACAATACAGGACACTCACCTATGTGCTAGTGGGACCAATCCAGTTTGCAGCCTACGCAGCTCTCAGCATGGACGCGCAAGAACATACCCCGTCGCATATGTGCACGAAATTGGTCATGAGCTACCTCATTCATCCAGGCCATCGAGAGCAATTTACGAAAACGGTTTACAAGGCGAGCATGGAAAAGTGGTATGGCGGATATTTCGCGCTGTTGGGGTATGTGCGTCGATCGAAATGGTCTTGGAGGAAGTTAGGTCTCTCTTCATTCGTCATTCCATGGATGCTGCTGGGGTTGGTGGTTGATGTTTTGTGTTTGCCGCTCATGGTGTGTAACATTGTGTTTAACGAACTTACATTGTTGCAAGGGGGTCTCCCGACGAATGAGGCAAATATTGCAATCGGGCAGTGGGGCGCAATTGTGAACTCTGTGCTTGTGTTGATAGCAGCCTGCATCACCAAGGGGATGGAGATATGGGACAGAAGGAAAAAAGTGAAGCAATTGGACAGTGTTGTCGAGGCGGTTGTGACGGTGATTCCCGAAGACGTTGAGAGCGGCATGGCGGAGGAGGTCCAGGAGGTCGGAGTGGTCAAGCCCAAGCTGGCCCATGTCCAGACTCTGCAAGATATGGAGGATGTGATGAAACGGCCAAAGTGAAAGCAGGCCATTCGGGGGCTTCGCAAACAGGCCGCACACACCGGGCAGGGCCGCGGTCCGATAAGCAGTACGACCGCGCCAGGGGGATAGACTGGTAAGCTGTGAACGAATACTTCAATGAAGTCGCCTCAATTATCTCGGAGGAGTCGACGAGCATGGTGCTGGCGGCCAAGAAGCGAGATGAAATGAGTCATAGATAGCTTGAAGGTCGGAGGGGGCAATTTATACTTTCTTGGACATGATTCTGCTCGTTGCAAGGGAGAGCTGTTTGTGGACATGGAGCGGATGCGGGTCGAGTGCATTAGCCGCCGCCGAGACATGCCCATTAGGCTATCCTATGTACAATGCAGAGAGAACTGGATTCAACACGGCAAATCCAACTGCCTTGCTCGTCTGACTACATACCTCCAGGTAGATCAAACGGGACAGCAGAGCTACTTGTTGGACAAATATGGAGTCGTTGGTCACAGCAAGGCTGATTGGCGAGGCTGATCGACGAGGCTGATCGACGAGGCTGCTCAACAAGGCTGCTCAACAAGGCTGAGGAGGGGGCGCGGGCCGGTCTCGGCGGGGCTAGAACTCGACTCTTATGCAGGGACAAGCTGCTCTTTGCTGCTCTCTAGCGCATGATTGCGGCAAAATTTCTTTGGCCCGCAACCGGGGACTGTGCCCGCCACCGCAACTAAAACGGTGTGCAACAACGCGAACAGAGAAGCCCTAGGTTCTCGAAGTGGTTGACCTCCTACATACCACCACAATCGTGCCTCGTGCTTGAGACGCAGGGATCCGCTAGCTTCTACCTGGTCATATTTGAGTCCAATCCAAATTATCTCAGTGACTCAACAATCCATCGAGCCATCTCGTCGTTAGAGTCTATAAATTCTCCTGGCCCCCCTCTTCTTTCCCTCCTCCAAAAACCACTCGCTTTCGATCCTCACTTCTCTCATATTCAACATGGAGGCCATCAAAGAGACATTCGCCCGATGCAAGAAGGAAGGCAGAATTGCCCTCGTGGGCTATTTCACGGCGGGGTTTCCCACCGCTGAAGAAACTCCAGATATCATGCTCGGTCTGCAAGCCGGTGGTGTCGGTAAAGATCAACCCTCCCTTCAGGGAGTCAAAAATATTGTATCTAACACTTTCCCCAGATGTCATTGAGCTCGGTCTCCCCTTCACAGATCCCATCGCTGATGGGCCCACGATACAAAAATCAAACACCATCGCCCTCGCCAATGGCATTACCGTCACCTCAGCCCTCCAATTTGTCCGCGACGCCAGGAAAAAAGGTCTCAAGATCCCCGTCCTTTTCATGGGTTACTATAACCCGCTACTGCGGTACGGCGAAGACCGCATGTTGAAAGATTGCAAAGAGGCAGGAGTGAACGGATTCATCATGGTTGATTTGCCCCCCGAGGAAGCTGTAAGATTTCGCAATAATTGCACCAAGACGGGACTCAGTTATGTCCCGCTGATTGCGCCTGCGACATCGGAGAAGAGAATGAAATTGCTGTGTCAGATTGCGGACTCGTTTATCTACGTCGTGTCGAGGATGGGTGTTACGGGCGCGACAGGCACGTTGAACACCAAGCTTCCTGAGCTGTTGGAGAGGGTGCATCAATACTCGGGCGGTGTCCCTGCAGCGGTCGGCTTTGGTGTGAGCACGAGAGAACATTTCCTGAGTGTTGCGCAAATTGCCGAGGGAGTGGTGATCGGCAGCCAGATCGTGATAGTGTTGGGCAATGCGAAGCAAGGTGAGCGGGCGAAGGCTGTTCAAGAATATTGCTCCCAAATCACTGGGAGGAAAGTGGGCGACTACAATAAAACAGATGGTTTAGCGAGGGAAGTGGGTATTGTCGAGACCATGAAGTCAGCAAAAGAACCAAACGCAGCGTCGAATGGGCTCAATGGCCATCAAGTCCACGTCGACAAAGTCATTACCGACGCCGACGTCCCCTCCGAACCAGGCCTTGCCGACCAGCTTGATGCCCTCAACGCTTCTACAAACGGCACGGCTCCCAATCCTGATGCCATTCCGGCCCGCTTTGGCCAATTTGGCGGCCAATATGTTCCCGAATCGTTAATGGACTGCTTAGCCGAACTCGAAGAGGGTTTCCAAAAAGCCAAGAACGATCCAGAGTTCTGGAAAGAGTACAAATCATACTACCCATACATGGGTCGGCCATCGTCACTGCATCTAGCTGACCGGCTCACCGAACGAGTTGGTGGTGCGCAGATCTACCTGAAACGGGAAGACCTGAATCATACGGGAAGTCACAAGATCAACAACGCCTTGGGGCAAATCCTTCTTGCAAGGCGACTGGGAAAGACACGCATCATTGCCGAGACCGGTGCGGGCCAGCACGGTGTCGCAACTGCAACCGTCTGCGCTAAATTTGGCATGGACTGTGTCGTGTATATGGGTGCCGAGGACGTGCGGCGTCAGGCTCTCAACGTCTTTCGCATGAAACTTCTCGGCGCCAAGGTTGTGGCAGTGGAAGCTGGATCCCGCACTCTCCGAGACGCCGTCAATGAAGCATTACGTGCTTGGGTTGTCGACCTCGACACCACGCACTACATTATCGGCTCGGCCATTGGTCCTCACCCTTTCCCAACCATCGTCCGTACTTTCCAGAGCGTCATCGGCCAAGAGACCAAGGAACAGATGAAAGAACTGACAGGCAGACTTCCCGACGCAGTGATCGCCTGTGTTGGTGGAGGAAGTAATGCCGTGGGCATGTTCTTTCCCTTCAGCTCCGATCCTTCAGTGAAGTTGATCGGCGTTGAGGCTGCTGGCGAGGGTGTCGACACGGGCAAGCACTCTGCCACGCTTTCTGGAGGGTCAATCGGTGTCCTTCACGGCGTCAGGACGTACGTGTTGCAGAATGAGCACGGCCAGATCAGCGATACACACTCCATCTCCGCCGGTCTAGATTACCCCGGCGTGGGACCAGAGTTGTCAAACTGGAAGGACAGCGCCAGAGCCAGATTCATTAGCGCCACCGACTCGGAGGCGCTGATAGGGTTCCGGACTCTCAGTGAGACGGAAGGAATCATTCCTGCGCTGGAATCCAGTCATGCTATCTTTGGAGCCATGCAGGTCGCCAAGGAGATGGGCAAGGATCAGACGCTGGTGATCTGCCTGAGTGGACGTGGAGACAAGGACGTCCAGAGTGTGGCGGATGAACTACCCAGATTGGGTCCAGGCATCGGGTGGGACTTGAGGTTTTAGACAAAGAACGGGATATGATTGCTATTTCGTCAGGGAAGGAGTCAAGAACTGCATACTGAAAAGACAATACAATCGGTATCCGGCTCCTACCCTAAGCAAGCAATTAGTTTGTACCTATGGGTTTAGACTATGTAGGTATGGATTACGAACGAACATCATACAGCGGATCCTGCACTTTTCGCCCCATACACAGACATGGGTATTGGCATGCATCAGCCAGACTACAAGTGCCACGTCGTATGACTCTCTTCGGGCCGCCGTGGTCCCTCCCGAGCATACATATCGATACCTACATGCATCACGCAGTGAGGTTGTGCGCTGCACCCCGTCTAATGTCTGACCATGATACGAGGGATGGATCCCCATGATACTTGATTAGACAAGAGAGTACTCGGTAGCTAGGCAGTAAAAATATTTACTGTAGCTGATGACAAAGGAATGAATGAATGGGGGCTTCGGAATCTCGCCTGGCGGTCTTACGTATGTGTATACGCCACCAAGGTCCAACTACAGTCCGCCCTTCGTGTTCATGGACGTCTGAGTATGCAGAGAGGGTGAGGTCTGGTGGATGTGGATAATCATATCAATTAGAGCGGGTCGGGCCTATCTTTGTATTCTTCGTGTCTCTGTGTGTGTGGGTAGGTGTGTGGTGTGGCCTCTCCACCGACTACTGGCTTTCTATATAGTTGCATACCTGGGTATATCCAGGGATTTGCTTACGATATGCATGTATTAACGTATTTATGCAGTCCTTAGTCTATGCCCCCACCCCTAAGATGGTAGGACAAAGCGCTTCTAACATTACTACCAGCAGAAAGCGTCGCCTCTGCTAAACTCTCTGAAGCATTCCTAATGGCATTGGAAAGTAAGTCGTTCGTTGGTTCTGAGAGCTTACTTTGGTGCTAATGCAAGGCAGCTACGGGGAGATAACTGGCGTAGACGCTCAGAGGTGACAGGGCAATTGTCTTGCGCTCTGGACCGATTATATTGTAACAGAGCACTTCAGGGTTTGGCATGCACGTGCAACAACGCACAGAGGCCTGTCCAGCAGATCGGGAATCGAGAACGCCTTTCTGGTTGATGCTGACAAGACAACACCGCCACAAACACCACCCAGAAGGGCAGCGACTAGGGCTACGAACACCTAGCACAGCGGAGGCATCGGGGAACAGGACAGGACTGATAAAGCACTTAGGAATTAGGTAGACTATGCCAAAAGAGCGAATTCATGATCCTCTACTAAACTGTCCAAAGAATTTGGCCCTCTGATAGCACTGTCAACTGTCCTTCTCCCAGCGATCTAATTAGGTTTGACATGCGACCTGACAGACCTCTGCCTTGCCAGTCCACCACCAGTCCAGCACAGCCACGCCGCCTTGTTACAATATACGAGTCACCGTGGTCCCCGAGGACAGTGTCTTCGACTTAAGACTATGGAAATACTGTCATCAGCGACAGTACGAATAAGGACTCAGACGTATTGTATTAGGCCATGGGTTACTGAAGAGTTCTATCCGCCCAGCTTTCAGAGTAAGGAGGACTGTGAAAGCAGCAAAGTTTGGGTTTGAAGGTGTCATACACTGAATGTATATCGTGGCCTACCTGCTACAACCGAAAATCTCGATTTCGATCCCTGAGCGTGATTGTGTGGATGGTTTGTGTTCCGATAGATCACCGAGCCTGTTCCAGCCGTTGCCCTCTGGGGTTCGAAATATACGACTCCATTTCATGATCAGCAAGCCTGAGTTCCTCGAAAGAATAGTGTTTAAAACTGTCCATAAACGGAATTGACTGGTAAGCCATCGAATAGCCGCTGGGGTCTCGTTCCACGAACGGTTCGAAGCTACTACATTTGGTGGTTGGGACTGCAGCGCTCTGTGGTGAGGGGAGCGGCGGAACTGCGAAAGTTAGCTCGAATGGCTCGTTTGATGCATCTTCTCTTGCATTCTGTCCGACAGCGCCGGGAAATGAACCTGGAGCACAACGCCCTCGCGCTTTTTCAGGTGCGGGCAGATCGATGTGGTGAGCCCAGTCTTGAGCATAGCCCACTGCTAATGCCAAAGTATCGCTTTCGAGGGCGTAGGCAGGCCTCTGTGCGACCTCCGATATCAGATCGAGAGACGTCGACGCCCATGGATCAACGACAAACCACAGTCTAGGCTCACCGTCGACGTCGAAGACCCTCACAAGAACATAGACGTGGCGTAAAGGCTCAGACGCAGTGACTAGATCCACTGACCATTGCCGTGCCATCCGAATCTGATTGGCGCTGAGGGTCCAGTAAGTATCATTCTCAACGCGATTCGGCGTTGACTTGACTTCGAGGTGGTACTTCGTGTTGCTGTCCACGCTTCTATTCCATCCCCAGTTAGCTCTCAGATACTGCGTAAAAGCCTGACTCGCATCTGAATCTCCAATTGTGAAGTCCGCGCGCCCTCCTTCGTCGATAGAGTAGTAGTTGCGACATCCTGGGGGACAAAGGCTCGGGTAGTGATCGAGACAAGTTGGGATATAGTGCTTGCGACCATTGCTGGTCCAGTGTTTCTCGCCAAACGATGGACCGAGCTCTCCTTGCAAGAATGTGTACAACTGCTTTTCAGTTAGTTTTGTCAAGAAGACGTGTCTGGCAGGCTTACGATGTGCTCTCCCTTTCTACCGATCTCTTTTCTCCGTTCTGACGATGAGCCTGGCTGAGAAGGGCTAGAACCACCATTCCATGAACGTTGGTGAAGATGTTGAAGTGATCCACGCCACACCTGTGCTGATGGAGTTAGGGGTTGGCCAAGCGACCTAGATAGTCTACGTCTGTTGGTGCCGTTTAGATTTTGCCTGGGCGACGGAGAGTTTTGCTCTTCTCTGCTGGTCATCAGTCGTGGGTTTCTCGCGGCTGGGCTAGCATCTTCTATTTGTGTGGCTGATCCGGCAAATCCTGGAGGGTCCTGTGATATGCTCGTGCCTGGGCCATCGTCCGCCACGGAGACCTCAGCGAGCGCCGAAGCCAAAAAGTCGACGCTGCTGTTGTCGGCAGAGCCCAGCCCTCTCTTCACTAAACTGCCTCGCAACATGTTCGATGTAGAGCGGATTGAGGGCGTTGTGATCGCCGTTATAGGCGCAGGAGATGTTCTTTCGATATAGTTGTTGTACCCAGTACTTTCGGATAACTCCTTCGAGCTCTTGCCGTAGTGGAAATAATTGAGCCGCCATTGCGCGTCTTCCACATCAGACTCTCCATCATGTGTTCCTTCGGGTGAGACTGGAAAGCGTTGCTGCCTGTCGGTTCTCACGTTTGATGACTTTTCCAAAGCTGTCTCGTCGCTGTCACTATCACCATCACTATCGACCTCTTCTGAAGCATCAGTTCTTTCGCCTGCGGGCACGTCCGCTAAGTGCATTTGATATGCTCCTGCTCGCTGCAGGTCTTCTAGTAGGCTTTCTGGATCATCTGCAGCCAGGAGGTCACCAAGTAAGTCGCTATGTTGGCTGACTTCAAGATGCCTGGCCATCTCTTTCCTTAACAGACGAGCCATTGCGTCCTGTTTCAGGTTTTCATGCACAAGAACCAGCAGGCGTTGCTCTTTGGTAATGATGCGCAAGCCGCCTTCTACTTGTTCACCCACGTACGCCGAACTCTTACCAACCACGTATCTTCCGATAATAACCTGTGGCATCCGAAGGGCTTTGATATTTCTCACTTGGTTTACGCGAACCGTAATTTGCTCTAGGGATTGGCCTTCGCCTTTCAGTATTCTGGCATAGTCAGCAGTAATCGACAAAGTCAATGTCACGCGTACCCTCCGATATAAGCTGCTTTCCTTTCCAAATCCCGTTCTAACTCGGGATACTCTCTGCCTTTCTCCGTATTCCCATCATAATAATACTTCACTGCTTCCGTCAAAAGTTTGCTTTTCAGACTAAGCACGGACACGATGTTGCTTATATTGGCTCCATTTCCGTCATCGCTTAGATCAAGCAGTGGTGCGTGACCCCGGAAGCATTCGTGCAACACAGAGATATCTGGAATCCAGAATTCGCCGGAATCAGCAGATTGTAGTGTCCATTGGCCTTTATGGGTCGCAATGGGAAACATCTCCAGAGCTTTGAGTTTAGACACATTCTCGGAGGATGGGCGGATCTTCAGCATGCCGTCTAGATTTTGTAGAAGGTTGCGCATAGTTCTTATAATTGCGTTTTGCTTCGATTTGACCGAAAACTGGTCGGAATGGTTACGTATCTCCGCGATCAGATCGACCAGATCGGTGGATCTTATATCCAGGACCTCGCAGAATAAACGCCGACAAGGTTTGTACTGATCTCGTAGCAGGGGATAAAGAGTGCAGTTAAACTTTGAATCCCATCGAACTTGATGCGCGCAGTACCACTTACCATCCTGCGCCAAAATGAGATCTGCGGCCCCAAAGGCATACCTGTCAAGAGGTCAGTCTCTGTTCCAGAATTGCAGGGGATAGGGCCCGTGCCTCATTTTTGAAATTTCCAAATCGTTTGCGATAAGCTTTCCGAGACGATAATAGATCTGTCTTGTTGAAGCAAGCGGGTCTGTTACATGTTTATTGGCTTTGAGATAACTCAGTTGATAGAAGAGAAATCTCCTGTCAACAGAGACACACACTCCAAAATGCTTCAAGAAAGACCAGTCGGCATCTGATGGTTCGAGGCTGATAAGCGGCACCATACCACCAGCTTCCTCGTGGAGAATGGGCAATGCAGTTTCGCAGAGTTTTCGAGGCCCATCTGTGGTTGATACTTCCAGTTTGCCTACGTTGTTGCACCAAGTTGAGTTGGTCAATGGCAGGTTGGAATTCTGTCGAAGAAAGTCCAGCGCCTTGCCGGAGCCGCAGCGGTCGTATAGGCCTTTGAATGCCGTCGATAATTGGCCATTGGTGCTGATGACTGGCACATCATCCAATATATTTTTCCACTGACGCAGCCAACTCCACCATTCCACCCTCAGACCTGCGTCAATACTAGGAGGACTGTAATAGTCCTCGTGCAACCAGGAGATGTTCAGATCCGCTTCGAATAAGGGTCGAAGGGATGTGGCCCTCGACTCAGACAAGAAAACTAGCTCGCTCGATATGGGTATGTCTCTTGAGTTAATGAAAGTGAATGGTAAATTTCTTGGCTTGTATCCAGTAAGGAAAAGATATACCGCTTGTTCCAACAATTGCGCATGAGACCAGAATTGGCTCCCTTGATGTTTCTTTAGGATGATTTTGTGGACGTCGCTGAAGTCACATTTGCGGAGACCAAGCACCTCAAACAGTCGACGTCGTGATGTGTCTTCACTAGCCTCCGAGGCAACCGTGCATATAGAGAAACCGCTTGGTATTGGCGGTGCAGCTTTGTTGGGAAGAAAGGTATTTTCAGGTGTCGGCACCCTCCAGGCCCCATTATTGAGAGGCACAATTGCGGAAGACTTGAGAACCTGCTTCAGCTGTGGGTAGCTAGGGTGTCGTAGGAGAACCGTCGCAACTACCGAGTGCCATCGGCTAGACTTCGTTCTAATATATGTGGGGTCCCGATTAACCATACCAGCGAATCGTTGACTGAAGTAATGGTAATCCATCTGATAGACGCCCAGTATCTTCAGGCTATCTAGAGCCTGCGGAGCGTACTTGCTGCTGACAAAAGTGCCCAAGTCATCGGGGTGATCGAGCAGGGGACGACCGTCTTGTCGAAATCTATTGTCAACAATAATGGCCTCTCGCGGACGGCCGAATGGACGTGTAACACCAGCAGAGGTTTCTAAATCCATCCTGACCAATTTCAAGCTGCAAAGCATTTTCTTTACTTTTGAGGTAATTCGCTGAAAATATCTGTCACGGACTTGTTCTAGGCAATTGAGGTAAAAGGGCCACTGCAGCGGGATTGGCGACTGGGCGTCTCGTGCCAACCAGGTCAAGGCTTCAACAATGCTCGTGCTAATGTGACTTTCGAGCTCGATGTTCCATGCCTGGTCAGGCTCAACGTGGCTTCGACTGGCGTCCAAGATAAAGTCCGAGTGGATCATGAACTTTTTAGTTAGCCTTCCAGTGTATGAAGCTGAACAAAGTCAACGCTGCTCACTTACAGAGAATCCAAAGTCCTGGATGCCCTGAAATGCGTACGTCAGACAACTTTGCTGGCGTTTTTGATGTGGTCCTTTATCGTTTTCGCCTACTACAGGAAAGGCGAGCCGAATGTTTGTTGGCCACTTGCGAGTGTCTACTCTGGTCTTTGATTCAGCGCTGTGGTTCCGGATGATAAAACGTTCTATAGTACGGGGCCCGTGGCTTCTCTCTATAACAAGCTCGGTGATTGATTCGCCATGCTCTCTGAAGGAAGCCTCAGTCGTAGTGAAGCTTCCTCGAACTTGGACAATCTTAATCTTTCGCAACACTCTCGAGAATAGCAATGAGTAGAAGTCGAAATTCTTGAGCTGATCAGACAGTGCCGTTCGGATTCCGTCTTGATTTTTGAGCCGAATAGTGAGTAGGGTTCCGTCCTTGGGGCCGGTCGGTTGGTCCACCCAGGTAGGGACCAGCATGCCGAGTTGTCCAAGTTCAGAAGCGGTGTCAAATGTAAACGAATATGGGTGAGACTTAATCGTGACCTGATCAGCCACTTTAAAAATGGATTTGAAGCCAATCCCGTTCTCTCCCGTGCTTTCCAGGTCACTCGCTTTCGAACTACGTCCGATAGCACAGAGTGAGTCTACATCCTCTCGCTTGAAGCCGTTTTCATTCGACCAGGCAAGGAAATGTGTGTCGGTAAGGGTGAATTTGACTGTAGGCTCGTCGACTTCCTCATACCCCGTGTCGTCGAAGTTCTGAATGAGTTCGTTAAGGAAATGGCAATCCTTGTGGTGGACTTTCTTTGATATTCTAGGCACATGTTAGCTTCTCCAAGTGGGCATGAGCAATGATATCGCACATCTCCAAGGCACCCGTCAAAACACTAAACAATCTGCTATTGGGGTCAGAACTGGGGCCGCCCAAAAGATCGTGCCGAATGGTCTCGATGTGTTGCCGCGCAATATCCATGTCTGTAGATGTACTCTAAAAGCAGTCTAGGGGCCTGAGGATAGTGTCGTATCGAATTAACGAGGAACAAGAGGGAACCACCGCAATGGTGGGGATTGGCTGCGATATCACTGAGTGTTGGCTACCTATCTAGCTATCTATTTGGTTGGTGGGCTGTCTCTGAAGGAGACAAGAGGAGGGGAAGGGTGGGTAGAGAGGCTTAAATAGCCTTCGACACAGCCTCCCGTCCGGGACGAAAGGAAACTTCCGGCCACGGGGTCATCGGAAGAGGTTCCCGGAGGTCCACTTGTTAATTGTGATACTGAGAGGTCAGCGCTAGGGGAGCCAAGGCTTGCCACTGTGGTCATAGTACCCGGTAGTAGCTAGAGCCAGACCCTGAAGCGTTCAGCTAGGGCGTTCACGAACGATCACGGAGTCATAGATAGAGCATCTAGAACGGTGTTCGCCGTGCAAGGCAGATTCAGGAACCTGTTTCCTGACACAGGCCACATTTCTATATAAACAGAAGGAACTCGCAAAAGGAGTAGACGAGACAGAGCACTTGATCAGACAGAGTAGATGGGAGCCATTTACTTAATCAACTTGACCACTCTGACCTTGACATCTTATAAGTACACAACCCAGGCTTCACCTTAACTACAAGAACTGGAGCCAGAACAGGACCTAACAGGACCTATTCTCACCATGTTACTATTAAATGCAAAGTCTAACCTATTTTATATCGACAGGTTCTTTAGGAACCACCTATATTGTTGCTGATGCCCTATTCGAAACCTGCAAGGTGTGGCAAGGCAGATATGCTTTTGTTCATAAATGCTACTGCGACCCCTACTAATACGTGCAACAGCATTACTGATGAGCACCCTGCTGGAACGTGTTTAGTCCGATTTGATGTGAAGGGGACGCTAATGTGGCTGAGCTTCTTAGTCCTAGCTACTCGGTAGATGCTCCAGAGAATGATATCTGCCTATCACCTTCTCTGATAAGCAGTCACACTGGCGCCTAAATGAGCACAGGAGGCGAACGCTTAGAGCAGTTCTCCCCGACATATGCATAAGGTTTACATAATTACACATGCGACCAACAACTTTCGAATAACCCCTAGGCTCAAGGCGAACGTCTACACTACGAGGGGGTATGTCCTTCAAGACAGCAGCGCGGCCAAAAAAGCGGCCCTGAGGGCGCTCTGGCAACAATGAACCGAGCAAGCGGGCCTGGAAGTTGGCCCTTCCGAAGATGTGAAACTTCAAAAACTGGGGACCTAGGGGTTTGGTTATGGTTCCCTGCAAAAGTACTCCCGGCTATGCTCATGCTGCTTAGGGTATGTTTTGTTCTCATCTAGTACTGCTATTGTAACAGAGCACTTCAGGGTTCGGCGTGTACGTGAATCAACGCACAGAGGCCTGTCCAGCAGATCGGGAATCGAGAACGCGTTTCCGGTTGACACCGACAGGGCAACACCACCAACACCACCCCCCAAGAGGCAGCAGCCAGGGCAACGAGCGCCTAGCACGGCGACGGCATTGAGAAGTAGGAAAGGACTTTCTGCTAAAGTTCTCGTCTCTAGATGGTGCAAAAGTTCATGCCAAGGTTGACCACGAAAGTGAGCGACAGCAGCCTCGCTAAGCTTCGTGTACAAACTTCTTGGATTTTGTTTATCCCTAAACTTGGTGCACTTTTTGGGGCTCTCCATTAGATCCACATATCCATACAGACTCCGAACAAATTGCTTTACCGAGCTAGATGTGGCCAAATTCCTGTCAATCGCTACGGATCTAAGCAGTATTATCTCATAAATATGTGCGCCCGTCTCGTCAGGCGTGAGTGTTGTTGAGCAAGCCGCTGCAAACAGAAATGCACCAGTTAAGGCTGGAATTGTCGGCCAGTTCGCTGGCTATGCCGTGACCAAACAAGCAAACAACAATTTGGAGGAAGTTTATTAACATGCTTTTGGTTTTGCTCAGCACACTTTGTCCCTCTGTAATCTTTCTGCTGTCAACAGCCACGAGGGAGCCGAATCGCTCCAGTGGAAGTCGAGCTATCGGCTGCAGATTATCATCAGCATATCTTACGAGCAACTGGGCCAACAATACAGTCACATCTTTTCTCAAGCCAAAACGTCGAATGGTGGTTGAAGAGGTCCGATCGCTCCGGATGACCCGCCAGTACTTTGGGATCGTCCATATTTGACACATGTGGGCGCAGAAAGTTAGAGTGCTAGTGGCATCACCGCAGAAGGCTAGGGGTAAATAGATAGGGCTTGGTCAGTGATGGGTCCAGCGAGAGAAAAGCCTCTGACAGTTGCCAACAAATGGATGACTTGCCATGTCTTTTCGACAAACCCCGCGCCGAACACTGCTTCATTGTGAACTACCCTTACTAGTAGAATAGCTGACCGGTCAGCCAAATTTAGCCGACAGCATTCGGGTACTTCAAGTATCTCCCAGTAAGAACGTTTCAAGCAGTCTTCAACTTATCGACTGGAAGGCGCCTCGTGACGATTTGACCTCACTCAGATCTAGCGGCCTGCATTGCAGCGGAGTGAAGACGCGGATGCGGCGCTGGATAGGTGCCGCTCCATTCTATGAGTTCACCCTTGTCGAGGAGCCGCCAGCCTTCCTCGGGAGGGCGCTCCGTACAACCGGCGGCGAGCTGCGAGCGCTTTACCCTGACGAGAAGGTACCACTTCGCGCAGCTGGCGAAAGGGGGCGAAGATGGGCTCAATATTTTTACGTCTCGGACTCCTTCAGGGTTCAGACTGATCCCGGGGTCGTCATCATGGCTCTGAAAAATCTGACTGATCCCAATATTACCGGCTTGGAGCCAGCCCAAGTGAAGGCCATTGATACCGAGATAGCACAGAAGGCGGCCTCATTGCAGGTCGACGGCTACATTGTCAGGGGGTATTCCACAGGTGAACGGAATTTCGGCCTTATACAAAAGAGCCTTGTCGACCTGGTCACATCCTGTAACCAGCCGGATACTGTGGTTCACAACAGCAGTGGACCATATGCTTCGAGTGGACTAAAGTGAGGAAGCTCGAAATGACACTGTTTCATCATGTGGGAGGTGAGCTGCAACCCTCGAGGATTGCGGTCTCAAGATGTCTTGCGGAATTCAAGATTGGAAATTCCACGTGGCTCTTTCTTTCCATCCTCGTAGTCAGCATGCGCTACGGAATTACTAAGTACTTGTAACTTCGCTTAATACTTGGCAGAGATACTCATCGCCAAGTTTATATATAAACAGGTTTATACTAGATAGCTTGTGTGATCAGCGCCACGTTGAGGATCTGCAAGGGCTCTGGTACGGGTCACTGTCGAAGTAGCCGTCCGGAAAGCAGAACCAATGTACTCTGGGTATCATGATCCTGGCCTGCCTTCGAAACCGGGCACTTCGTACGTCCTCGCACAAGCCCTGCAGCAACGGTGAAAGCCCGTATTGGAGCTTTTGCAGACTCGGATCAATGGTCGTGCCGTCGACACAGGTCCGACCGTCATCATGTTCAGGCGTCCACGCTAATGGTTGTAGGGCCTCGATGGAAGGAACGGGCAATAACGCCGGACAATAACGCCGGACCTGTTCCGCACAAATGTGTTATGTCTGCCCTGATCGATCCTTCGACGATGCATAGGGGAAATGAATACCTTCTTCAGGATCTTTTGCCAGGTCTTACAATACTTAACTGCTCCTTCCTAACAAACAGCAGCAGGAGCTATCCCGGTTGTGGAAAGGTGAATGATCCGCCATACCCTAATACCGACTGTGTTCTTTGTCTCCTCTTCGACTATATCTCGAAGCCATATAGGCAAGTCCTTGACAAGGCATAGTCGCGTTGACAGGAGCGACGCTAGGAATAGCCCTTTGGGGCCCCAGGCGTCCCATACTGTTATGTCTGGTGCGTGGGGAGCTGCCAACTGATCCTGTCATCCGGGTTCGTCCTTTTGCGATGGCTCTCGAAGATCTGCTGCAATATCAAGCTCACGTCAGAGCTAATATTTGCCATGAATCTTGCAGAGTATTGTCTGCTATTGTCAAATACCTCCGAGGAAGACCATGGTGGGCGAAATTACTGTGGACGCCTTTCAATTATGATTGAATGGAATATTTGACCAGTATCAAGCAACCAGAAGGAGAGCGGCAAGTACCCGGTCTTTGCATAGTATTCAGCCTCGCGCTGAATATGAGGTCGGTGCCAGAGCTGAGGTGCGCTTCAACATGACTATATAAAGGCTGTATGGATCAGCCGTCCGGCTTCGACATGGCAACTTTCACGCCCGAAAGAAAGCAACCTCGAGAAGCCAAGTCTCATGCCCAGCTTCTATTCGAGCTTGCCTATTGTCCTTGCACCTGTTTTTCTCTACAAGATGGCCAGAAAAAGCAGGGAGAGTACAGACGAGGAAGGACCTCTCCTATTGAATAGCCCTTCCGAGCATTCACTGCGTTCGCGCCCCGCTACTCAAACAGATGAGAAGGCAGAGACCGCAAAGATTCTACGAAACTTCTTCCGAAACATCGGCTTTGACTTGCAACAATATGAAGATCCATATCCTCAAGAGCTAGACCAGATAGCCCGCAACCGAATCTTGTCCTGGAACCTCGACGACAAGCGTACCGCTCATTGCTTCAAACTCCTTCCGACCGTCGCTAGTGGTACTCAGAAACAATACTCGCAAGCTTCCATCGAAATCAAGACATTCATTACATTGTATACTATATGCCTGTTCTATATTGACGACCTTGTTGTCAAAGACCCTCAAAAAATCCTCCCGGAACTGCAGAAGCTGTGTAAGCCTGTTACTTCCGCTCGTCCAAAATCGAACAGTACCTGTTCGGAACCATGTCTCCTCCTGTGGTCCGATCTCGTCGCTTCCGAAGCTCATTTGCACTACGGGCCATACGCAACTGGCGCCATCCAGAAGGGCTTCGTCGAATTCCTAATGGGAAGTATAATCGAGGCGCGCTTCCCACATGGTCTTCGGGAAGACCCTTTCTCGTGTATTCCGTCGACAGCAGCGCATTTTCTGAGGGACAAAGCCGGTTCGGGGGAAGTCTACGCGCATTTCATGTTCCCGACGAACTTGGTCCCCGAGGACAAGTATCTGGGGAAATACTTTGTCTGCATGAGGGATATGATGGATTGGATCGACTTCACGAATGACATTCTGTCGTTTTATAAGGAGAACGTGGATCTGCATGTCGGGGTTGAAGAGAACACCTACATCCAGAACCGCGCGAGATGTGAGGGCAAAACACCCCTGGAGGTGCTCAGGAATCTGTGCTGTGAGGTTGTGAAGTTGACGGAGAGTATTCGGCGAGGGCTGAAAGGAGAGAAAGTTCTCGTGGACATTTGGGAGAATTACCTCAACGGATACATTCTGTTCCATGCATGTGACCAGAGATATCGGCTCGGAGAGCTGGGATTTGTGTTTGAACGAGAAAGCTCGAAGCCAGCGCCTTGAAGACCCAAGTTCAACTAGCCCCATAGTATAGAAACGACATATATAGCACTCATGTCTAAGACAACGTTATACTCTCCTCGTATCATCTCGCTCCCGCCGGGATTAGTGTTGCCAGGACTCAGCCTGTGACTGTCAATGCCCCCCAGAAGACTGTTATGTACATCCGCAGAAATAAAGACCGGGGTCAAGGCCCAGTCCAAGAGAACGACAACACTGCTGACCATCGTGATCGTCCTTCCAGCGAACATCTTTTGATTAGGCTCCCCAATCCCTAAAATACAAGTGGGTGCCAGATGGATTAAGGTCTATAGGAACCTCGGGGGCCTCCTAATACCCACCACTAATCACATCGCGTCAGCTTATGTTTCATCCGTACCTAAGGCATGCATGCAACCTCCTGATGCGGTGAATTCCTCCTCGCTCATGCAATGCAATACGATGCGATACGAAGCGATACGATGCCGTGTAATGTAAATTCAACATAATGTATGTAATGGGTTAGAAGGGGAAGGGGGTTTTCAGCCTTGTCTTGCGCCTGCCTGGGGGTTGCCGCCACCAGTGCTAGTGAATGGGATTATGAGATACTGCCTACATACTTGGGCACTGGTGGTATTATTGTTGTGGTGGTACGGAGCGCAGACCTGGAGGATGGAGTCAGGAGTACTAGGTGTGGAGTACAGGGTACATATACGCATTCGTACTCATTCATTAATGGGCGGGCGGAAATAGACGAGCAAGGCCACTCCTTTGATTTTCGTTCCTGTATCGAACGTTGGTTGGTGAGATAGGTCGATAACCTTAAAATTATCCCAGAAGGCTTAACTCTAACCTACCTATCTCGTTTTCGGCTACCGAGGCAGAGTAAAGTAGAGCAGAGCGCTCTGTCGACTGAGTGGTACACGAGTCAGCTCCGAAAGATCGATATGTTATGCCCACATGGCGAACCTGAGCATTGTGCTCTACCCATTTTTGGAATTTCGCCAAATAATAGTGGCAAGTTCTCGGAAACTGGCCCTCCGGGAAGCCCTAGTGCAAGGATATCTACTCGTTTTCACGAGGCATTTTTCTACGTCCTCCCCGTACTCGAAACAATGCCGCCGTCGACCACGAGTTTCTGTCCCGTTATGTATCCGGCCGCAACGTTGCTCGACAGGAAGACCACCGCGTTGGCAACGTCAGAGGAAGCACCCATCTTCCCGGTCGGTACCTGGTTGTGTCTCGTCTGCACGAACCCCTCGTAATCACCATTGGCATACTTGTTGGCCAGCGTCTGCACGAGCGGAGTGAACATGAGTCCCGGAAGGACCGTGTTGAGTCGAACTCCCTTCTTCGCGTATACCACTGCAGTGTGCTTGGTAAATTGCGTGACGGCGGCCTTTGTCGCCGAATATGCGACCTGGGGTTTCCCCACATAGCGAATGCTGGCGACACTGCTGATATTGATGACCGCCCCAGAGCCTTGTGCCTCCATGATTGGAAGCACCGCGTGGCAGGTAAGGTACACGGACTTCAAGTTAATATCGACCTGCGAGTCCCAGACTTCTTCGCTCATATCGGCAGGTTCGCCCTTCTCACTGCGGCCAACATTGTTCACTAGGATATCAATGCGGCCGTGTTTCTTGATGCAATCTTGGACGAACCTGTCCACGTCGGCGGATTTTGTCACGTCGGCAACGACCACGTCAACGACGGCGTCAGGGACGATTGCTTCAATGCGGGACTTTGTGAGTTTGGCGGCATCGGGGTTAATGTCACAGCCAAAGACCTTGACGCCATTGCGAGCGAGGGCAAGCGAAATGGCAGCACCGTTGCCCCAATTTGTGGTCTCGCTGGGCGGGCCATCTTGGCCGATACCTGTGACCAGGGCGATTTTGCTGCGAAGGTCGGGATATATGGGATGATTCTGGTCTGCCATGGCAGAACGACTAGTTGATGTGGAATGCCTCAATTCTCGTGTCTCACCTCTTATGATAGAGAGGGCCTACATATTTCCTCATTGACGTTGAGAGTATGACTGGTTTCAATGGGCAACAGCTTCGTTCAGTCTCTCCCCGCAAAATCCACCGGCTCGCTCTGGCTTCCTTTGTACGGCAAGAACGGCGAAGCCCGGCATAAGGGGCCTTGAAGTGGTTTTGAGGTTGGAGGCGCCTCGAGCCTGGGGCCCTGGAGGGCTTGGAGGAAATTGCAGGAGCGCGGAGACGAGGCGAGGAGGCTCGCGTGCGGAGAACAAATTTGGGGATGTTGGTTCCCTAGCCCTTGAAGGAAGGTTATCCGAGCACGTGATGTCAATGCGCTATTTCGACCCACAAACGGATCGATGCCGGAGTTCTTCTCAGTTACCAATCATTCTATATTGGACATCTCCCCTACGTCTCATCGTACACGCAATGCTACCCCGAGGCCCTCATATTCGACTACTTATAGCGAGTCCTTCAATGATAAGGAAGCTCCAAACTGAAAAGAACGTCAAGAGAAGGCGTTGAACTGCTCAAGCGAGACCTGGCCCAAGTTCTCCTACTCCTACCCGCACACAACCTCCTGTCAACAACTACCTCCATCTCAACTTCTACTCGTCTTCTGCCTTGGCTGTCGTCATGACGAGGCATCGCCGAGGTCGGACCTCGGTCTGTCTCCGAAGAAGAGTTTATACTTTATGCCACACGAGAGCTTATCAGCTGAAGCCGCATCCTCGCGAACCTTTTTTCTTACTGTGGCTTGCATAAATCTTGGTATATCTCGGACATGGATGCGGCCCTGTCCGACAATTGCCAGAAGGCTGCGTGTTCACACTAAGAAGTGATCGTTACCAGGCTCTCGATCAATCAAGCTTCTCGCTTTTCGCTTCTCAAGATCGGGCTCGGCTCTGTTTTGTACGAGCGCACGTCAACCTCTGCTTTGCCGTCTTCAATGATCCATAATCTCACAGCATTCCCCGCATAGCGTGGGTTCCTTATCCACACTCCCTCTCCTCCATGGGGCTTCTACCTTGTACCTGTACCTCTTCCCCGGAATATGAATCCCATGTTCCTGACTCAGAGACATCGAGAGCAACGAGGTGATCGGCACAACCATTACCTATTTGTGCGGTCACTTTCCACTTACCCTCGGCCTACAGTTGGAGATATTGTCAGCCCGTTGCAAGACTCGAACAATGTGCTGTGTTGGGGAACAGTAAGTACACATACAAAGACGCGTGCCTACCTCCCGATGCTTCCCTAGTGCCATTCTCCCCTTCTCGCCTATTCTCCTTCTCCCTACCAAGCTTTTTGCTCTCTTAGCTTGTCAAGATGCTGCACAAAATCATCGTAAACACCTACAATCTTTGGGTGGTTTTGTTCGTGGCCTTGGGCACCATTTCTACAGCTTATGGCCTCGCAATCATCGGCTCAACCGTCGGCCAACCCAACTTCTATTCCTACTTTCACTTGGCCACCCAAGGGGAACCTGGCTATGACCACACAACCAACATGATTGGCGCCTTGAATGGTGTCAACTCTGCTGGGGCAATAGCAGGATGTATCTCACAAGCCTGGTCTTCCGACAAGTATGGACGAAAGCGTACAATGCAGATAGGCTCCGTCATTCTCATCGTTGGTGGCGCCTTGTGCGCTGGAGCGGTTGATATGGCCATGTTCCTTGTTGGACGTTTTGTTGCCGGTATGGGTTCAGGTATTCTTGCCTGTGTTGTCCCAATCTACCAAGCAGAAGTGTCGACGCCAGGTATGTGACAGTCCTGTTCCTTCTGCCTCGTCTACGGCTGTCTCTGACGATACGACTCGGTTGCAATAGAGACACGAGGAGCCATGGTCTGCGTTACAGGCATTATGTACGCAGTCGGCTATGCTCTTGCAGGTTGGCTGGGCTACGCCTGTTTCCATATGTCGGCCACTGATCCTGCTGCACAATTCGCGTGGCGATTTCCCTTGGCTTTCCAGGTCGTCTTCCCAACCATCTTGCTGGCTGGGAGCAACTTGGTTCCGTTCAGCCCTCGTTGGCTCCTCTCACAAGGTCGCCGACAAGAAGCCCTTGACGTGGTCAAGCGACTCCATAGGACAGCAGGCGATCCAGAAGACGTGACTGCCCGTCGGGAATTCTGGCTTATGGAACAGCAATACGAAATGGATGCTACCATGGCGCGTGGCCGCTTCGAGCTTTTCAGCACTCCTGCGAACAGGAAACGCGCGTTGATGGCATTTACTTTAATGTGGGGTAATCAGTTCTTGGGTATCTTCATAATGACGAATTATGTCAGTTTTATCTCACTTTTGTGCTCTAGACGATGTTCTGGACGTTGTTCGCTGACGATTTGAATAGGGGGTGTTGATATACGCGAGTTTGGGCCTGAGTGGATCGATCCCGCTCCTGCTCAATGCGTGCTGGACGACATTCACGCTTATCGGAAACACTTGGACGGCACTCTTTATCGATAGATTCGGCAGAAGGAAATTCATGCTTATCGGGTCCTGTGGTTGTGTCGTCTCGGTCATCTTCCTCTGCGCTCTGACAGCGTCGTTCCTCAACACGAATAACAAGGCTGGCCTCCGGGCAGGCGTCTTCTTCATCTGGTTCTACATCATTTGGTGGTGCTTCTTCATCGACGCGACCCAGTACGTGTATGTGGCGGAGATTTTCCCGAACCATCTGCGTCCCGCTGGCGTCGCGTTGGGATTGTCGGCATTTTACCTAGCGAGTGAGGTCACTCTGGTCGCAGCGCCGGTCGCCCTCAACAAGATCGGTTGGCGATTCTATCTGGTTCTGATTATCCCATCTGCCGTGGTAAGTAACTAGCCTCCTAACGACAACGCTCTCGGAGATTTGAACCCCGCCCCAATGTTGCGAAGACTATGGATTTAGTGGGTACTAACGTTGTCAATCCTTCTAGTACATTGTGATCATATACCTCTTCTTCCCGGAGACCAAGGGCCGAACGCTCGAGGAAATCGGCCACGTGTTCGGCGATGACATGCACGTCGCCACGCAATGGTACGACGCGTCCGAGGACGAGAAACGCAAGATCGAAGAGCAGGCCCTCAAGGAGACCGAAGGCGGCGTTGTGCACGAAAAAGGATTCGCTGGCTCTGTCACTGTCAATGCTGCAAGTGGCGGGAGCAGCCAGGAAGGAGGAGATACTGATGACATTTACGCGGAGAAGGGCGGTGAGGTCCGCAGCGAGGATATTGTCAAGGCCTGATCTGCCTCGCCTCAGTCCTCGTCTTTCTCTTCGTCTTTGTTTTCGTCCCGTCTCCCCTTGGTTCCTGCACTTGTGATAGCTACATAGAATACATATAGATATACAAAAGGGTTGTTAACGACTGCGAGAATGTAACGAGGTGACATACTGGGAAGGGTTGGGAGCAGACTCATTAGTGATGGACTGATTGATGATTAAGTGATTGATCTATCGGTATTGCAGTGTTGAACCAAAATACAATCTCGCAATTATGTTCTCAATATGATGCCTACCTACCTGGATACCTACCTACCTACCTCGTTACGTACCCGGCACAGCGAAGCTAATTAGAAAATGCACGCCCGACTATCCGAACTATCCGAACGATCTATCAACCAGTCCCTTCTTCTCCTCCTTCTCCTTCTCCTTCTCCTTCTCCTTCTCCTTCTCCTTCTCCTTCTCCTTCTCCTTCTCCTTCTCCTTCTCCTTCTCCTTCTCCTTCTCCT